>NC_086445.1:146546943-146850276 GCF_028390025.1 Pseudophryne corroboree
CCCCTTTTTACACATTACGGCAAACAGTGTCCCCTTTTTAGTTTTTACACATAACGGCAGACAGCGTCCCCTTTTTACACATTACGGCAGACAGCGGCCCTTTTTACACATTACTGCAGACAGCGTCCCCCTTTTTACACATTACGGCAGACAGCGTCCCCTTTTTACACATTACACATTACGGCAGACAGCGTCCCCCTTTTTACACATTACGGCAGACAGCGTCCCCCTTTTTACACATTACGGCAGACAGCGTCCCCCTTTTTACACATTAAGGCAGACAGCGTCCCCTTTTTACACATAAGAAAGAAAGAAAGAAAGAAAGAAAGAAAGAATAGATTATACTTACTGACTCCTCGGTGCAGGCAGTCAGGAAAATGATGATCCCGGGCAGGCAGGGAAGGAGGAGGAGGGAGGGGGACTCGGGACTGGATCCGCAGCAGCGCAGTGTAAGTGGTGGAGGCGCTGCTGCAGCTGTCCTCTCCTTCCACATAGGCTGGCCGTCGCTGCTGTGATGAGGGAAGCGCATCCCAGCATTCACAGCGGCAGAGGACAGCCTATATGGAAGGAGAGGGGAAGCTGCAGCAGCGCCTCCACCAATCACAGTGCGCTGCTGCAGCTCCAGTCCCCCTCCCTCCTCCTCCTTCTCCCCATGGCTGTGTCCCTGCTCTCTCCTCCTCTGCGGGCCGCAGCGGCAGGCGGCATGTAATGAGTCAGTGTGACTCATTATATACCACGCTTGCTTTGGGCCCCCTCACAGTGGGGGGGGGCCCAGTGCAAGGCACCGCTTGCACTGGTGGTAGTTCTGCCCCTGAGTATATAGGTAAATCAGGTGCTTCTATGAATGTTTGACCAAGCAGCTGTATAACAGGAGATAGTCTCCTAACAACAATATATATGAAGAAAAAGAGAAAAGATATAGCGCTAATAAAATATATAAACAAAATTATATTCAGCTTAAAAAGATTTTAGATTTTAATATATAAGTAAATACATATAAATTCATAAAAAAAACATATGGGGATTGAATGGTATGAGCTCAAAGTTTAAAAAGTGCCAGAGATGGGGGCACCATTATAACATTCCCAAGCTGGGATTAGATGGACAATTCAAAGGCAGGCTCTTTATCCTAAACAATTACCAAGTTTGTAAATGTATTACCAGCCCTGTGGTCAAAAGTTAGGATCTGATTGGTGGTGAGTGGTTCCAGGCGGCAGCAGACACCAGGGTGGGAAAAGTACCCTCCCCCCTCCTTTCTGTTTGCTGTGATCCCTCCCTTTTCAAGCACCTGATAAGTATCTCCAGAGTGATTGAGCAGTTACCACTGTGTTTGTTTGCACGTGTGAGAAGGCATTGTATGGGAGCAGCATTTGGAAGGCATGCTGGTCCTTGTGGTGCTAATGGGAGATCCTAGGGGTGTCTCTCAGGTATGCTAGCCCTCAATCTGGATATATTTTTGTATGGGCCTTTAGGCCGTGATGACACTGCTATCACGTAGTGTAGGACTGCCAATAATAAGAGAACCAGTGGAGAGGCTTGGCAGCTTATCATGTATTTGCAAATATATGTAACAAATATCTCGGAAATTCTATTACCAGTTAGTTTAAAGTATTGTTACAGGTATCAGTCAGTGTACTGCGGGAATACAGGGGGGGAAGCGCCCCCTTTCTGTTTGGTGTCTGGTGGACTGAGGCAGAATTTCTGTGTATAGTTTATGTACATCTTGATGTTGCAGCTTGTTCTAAACAACTGATGAATTTAAAAGCATTTTATCTAATATACTCCCATTTAATCAAGATCTGCTTCCAGCTGCAATTTATAGTAAGACACGTTTTAGCTATCTTGTGACTACAAGATATTGTTATCTTAATAATGCAAAATTACTTGTGGTTTTATCAAAGGAAAACTATAATCAAATAATAATTGAATAATTTATATTGATAACATTAATGATGAAACTCTTTTATCTGTTCTGTGTAGATAACACTTTGTACAATAGACTTATATGTCACGGTTTTATTTTTCTAAAATTTCATCTCTTTATAACTGTAATGTTTTAGTCTCTGGGGTATATGCAATTGCGGTCGAATTCCCGAAATTGTCGAATTTCGGGTCATTTTCGACCAAAAAAAAAAATCGCCTATGCAATTCAGTGCTTTCCGACCAAAAAACGGACTTTCAAAATTCGACTTTTTGAAATTCGACTTTTTGCAAATTCGACTTTTCTGCAATGATACAAGTGCTGCAATTCGACCAAAGCATATTCAATTCAAGTTTGGAAATTCGACAGCAGTGCTTTTAGACAGCAAATTCGTCATTTTCAATCCGCCACACTTTGGAGGGTGAAAACAAATAAAAAAATTTTAAACATGTTTTTTTTTGTGTTTTTTTGGGGGGGAATAGCAGATCTATTTATATTAGAAGGGATTAGGTACTTTTTTTTTTTTTTTTGGAGGCACAAATATTATTTATATATTTTTTAAAATATTTTTTTTTTTTTTTTTTTTATGCTGGAACGGTGAAATCATAAAAAAAAATGGCGTGGGGTCCCCCCTCCAAAGCATAACCAGCCTCGGGCTCTTCGAGCTGGTCCTGGTTCTAAAAATGCGGGGAAAAAATTGACAGGGGATCCCCCGTATTTTTAAAACCAGCACCGGGCTCTGCGCCTGGTGCTGGTGCCAAAAATACGGGGGACAAAAAGAGTAGGGGTCCCCCGTATTTTTAACACCAGCATCGGGCTCCACTAGCTGGACAGATAATGCCACAGCCGGGGGTCACTTTTATGCCGTGCCCTGCGGCCGTGGCATTAAATATCCAACTAGTCACCCCTGGCCGGGGTACCCTGGGGGAGTGGGGACCCCTTCAATCAAGGGGTCCCCCCCCCCAGCCACCCAAGGGCCAGGGGTGAAGCCCGAGGCTGTCCCCCCCCATCCAATGGGCTGCGGATGGGGGGGGCTGATAGCCTTTTGTGATAATAAAAAGATATTGTTTTTTCCAGTAGTACTACAAGTCCCAGCAAGCCTCCCCCGCAAGCTGGTACTTGGAGAACCACAAGTACCAGCATGCGGGAGAAAAACGGGCCCGCTGGTACCTGTAGTACTACTGGGGAAAAAATACCCAAATAAAAACAGGACACACACACCGTCGACAGTAAAACTTTATTTCATACGTCGACACACACATACTTACCTATGTTCACACGCCGACATCGGTCCTCTTCTCCATGTAGAATCCACGGATACCTGAAAAGAAAAGATCAATATACTCACCTCAGCCATGGTCCAGAGATAAATCCACGTACTTGGCAAAAAAACAAACCGAACACCCGCTCCATGCCGGACTGAAAGGGGTCCCATGCTGACACATGGGACACCTTTCCACGAATGAGACCTGTCAGTGACAGCTGTCACAGAAAGGTCTCTAAGCCAATCAGGAAGCGCAACTTCGTTGCGCTCACCTGATTGGCTGTTCGCTGTCTGTACTGTGACAGCACATCGCAAAGCCGCTCCATTACTTTCAATGGTGGGAACTTAGCGGCTAGCGGTAAGGTCACCCGCCGGTCAGCGGCTGACCGGCGGGTGACCCCACCGCTACCCGCAAAGTTCCCACCATTGAAAGTAATGGAGCGGCTTTGCGATGTGCTGTCACAGTACAGACAGCGCACAGCCAATCAGGTGAGCGCCACGGAAGTAGCGCTTCCTGATTGGCTGAAGGGACGTCAGTGACAGGAGTCACGTGATGTCCCGGCATTCGGGAGAAAGGGGTCTGATGTGAAAACATTGGACCCCTTTCTAGTCCGGTATGGAGCGGGTTTTTGCGGGTTTTTTTTTTTAAACAAGTACGTGGATTTTACTCTCTGGACGTGGATTTATCTCTGGACGCTGGAAGGTGAGTATAATTTTTTCACAGGTACCCTCGGATCGTCGGAGACCGTGGCAGTCGGCGTGTCAACATAGGTAAGTATGTGTGTGTCGGTAGTGTGTAATAAAGTTTTACTATCAAGGTGTGTGTGTCCTGTTTTTATTTGGGTATTTTTTTCCCAGTAGTACTACAGGTACCAGCGGACCCGTTTTTCTCCCGCATGCTAGTACTTGTGGTTCTCCAAGTACCAGCTTGCGGGGGAGGCTTGCTGGGACTTGTAGTACTACTGGAAAAAACAATAATCTTTTTATTATCACAAAAGGCTATCAGCCCCCCCATCCGCAGCCCATTGGATGGGGGGGACAGCCTTGGGCTTCACCCCTGGCCCTTGGGTGGCTGGGGGGGGGACCCCTTGATTGAAGGGGTCCCCACTCCCCCAGGGTACCCCGGCCAGGGGTGACTAGTTGGATATTTAATGCCACGGCCGCAGGGCACGGCATAAAAGTGACCCCCGGCTGTGGCATTATCTGTCCAGCTAGTGGAGCCCGATGCTGGTGTTAAAAATACGGGGGACCCCTACTCTTTTTGTCCCCCGTATTTTTGGCACCAGCACCAGGCGCAGAGCCCGGTGCTGGTTTTAAAAATACGGGGGATCCCTGGCCAATTTTTCCCCTGCATTTTTAGAACCAGGACCAGCTCGATGAGCCCGAGGCTGGTTATGCTTTGGAGGGGGGACCCCACGCCATTTTTTTTCGGGTTTTTCACGTTTTTTTACCGTTTTTTAAAATCGCGGCAAAATCCGCCAAATCGGCCGATTTTCGCCCGCGACTCTGGCGAATCCGTTTTTCATTGAATATGGTGAATTCCGGAAGCCACCTTCCGGGATTCACCTGTCGAATTGAGTCGAATTAAAAAACGGCGAAAATTGCCGCGAATTCGACCGCAATTGCATATACCCCTCTGTCTCAAAGACTTGCTGAATTTTGCTAAGCAGCAAACAATTACATGATAGTGTTACCAGTGCTTATTTAAGACTTTTGGGGTATTGGGGTACTGAAAGTCGATTTGGGTTGATTTTTGGTCATTTTTTTGATAAATTTTGTGTTTCTGGGTCTTAATCACACATTTAATAACAGATGATTTTTTACATTGTTTAAAAATTTTAAAAAAAATTCATCTGTTAGTAAATGTTGAATTTAGACTCAGAAATACAAAATCGACCAAACAACAATCAAAAACTCGACCCAGATTGAGTTTTAGTAAATATACCCCTAAATACCACATTTACTAACAGATTATTTTTTTTTTTGATTTTTTTTAAAGGATGTCAAAAATCATGTTAGTAAATTTGTGTTTTAGACCCTGAAACACAAGTGGCATAGTGAGTAATTAGCTTATGATGGCAGCCTCAGGAAAAGTGTATGGACTAAACCTCAATGTGTTATTTCTTAAAATGTATCCTTGTGTGGCAGATTTTGCATTCATTCTTCTTTATTTTCAGAGCTAAATCCTATATCTACAAATTAATTACAGCAATTCCTGTACTGTAACAAACATTGACATCAGAACAACATATCTTTCATGGCCGACCACACAAGTAAATGTTCAGTATGTGAAACAGTAAACAGTAATTGTTATGATTTCTCTGTTAGCTCGCTCAATAAACGCATGTAGCTCAGACGGAACCATTTCAAGCTGCAGCCTGACATTAGCCACCGGTGTATAAACACAGGGGGCATCAATCTGCACAATAGAAAGACAGGATTTGAACATATGCCAATCATAAGACCTGTCCAGCCCAGACTCCAGCATGTTAGGAATTGATGGGTAAAATTTGTTGTCATTCGATTTTCTCTTCAAAACATGGCAGCCATTTAGTTGATAGGATGAGTTATGCTAGAATACAGCTGTCAATGATTATTAATATAAAGACATACAGATAAAAACCTCTGTCCATGTCCAAAGCAAATATAACGTAACATATTTTTGAAATTGGAAAATATTCTGCTACCACAGTGGGACCTGGCCTGCTATCATGAGAAATACAGAAATGTCCCAACTAAAAACCAAGTTTCCCTCTGTGAGTTTGGGTTGCAGCCTTCTAGTGATGTGTGTCCCTGTCGTCATCATAGTGAGTGATAATCATTCTGCGATTGATTTCTTCCCAAGTTGGCATCACTGCTGTACCAGATAGGTTGGCAGGAGATCTCTCCTGCTTTCTGCCCGCTGGCTTCCGCAGCTACCATCCCCATAGTTTTCCATGGGGACGGTATATGGCAAGATCCACAAAGCAAGGCATTGCAGATTTTGTCTGCATGGGCTAAAGCCATCTTCAGATCCCTCTCTGGCAGGCTGCAGGAGGTCCCAAAGAACATCTCTCCTTTTCTGCATTACACATGCGTATCTGGAAAGCTGCACATGTGCTGAAGTTGCAAGGGGTAGGGGTTACTTATTCCTTATCTTAACAGAAACCTAGCTGTTAAAATTAGTAATCTTTTTTTTGTTTTTAACATTTCTTTATTGAGTCATTATGAGTAAACAAACAGTTGATCTAGTATAAATGCCAAAAAATTAGTAATCTTGAATGAAAAAAAGAATCCCTATTGCTACAATTTGCTGTGATAAGGATTGTTACTATTTGGGAGCAGACCGCATATTTTAAAAAATATACCCCTTGGTGTGATAGTGGGAAATCAGCTTTGTCAATGGTTAATCTGAGGACAACTTGTAACCTATGGCAAGTCCGCATTAAATATCTTTGATTAAGGCTCACAAATCCAATTTCTAGAATTGCTACATCCTAGACTATGAAAGGTTATGACCCCTGATGTGACTTGTTTGCAATGGCAAGAACACATGTCCATTCTAGCACTTTCTATCCACAAATTAGTCTTTTAAAAGATTATTTAAACAAATGATCACTGTAAATGTTTATCAGTAAACTATAAATACAAATGCAGCAAAGATAAGCTGACAAAAAAGTGTTCTTTTAGGTAGCACAATAACAAACGATATCTTCTGGGATTTTACATGTACAAAGGAATTAACCAAATAAACTTGAACTCTGATATTTTGCAACACACTGATAGACATAAGAATATATTTAATAATTAATTCTCCTGTTGTGTGTATGAATTATTAAATTGTTTGCACGTACAGGGTAGTCTTAAGAAAGCATTTTTTATGGGAAGTGAGGGGTACTATAATTTTCAGGTGTCTCATTTTTAGAAACCAGGTACAGGCTGCAAATGGATCTAACTATTTAACATTTACATCCTGTGTTTTTTTTATAAGGAGCTCAGTTAAATCCATTTCCTCTACTCTACCCACAGTGTAAGATCAAGCAAATGGGTTGAAACATGAGGCAGGCTGCCCACACACACACAGATCTTGTTCAACCTTCCCACAAATCTGTCCCCAATTTGGCCATAATATATTTAATTAATTGCTTATACATCATATGAGTGTGAGTAATCAGTCCATGAGTAATACTTAAATACTATGAATACTAGTGGACACTTCTGCTTACGGTGTTGGATGAATTGCCATATACACTATATGGACAAAAGTATTTGGTCACACATGTCAATTATTGAATTCTGGTGTTTCAATCTGACCCGTTGCCACAGGTGTATAAAATCAAGCCATGCCATCTCCATTTGCAAACAACTGTGATACAAAATGGGTCATCCTGAAGAGCTCAGTGACTTCAAGCGATGCCATATTTGAAATAAGATGGTTGCTGAAATTTCATCCCTGCTGGATACTCCAAGGTCAACTGTAAGAGATAAAGGGGTCAATTCATGAAGCAGTGAAAAGATTGGAGAAAAGGATCAGCGGAGAAGTTGACCATTGCAACCAATCAGCTTTGAAGGAAGCCATTATCAAGTACATTCTATAAAATGTAAGGGAGATGCTGATTGTTTTTCATAGGCAACTTCTCCACTGGTCTGTTTCTCCACTGTTTTCCCTGCATCGTGAATAGAAAGTGGAAGTGTTTAGGAACAACAACAACTCAGTCACAAAGCGGAAGACCACGTAAACTTACAGAGCTGGGTCAATGACTACTAAGGAGCATGGTTCGTAAAAGTCGTTAACACTCTCCTGATTCACTAGCTGAAGAGTTCCGAACTTCCACTGGCATTAATGTGAGCACAAAAACTGTGTGGCTGAAGCTTACATGGCCAAGCAGCTGAATGCAAGCCTTACATCACCAAGTCTAATGCCAAGCATCGGATAGAGTGGTGTAAAGCACACCGGCACTGGACTGTGGACCAGTGGTAACGTGTTAGGTGTAGTGACGAATCATGCTTCTCTGGTAATCTCTGGTAATCTGATAAAGTCAATTAATACCTGTGAACATAAGCTATATACTTATTATAGACTAAGTACGCAATTGGCGCACGGAGTACCGTAAGGGTATGCACTTAGCGTAGCAGACGCTAGGCCGTGGGCACGACGCACGAGCGGCACGTACGCTCACGGACTTACGCTTAGTATCGAGCACGCTATGGGCGGCCCGAGTACCGTAATGCTACGCTATTGGTGTAGCAGACGCTGTGCCGCGAGAGTTGGACACGAGCGGCGCAGACGCTCACTAAATGATACACAGTAAACCTTATTAACAACACACTGTAAGGGTATGCTTATACTGTAAACCTTAGTACTGTAATACTACCACAATGTAACGCTTATTGACCTTGATAATATGAAAGCTGTTTGAGCGATGGAAACGCTCAGAAACCCTTTACAATAACTGGTGAAACACACAAGACCTGGTATGGATTTAAACGACCACTCAGGCTTCAACACCTTTGTTGAAGATTCTTTTAGTATGAAAAAGGGGAAAACAATACAGCTCATACACTACAGAACTAACATTAAAATCTAAACAGAATAACAAGGAATAAGATAAACAATAGCGAAGCGATCGCAAACACAAAGCAAACAGAATGAGAACGAATGGCATACACAAAGAATAACAAAATGGCTACAGAGAACTTACACACGTGGGAATGATTCGCAAGCGCGTCCTGGAAACCAGCCCTCAGCCTTCAATGTGAAAACCTTGCAGAGAGAGTGAGTGACTGGCTCCAGAAATGGTGGTCCTTATATACACAGCATACAGTAACAATACAATGGTCCCTATATTCTCGTTGTTAATTGGACACAGGAATGTGTCTCTGCATTATAACAAAAGGTCATAGGTGAGTTCGAACAGGTGGGCTGTGTCTATTTCCAACTGCTCAGGTGGGAGGTATCCTCAGGATTCCCGCCGCATGGATAATGAACAGCAAATACAGAAAATGCCTATAATCTACTTTTATACATAACTATACGCAGGAGCGAGCAATCTCTTCCTAACCAACACTGAAATGTTACTATTAAAATACTCTACAGTTTGATACTAGACACCACCGTTCAACCTTTATCTGACCCTTCCTATCATGCAAAGAGGAATTCCTCTGTCCACAAACCGTTTACACTAAACATACTTTCTGACATTGTTAAGGGGAATAATATCTATAAAACACGCTATGTGGGTTAAATATGTTGCGATCGAGTCGCTCGCTAGACGCTCACAAACTCCGCCGTAAATACACATGTCCATGCGCAGGAGACGTCGGAGCGTCTCTTACGCAACCTGAGGGGATGCGTACGCACGGGGGAGTGGGTGCACGAGCAGCGGGCATGTGCATTGGGGTTAGTACAAGGCATTGTGAATCATGATATTTTTCGACTTTGACAAATCAGGTAAGCAAGTCTGGTTTGGCGGATGCTGGAAGAACCTTACTGACCTGACTGCATTATGCCAACTGTGAAGTTTGGTGGAGGAGGTATAATGGTATGGGGCTGTTTTTCAGGATTTGGGCTAGGCCCCTTACCTCCAGTGAAGGGCAACCTTGATGCTTCAGCATACCAAGACCTTTTTGACAATGCTATGCTTCCAACTTTGTGGCAACAGTTTGGGGAAGGCCTTTTTCTATTTCAAATTGCCTTTGGGATGAACTGGAATGGAGATTGTGAGCCAGGCCTTCTTGTCCAACATCAGTGCCTGTCCTCATAAATGCTCTACAGAATGATTTTGCACAAATACCCACAGAAACACTCCAATTTAAATTTAATGTAAGCTTATGCCGCTAATTCCACCTGTCTATAAAGGTACCATTTAGTATTTTCATAAAGCTTAAAGATCCTAGTCTGATCATTGGCCCTCATTCCGAGTTGATCGCTCGCAAGGCGAATGTAGCAGAGTTACACACGCTAAGCCGCCGCCTACTGGGAGTGAATCTTAGCTTCTTAAATGTGCGACCGATGTATGCGCAATATTGCGATTACAAACGAGTTAGCAGTTTTTGAGTAGCTTCAGACTTACTCTGCCTGTGCGATCAGTTCAGTGCTTTTCGGTCCTGGCTGACGTCATAAACACACCCAGCGTTCGCCCAGGCACTCCCACCGTTTCCCCGGCCACTCCTGCGTTTTCTCCGGAAACGGTAGCGTTTCCAGCCACACGCCCCTAAAACGCCGTGCATCCGCCCAGTAACACCCATTTCCTGTCAATCACAATGCGAACGTCGGAGCGATGAAAAAGCCGTGAGTAAACTTACTTTCTTCATAGTAAAGTTACTTGGCGCAGTCGCAGTGCGAACATTGCGCATGCGCACTAAGAGAATTCTCACTGCGATGCGATGAAAATCTCCGAGCGAACAACTCGGAATGAGGGCCATTATTATTAAGTGTTGCAATAAAAAATTCCCATTTGTTATGGAATTTCACAACTCCTTTTTCAGAGTAGATTTTCGATCAAAATAGAGGAGTTGCAATAGATAATTTTTTACCGCTGTTAGTTTGAGAGGTACCCTAGAGGTCCATTGAATAAGGATAGCTTTTTTTACCACTGTAACTATAGTGGTCAGTAATGGCAAAATAGCTTGCGTATGTGTTCCTAAGACACAATTGTCAGAATTAGCATAAAGTAACGCCATAGGGTCTGCTGGCATGTGTATATAAAACATGGAGGTGATGTAACTGCTGTAAAGTTTTAGATTTCATTAAAGTTTAAAATTTCATTTTACCAAACACCATGAAGGAGGCACTCATACTTGCCAAGTTTCAAAACTGCTCAGTTCTTGAAAATATTTGACACCACTGTATGGTTTACTGTTGATATTTGTTGTTCTTAAAATGTTATTGTACAGTATCTTTTGTGCTTTGTTGATACCTATTTCATATAATCGAAAAGGGTGTTTGACAATGCATATACACTATATCAGGCTTTTTCAACCAGTGTGCCGTGGCACACTAGTGTGCCGCGACCAGTTGCAAGGTGTGCCACGGAGCCAGAGCAGCTTCCTGCACCTTCAGAGTGAACTGTTGGCCCGGGCTCTTCTTAGAGGATCAGTCGTGCTCCAACCGTGACCTATGCCTTGAAGATGCAGCAGTGTGATATCATAGGTCACGGACGCTGCATCTCACCAGCCAGCCCACCCGCCTGCATACACATCTTCCAGTTCCTGCCTGCATACACAGCTTTCCTTGCCCACCCACATCCACACCTGCCTGACCGCCCGCTGCTCAGTATTCACAGCACTCCACTATGAACAACCCCCGAAACTGAGGGATAGGGAGAAGGACAGCTGACCGGTAGGGTCTAATATTTGTTATTTTATTTCTCCTGTGAGGAACAATAGGATTTATGTGGGGAGAATAAGGATTTATGGATTTATGGGGGGAATAATGTGAATAATTCATGTGGGGAGCAACATGATTTATGTGGGGCAATGTGATTGTTTTTTCTGTGTAGGCCAATGTATGTGTGTTGTTTTCTTTACTGTGAGGGCCAATGTGTGTTTTTTGTTTTTTTTCTGTGGGGAACTGATGGTGCGCCTTGGCAATTTTAAAATATAGTTTGGTGTGCCACGAGTGAAAAAAAGGTTGGTGAAAACGTAAAACACTATTTTCTGGTATATAAGATGCTGAGGTCATAAAGTGACGATCGTTCCCTTTCCAGGGAGGTGTATTCGTCATCATAAAGTATCACGTCTCTGAGACCAGTGACTACGCCAGAGGTTCTTAAACATGGTACTCAAGGCCAGAGGTGGATTTAGACCTCATGGGGCGGTAAGCAAGATACCGATTTAGGGCCCCCCTCCCTCAAAACAATCAATAGCACTACGTTTTCATTCCTGATTTATGCCTCTTACATTATTTGTTGTTTTTCCTCCTTATATTCTATTACAGTATGTTACTTCCTCCTTCACTGATTGCACCATGTCCCCTCACCTCTAACTTCCATTATTACACAACTCAGTTATTGCATTTTAGATTAGTGCTCCCCTCACTGAATGTAGCAGGTCCCCTTACCTCATTATTAAACCCTCACTCACTGACTGCATTGTATAGGAGTGATTGAGGCTCACAACACTGCAAGACTGGAGACACAGGCATGTGCTGGAGCTGACACCCAACAGCTGACTAATCACTAACAGCCTGCTGGGAGTATTCAGCCAGCCCAATGCTCTGACATTTTTGCCGGAGGTCGCGGTCCGCCAGAAATGGCCTCCATACAGCCTTACAGGCAGGCCCCCAGGGACCCACAGGGCCCCCTGAGACCCACAGGGCCTTAAGCAGCCAACTTGGTTGCCTTGTAGTAAATCCTCCTCTGCTCAAGGCATCCCTACGGTCCAGGTTTTAGGTATATCCATGGCTCAGCACAGATGGTTTAATCAAATTGACTGAGGTGCTAATTAAGTCACCTGTGGCCACGCATGGATAAACTTAAAACCTGGACCATTAGGGTGCCTTGAGGGCCGCGTTTGAGAACCTCTGAAGTCCTCCATGTAACATTGTGGCCAACCTATCCAATCTATATTGCTCATGAGGCGTCACTCCTTTCTTTTCTTTTTTTTTCTCATTATATCTCTTATTTTTGTCTGTTTTTGGTTTGTTTATTGGTCATCATATTTTTATAATGTACAAAATTACTGCTCTGACAGATACTTATACATCCATCTTCTGTTGTTGTATATTCATAGCTTTGCCTAGCTACTCTGTATAATTACTTTTTGTGTATCAATTGGATAGTTATAATGATGCACTGAATGCATTATTTGTATTGTTTTCTGTTTTATATGTTTGTTTTATAAAAACAATAAACAGAATTTTTAAAAAAACAACAACAAAAAAAGACAGGAATATATTTTTGCAAAGCTATTATCACTCCCGGCCACTCAACATTAGGTTCCTTTTAGATCGGGTCAACACATAAGTATATCATTCAAAATATATTCATATGTAAGTAATTAAATGAGGATTTAAAAAGATTTAGGTCTTGTTTAGAAGTAGAGATGCGACTAAACTGCATATGACTCTGCATCATCTGTACTTGCTTAGTCTTGGATACGGAACACAGTGAATCTAGGTAGACTAGAGGAATGGTCAAGAGCGTGGCAAATACAGTTTAATGCCAAAAAATTAAAAATTATTCACTTGAGTCTCAAAAACCCAAAGGCTAAATATAGTATTAATGACACTACAATGGAAACTACTGAGCAGGAAAGGGATCTAGGAGTCACTATTTCAGGTGACTTAAAGGCATGTAAGCAATGTAACAAAGCAATAAGGAAGGCTAGTCAGATGGTTGGCTGCACAGTGAGAGGAATCTGCAACAGAAAGAAAATAGGAATTTAATATCTACCGGTAATTCCTTTTCTCCTAGTCCATAGTGGATACTGGAGTCTTGTACTTTAGTACCAAGGGGGTACTTCCGGTCCCGGCTCTCCGGCGCGTCCTCATAGTGTGCGCCGTGCGGGAACCGCTCACACGGGGGACTGCAGAATAAGCCTGCCGGAGCCTGCGGGTCATCCTCCTGTGTTCGCCCAGCGCTGCTGAGCGCTGTGACACCCGCGACCCCCCCTCTCATGGGGGAATACAGCGTTGGCCTGCTTGAGCCTGCACACCACCCTCCTCGCTTCCCCCGGCGCTGCTGTGAGCCGAGGCAGCCGCGACCCCCCCCCTCTCCTCCCCTGTGCTGCCTATGTGTTACAAAGCCTGGGGCTACCAGGGAGGCCTGCATGAAATAGGGGTCGTGCTCCTTCCTCCTAGGTCCCTCCTGTACGCTCCTGTGGAACTGCACTGGACTGCCATATATAGTTATCTGTGGTGCTGTGACTATATCCTTCTGCTTCCAGTGTGTGCACACACTACTATCACTCTGAGCTATACAACCTCTGTGCTGTTGTTTGATATTCTTTGAGCTACTGATCCTGAATTACTCTAATATATCTACAAAATGGTGAAGAATCACCATAAATCTTCTGCGTCCCGGCTTGCACATTACTCGCATACCCCTGGAGGGCGCGCAGCGGCGCCGAGTGGGGGTGGGGATACCCCTCCACCAATGCCTCTGCTGATGTGCTGCAAAAACTGTTGGAAGCCCTGGCGGCCTAGCGAATCCCGTCTCTTAGACAAGATAGGCCAGGTGCAGGCTGACCTGACCATAATCCATCACGATTTCCAAAAGGTTAGAGAACGAGTCGGGGAAGTCGAGACATGAACATCCACGCTGGAGGATAAGATCTCTCCGCTTAGCTCCCGTGTTACTGCCATTGATGGTCAGCTGTCCGATATAAAAGGCAAGATGCTAGATATGGAAGGCAGACTGAGGAGGAACAATGTCCGCTTTGTGGGGCTCCCGGAGAAGGAGGAGGGCAATGCCCCGGAGCAGTTCGTTGAATCTTGGCTGAAAAATTATTTTGGGGCTGACTCCTTTACGCCTTCCTTCACAGTTGAACGGGCTCACAGAATCCCTTTCCGGCTGGTGCCGCCGGGTGCACCACCGCGCACACTCATATCGAAATTTATCCACTACCGAGATCGGGATGCTGTTCTATCTCTGGGGCGCACCAAGGGTCCCCTGTTGTGGAATGGCTCCAAAATTTCCGTGTTTCCTGACTTTGCGCTGGAGGTGCAAAAGGACCGTGCACAATTTGTTCCGATTAAAAGACACCTCAGGGAACCTATTCTACAGTATGCAATGCTTTTTCCTTCTAAGCTAAGGGTGGTGGCGGACAGAGAAACCAAATTCTTTGCTACACCTCGGGACACTGCCCTGTGGCTGGATTGTTGGGCCCCGGCCAGGGGGGTGCTTGCTGATGATCCTTAATGTCTGATATATCCTTATGTTTAGGCTGGTATTTCTTGCTGATATCCTCGTCGCAGTATGTTACCTGGATAATACTACATTGCCTCTGCTAATGATTATTTTTTCACTTCACTGATGTTTATATTTAGGGCTCGGGGCGGGGTCCCCTCACTTTTTTTAGGTGAGGGTGGGGGACCTACGCCTTTTGTCTTTGGGTCATTTTATTCATTGCCCTTTTATGTTGGTATAGTTTGTTTTTTCTTTGTTAAAGGGGAACAGTTTATTGGGATAAGGTATGCCTCAGTTCGGGCGGGTATACAGGGAGGGGGGGCAGGACGGGAGGGATTGTATTTTGTTGTTTGTTTTCTTTTTTTCTTTTCTTGCATGTGTTGCAGACGCTATGGGTTCATTGATTTTTTCAACTTCATCTAGTCTTGGTGTTGATGGCCTGGCGGGGATACGCGGGACCGATCATATATTTTGTTTTGTCTTGACTGATGGCCTCTAATCAACTTAAATTTCTATCCTGGAATGTCCGGGGGCTGAACGATACAGTCAAACGTTCACTAGTGCTTCGTCACTTTAAACAATATGGTGCAGATATTATTTGCCTCATGGAGACCCATCTAGTGGGGGCAAAGGTCCTGGCCCTTAAGAAACCATGGTTGGGCTGGGCATACCACTCCACCCATACGTCGCATTCGCGGGGTGTGTCCATTCTAGTTCGAAGGTCAGTCCCGTTTGTCCTTGATCAGGTCCAATTGGACCAGTGGGGCAGATATGTTTTTCTAAAATGTCAAGTTTATTCTATGTCTTTGCTTATCCTGGCTGTTTATATACCGCCCCCTTATTCCCCGGAGGTTCTCAGAAAGGCAGCCGAGTTTATCATGTTATATCCAAATGTTGCTATAGTTTGTCTTGGTGACTTTAATAACGTCATCGACCATGCTTTAGATAGAACTAGACGGTCCCCTGATGCTGCTGTGGTGCGCAGGAGGGACTTTGCGCTGCTGGTAGACAGTCTGGGCTTGGTCGATGCGTGGAGGGTCCCACATCCTGGCATACGACAGTATACATGCTTTTCTCCTACCTACTTATCCTTCTCTAGGATAGATTTGGCCCTCACCTCTAGAGGCTTGCTGCCAAGGTTGGTTGATGTTCAGTATGCTACTAGGGGCATATCAGATCATTTCCCGGTAATTCTCTGTTTAGACATAGGAGATGTTAGGGGGGCACGGTTTTGGAGGTTTAATTCCTTGTGGCTGACTCAAATGGGCACCGGTGCGGAGTTGGTGGAGATGTGGGAGGCCTTTTTTCTGGAAAATCAGGGCTCGGTGTCTGACCCAGTTTTATGGGATGCCTTTAGGGTATATGTCCGTGGCACCCTGATCAAAACAGTGGCTGTCTTGAAATTTGGTTATGCCCAGGGTGAGCGTGACCTTGAGGCAGGATGTAGGAGGCTGGAGCTGCAGTATATGGCCGATGGTCTTGACACTACGAGGGAGAGGCGGTTGCTTGCGCAGGCTGAATGGTGTGATTGCTTGGCTGATAAGGCTAAGTACCGTCTACTTATGCTCAACACACGTTCTATGCAACGGGTGATAGGCCTGGTAGCTTTATGGCAGCATTGGCGGGTGCGGGCAGGGCATCTAATATGGTGCCTGCAATTTGTACCTATGATACTGTGACTCATTTTAATACTCCCGATATTGTGGGGGACTTTGTAGATTACTATAGACGGCTGTATAGTTCTAGGCTTACTCACACTGAGATGGAAATAGAGATGTACTTAGCTGATATTCCATTACCCACGCTGTCCCAGGACGCTATAACGTTTTTGGACTTCCCCTTAACACTGACTGAGGTGGAATCCGCTGTTAACTCTTTTCCTGGAGGGAAGACCCCGGGTCTTGATGGAATGCCCCTGGAACTTTATAAAAAGCACTTACCTTTTTATGGCCCTAAACTCCTTGATATATATAATAATTTTTTATTTTCTTTTGGTATAACATTTTTTTTTATTAAGGCATTGCTTCATGTTACAAAGAAAGTTGCACTCTCAAAGAACAAGTACATATTAAAAGCAGCACATGACAATAGAATATTGAAACAGAAGATCATGAGTAACAACATCATATACAAATCACAGTCCCAATAACCGCATTCCAGAGAAAGTGCAAAACAGATTATATAACACGTGACCTGCTAGTGCATCTAACGCAGAGATATGAGGAGGCTGGGGCCCCACGGCATCCCCGCCCACCACTCAGTCCGCCAGTAGTATGGGCGGATCTCCAATTGCCATTCGCGTCTCAAACCACTCAGTATTTTTTAGTGAATTCTGAATTCTACTTCGGAAGGCCATTGGAAGTGTGGAAATGTAACTTTCCCAAGTCTCGAAAAATTGTCCTGTCAGTTTATCTTTTTGTAAGGTCGTTTCTATCCAATGCATTTGAAACAGGTGATGCAGTTTCCCTTTGAATAAAGATAATGTGGGAGGATGCTTAGTTATCCATGATTGCAAGATGGCTTTGCGTGCAGCTGCACTGATTGCCATCAGCAACCTTTTACACCCCTTTGTGATTCTCTACCCAGCCGGAATTATCCCAAAAATCGCCCACTCTGCTGTGAGGGGGATGAAGTTTATCAAGCACTCCAGAGCAAACTGTCGTACCTGTAGCCAAAAACGGCGGAGCAGGGGGCATAACCAGAAGCAATGATATAGGTCGGCCCTTGGGGCACGACATTTCAGACAGCTGTCCGAATCTGTCATCCCCGCCTTGTATTGCCTATATGGGCAATAGTAAGCCCTGTGAACTATATTATAAAACATCTCTTGATATTGTGCTGAGGGCAGTAGTTTGCAAGAATGCAGCAAACTTTTCAATAGTGCCTCACAAGTCAACCCAGGAAAATCTGACAGCCATTTTTGTATTCCTGAGGTTGATCGAGAGTGATCTATCTGAGTGGTTAGTTTTTTGTAATGTATAGAGAGGGCTTTTTTCGCGGCCGGTGGGGTCCGTAAAAGGGTATCTAGGTCGTTATTCAAGTCCGCCCCTGATAAAGTTCTAAGTATCTGGCTGGTATAGTGCTGCAGCTGAAGAAATGCTAACGGATAACTGTGTAAAAATGGATACATTTCCTTTGACTGAGCATATGTGAGTGGTTTTCCGGTTTCTTTGTTAACCATGTGTCCTACATCCCTCAGGCCTTCGTTATGAAATATCGTGTACGGGAAACCCGCCTCCCCACGCTGGAAGTCAGGATTGCCTAAAAATCTCAGGTACAGGGAGCTGTGGTTCCCTAAATTCCCGGAACGTCTAAGAGAGTGCCAGAGGCGATAAACCGACCACAGAAGGGGATTATCCTTCAGTGCCTGATCGCACTCCGCCTCTATACAGTGGAGGAAATTGACCAAACTCTTGGTTTTTATGAATTGCGCCTCTAGTTGGGTGTTTGCATAAGTATCTGTATCATTTAACTAGTCTCTCAGAAACCTCAATAAAGATGCTTGGTTATAAAGTGACACGTTTAGAAAACTAATTCCGCCATTGGACTTTGGTTGTTGCAATTTGTACATAGCTATGCGTGGCTTTTTTCCTTTCCATATAAATTGCCTAGACAATTTGGTTATGTGCATGAGATCTGCTCTACTGATCAGTACAGGGAAAGATTGTAAAATGTATAATAGTCGGGGAAATGTACACATTTTTATTAAATTAGCCCTCCCTAAATATGAGAGCGTTAGGTGTTGCCATCCTTCCAATTCTTTCGTGATTGAGGTTATCGCCTCATTCACGTTGAACCTGTATAGATCTGAAGGGTACTTCGGGAGTTTAATGCCTAAATATGTTATATATGCATTGGCCCATTTTATAGGTATCTGTCTCCCCCACCTCGGGCATTTAACCCCATGTTTCAAAAAGAGTCCTATAGATTTTGAAAGATTAACCTGAAAACCAGAGACTTTCCCAAACTTGTCTAACAGATCCAAAATGTCCTGTAGTGAGTCTTTGGGGTTCCCGATATACACAAGTACGTCGTCAGCGAATGCTGACAGTTTTATCTCTTTGTCACCAATAGGGATACCCGCATAGGTCATTGAGTCTTGCAGTATTCTAAAGAGGGGGTCTATAGAAAGATTAAAAAGAAGGGGTGACAGGGGGCAACCCTGTCTTGTTCCCCTGTGCATAGCAATCCGAGGACCCCGCCTGCCATTTACCAACAAAGAGGTCGTCGGATTAGTATATAGGGGGTCATTCCGAGTTGTTCGCTCGCAAGCTGCTTTTAGCAGCTTTGCACACGCTAAGCCGCCGCCTACTGGGAGTGAATCTTAGCTTCTTAAAATTGCGAATGAAAGATTCGCAATATTGCGATAAGACATCTCTGTGCAGTTTCTGAGTAACTCGAGACTTACTCGGCATCTGCGATCAGTTCAGTGCTTGTCGTTCCTGGTTTGACGTCACAAACACACACAGCGTTCGCCCAGACACTCCTCCGTTTCTCCAGCCACTCCCGCGTTTTCCCCAGAAACGGTAGCGTTTTTTCACACACTCCCATAAAACGGCCTGTTTCCGCCCAGAAACACCCACTTCCTGTCAATCACATTACGATCACCAGAACGAGGAAAAAAACGTGAGTAAAATTCCTAACTGCATAGCAAATTTACTTGGCGCAGTCGCAGTGCGGACATTGCGCATGCGCACTAAGCGGAAAATCACTGCGATGCGAAGAAATTTACCAAGCGAACAACTCGGAATGACCCCCATAGGTATGTAATGTCTATGAAACTATCACTAAATCCTCTGCAATCCAATACACTAAACAAGTGAGGCCAAGATACTGTGTCAAAGGCCTTGTGTGTGTCAAGGCTTAAAAGCATGTGCTCTGCCTCAGGGGTGTTTCCTGACGCCACTGTTGCCGCTATTGCAGTGCGAATGGCTTTAACCGACTGGCGGCCCCGTACAAAACCAAATTGATGGTCCGTCAATAATTCTGGGAGGATCATCTGTAATCTATTCGCAAAGATTTTTGTGAAAATTTTAAAATCTGAGTTTAAGAGGGAAATGGGTCTATATGAATCCGCTAACAGTGGATCCTTGTCAGGTTTAGGGATCAGAGTAGTAAACGACTGGGAAAACGATGGATAATTGGGGTGTTCTCGATAAATTTTGTTATAGAGTTCCAGCAATGTCGGTATCAGTTCTTGTTGCAGTATTTTGTAATATGTCCCAGTGAACCCATCAGGTCCCGGTGATTTATTCGGTTGCAAAGAAGATATGACTGCTCTAATTTCGTCTTCCAGAATATCCCCATCCAATATTTCTTGTTGTTCTGAACTAAGTGTAGGCAACTTAGCGATGGGCATAAAATCCCTCTGTAATTCCTCCTGGGGGGAGATAGGATTATATAGTTCAGTATAAAAGTTGCTAAGGTGTGACAGTATATCAGCTGTCTTGGTGTAAGTTTTATTCTGGGCGATATCTTTTAGGGCCGTAATAAGGGAGCGCTTTGTCCTTGCTTTCGACATAGTGTCCAGCAGCTTCCCAGTTTTATTTCCCCAATTGTAGTAATGGAACTTAGTGAAGTCTAGACGCTGCTGCGCCTGAGCTGTTAAAAAGGCATCGATGAGCTGTTTGTCTCGCAAGTATGTCTCCAAATGATCCTCGGAAGGGTTATTTGTATACGCATTAAAACTATGGGACATAGCTGCATGTAACTCATGGTATTTTTTTGTGTTGTCTTTTCGTTTCTTCGCTAAATATCCGATTATATGACCGCGCAACACTGCCTTTGACGTCTCCCAGAACAGCACCGAGTTATCCCAATGCTCTATATTATCGTCCACAAAGTTAGTCCAAGAGTGTAGTAGGAATTTCTTAAAATCCTCTGAGGTAGACAAGTAGTCCGGGAAACGCCAAAGGCAGTCCATACCCACATGGGAACCAGTATACATCTCCAATCCCACAGGCGTGTGGTCCGATATAATGATGTCGTCTAGAGTAGCTCTTTTGATCTGATCTAAAAGATGATCTGCTAACAATATATAGTCTATTCGGGACAATGAACCATGCACCCTCGATAAGTGGCTATACGTTCTGTCAGTCTGATGCAATAGGCGCCACGGGTCACTCAGGCGCAAAACGTCTTTCATTTCCTGGATGTATTTCCAGCATGGGGAGGATGGTCTCGCGATGTGGGTTGACTTATCCAATGCAGGATCGGCCACCGCATTAAAATCCCCACCCACCACCAGGGCATAATTAACTCAGGTCTGCTTGCCAAGACCTGAGTGAGCCTGCGCAAAAATTCTCCTGTTGCCACATTTGGTGTATATTAATTAACTAGCATAAACTTCTTACCCTCAATCAATGTATCTAATATTAAATAGCGGCCCTCAGGATCCACTATTGAGTGCAAGATTTCATATCTCAAGCGCCTGTGGAATACAATTGCCACCCCTTTAGATTTAGAAGAGTAAGAGGCTTGTATACACTCCGCTATCCAGGGGGCACACAAAGTAGAGTCATCTCCTTGCCTCCAATGAGTCTCCTGTAGAAAGGCTATAGAGGGATGTTTCCTACGGAGGTGGGTGAGAATTTTTTTCCTCTTAATCGGGGTATTTAGTCCTCCCACATTCCAGGATAATATGGAACAATGGGAGTTATCCCTGACACCAGGGGCACTATCTATATTAATCGCCATTAGTTAAAGAAATAGGAGAGAAACTGCACCAACCTATCCCCTGTCCCATGGGCACACAAAAAAAATATATTTCCACATCGAGAAGGGATCTTGGGCGGGTCCTAAAAACAAAGAGCCCCGAGCCCCAGCCTCCCCCCCACCGCACACCTCCGCATCCCGAATATGATTACAGAGCAGGTCACCTTACTGTAAAATTGAAATTGAAGCAATACATCAACATTTTTCATATATACATTTAAGTCTGGGCCATCTAACAGGCCCAAAATAAACAACTGAGGATCCCCAACGCCATTGGTGGGGATGCTCCGTTTCGTCCAAAACCTTAACATCAAAAACATGAACCATAGCAAGGTTACATACAACTTACAAAATATCATCAATATAAAACTGAAACAAACAAGGTCTAATATTGTAGTGTAGCCGTATAAGGAGACTCAGTAACAAGGGTCCGAAGGCATGTTCTGCTAACTCTCAGGAATCCCGCCCACCAATATCTCAGCATCATGGTCGGTAATAATGGTGAGGGTAGACTCCCTCATGCGCAAAGCCAAAACACGCCTGGACCCCCTCCATATAAATGTTCCCGTATGTCATGGAAAGCCCAATGAATCAATTCTCGTCACTAGCATTAGAACGAGCTGGTGAAGGAGGGTTATTTCTCAAGAAATGTGATTTCGCTTGCTGGGGGTCAGTAAACAACTGTGTATGACCATTGTCAATCACCCTCAATTTGGCTGGATAGAGTAGAGCAAACTTTATCTTTTTGCTCACCAAAAATTTACAGACCTCCGAAAAGGCCTTGCGTTTTTGAGAAACCATGACCGAAAAGTCCTGGAACACTAAGATTTTCCGTCCGTCCACTCTAAGTTCAGGGGCAGCGCGATATGCCTGTAATACCCTCTCTTTATCCCTATAATCGAGGCATTTAGCAATAGTCGGTCTGGGTTGGGCACCCCTGTCCCGGCGCGCTGCACCCAACCTGTGCGCTCTTTCCACCGGCAGCGGGGGGTCCGTATCTGGGAATCCCAGCGCTAGCGGAACAAGAGCGCCAACGTAAGCTTGCAGTTGGGCATCCGATACTGACTCAGGTATGCCTATAAAGCGTAAATTGCATCTCCTATTTCTATTTTCTAAATCAAGTTTCTCCATCATAACGTGGATAGTTTAAGACTTACTTGCAATATCCTGTTGCAAAACATGTATGGAATCCTCGTTGTCACTGGTTCTCTGTTCCAAAGTGTCAATCCTAGCTGTGTTTACTTCTATCTTAGCCAAGGAGGTATCCAGCCTAACATGTAAATCCTCTAATTTTTTATCTATGAGAGGCATTAACATGTTAATAACCTCCTTGGCAGTTTCAGCAGGCAAAGGAAATGTAATATTGCGAGAATATGACTGGGAAGCAGACTCCTCCCCTCCAAATGATGGAGAGGGAGGAGTTGGGGGATGGGATGTGTTTACCTTTTGGGCAGTTCGTTTAAACGCCGATTTCGCATTAGAAGAAGGCATGTCTGTTGAGGAATTTTGATGTTTTTCTAAAAATTTGTCCATAACACCATGGACAAAAATAGGAAGGAGAAGCAGGACGAGCTCACCTGCGCTACTAGGTGGAGGACCTTATAAAAATGTGTTATAGTCTTACTAAAGTGTGCAAATTAGACCCTGTAGTTTATATGAACACCTACATTTCACATTAGATATTGAATTGTCAAAGAGTGGTATCTTGTAGAAGATGTGAAGCGAAAGAGGGGCAAATTGCTTCTCTCCTGAGCACCACAAGGACCACAGGTAATTCAATACATCAGCGGAGGTACCTTATTAGAGCAATCCCTACTTTGGACACAAAAATCATAACACTTGCAATTAGTATGTATAATCCTAACTCCGGAGCTCCATACAATAAAGCGTGTAAGAGGTATACGTGTCAAAGTAAGGTTAGGTCAAATTTAAATGACAGTCAACAAGAAAAATATACAACCTTATTATAAGGTGGCTCCGCAGTCTCTTATAAGAAAATCTTCTAATACCTGGAAAGAAAACCTAGAAACCGGGGAACAATGAATAAAAGTTCCTGCGGTATACATAAACGTTGCTAGGAAAGGAAGCCCAGTAGAAGTCCAGTTCAAAAGGGCACCGGAAGTGTCTCCAATAAATCAAACGACCTGTGCACTAAAGGAAAGTGCTGGGCTACCCAGCAGTCCCCTCTAAGCACAATAGAGACAGTTCAGGGATAAGTCATGTAACCAGATGAATAACTGTAGCCTCACCCGTCCAAGCAGTGATCTGAGTGAGGATATGTCTGTTCCCCTGTGCCGCGGAAGCACGGTTGCAGATATGTGTAGGGAGAAAAGTAATATCAGAGCAGAGGGAAGATGGAATGGGTAGGGAAGAAAGGTGGTGGGGAAATGGGAAACACAGCAGGGGGGTACGGAGCCAAGTATAAGGAGAGAAAAAAGCTGGAGGTTGTTAGTAAAGGAAAGAAGAGGGGGCAGACACACAGTATTAGTACCTGGGGGAGAGGGAGCACGTCATCTCATGCAGGCCGGCGGTAATCTCAGCAACAATGTGACAGTGGGTGCACAAGCCACGGGATGGACAGGGTTTCAGGGTCTTCACACGCAGAGCAGCAGGTCCCCAGGCGTCGTTGGGAAAAGCCAGAGTGTCAGCCCCTGCAATGAAGCCGTGGCAATGCTGTGACGGAGGCTATAGAAATCAAAGGATGGAGAGGGGTTCAGAGTCTCCACACTATCAGCAGAACAGGCGACCCAGGCAGGAGTAGATTCACCTTCTCTGATGGAGCGAACTGTGTGAGCTGGCAGCACCGGGTCCCCAGGTTATGAGAGGAGAAGCCAGAATATCAGCCGCCACCCAGATGTCTGTCTGCCGGGTCAGGGGCACTGTGAACCCCGCGGGCAGACTAAGGAGTGCTATCGTACGTCGGGTCCCCCGCTCTCCAAGCACCCAGACAGGTGCGCAGGCAGTGTAGTGAGCCGGAGGATGCAGGTCTGTCCCGGCGCGCGTCTCGGATGTCTCACCCGGCACGCCGCAGCCACGAGGTTACGAGGAGCAGTCTAGTTTCCCTTCGTGGAGAGGACCTTTGCTGTGCGGTGCGCGATGACGTCATCGCGCACCGCACATCAATTCAGTCTGTACAGGGGGCGTAAATGACCACGCTCCCTGTACGAAGCCATGCCCCCTAATGCCGCCCGGGGCGCCAGAAGCCCCGGAACCGGCCCTGAGTGGGCACACATACTAACGATGTGTGATCAGTACCTCAGGAGCTCAGTGTCCTGTCAGCTGGATTACGAACCATTAACCATCAGGAGGTTGATTCGGCCCCCCCCTCTAAGTCCCACGAAGCAGGTAGTCTGTCTGCCAAGCAGGAAAAACACACAAGGTACCAGCGCTGACTGTAAGGATTATAAAAAGACGGTTTGCTGAATAAAATAACAATTTATTAGACCATTAAAAAAAAAAAACCAGGAATGAATTCCTGTTATTATTCTTAATAACACTTTTAGTCATAAATTCCCCCTGGGTGAAATCACTTTTAAATCCACTCTCCTCTGGGACATATGTCGTTACGCTTAGGACAATATCCAGATGGCATTCACTGTAGCACAAGATAGTTACCAGTTCCACAATGGGTGTATATGGTGGCATCAGCTTTAGGAAGAGTCCATTGCTAGCTGTGTGTGTGGATCAGGTCTTTGTTTGGAAAAACTTCCCAGTGATAGGAGCAGTGTCCAATTAGGGCCGAAGATGTCAAAGTCCCAATGAATATCGGAGAGTGATGTCCAGGTGGATGAACAGGTTCAACGCATTTCGCTGGCAACAAGGTGATCTAGCTTCCTCAGGAGCATAAATTCAGTGTATATTGGGTCTCTATTTATACCCTTCTTAATGAATTAACGACCAGCACCTGTTCGGTGCTTAATTAAAACACACAGCAAACCGTTTCAAAATATAACTTTAGATATATAATTAATTTCACAAAATTCTACTATTATAATCAAGATAAATTCTTAGTATATTTGGGGATCTGACCATCCCCTTACCAGCTGCTGTTGACTGCGCACTTACACACCTTTTTACTTTTCTGTCTGCCAAGCAGAGCTACCTGAAAATAATAAACAAAATTAAACTTGAAGAAAAAATCTCTAGAGCTCCTGAGAAATACACCCGGCTCCTCGGGCACATTTTTCTAAACTGAGTCTGGTAGGAGGGGCATAGAGGGGAGGAGCCAGCACACACATACACACACTAAAAGTTTTAAAGTGCCAGGCTCCAGTGGACCCAATCTATACCCCCATGGTACTAAAGTACAAGACCCCAGTATCCACTAGGACGTAAGAGAAAGAAGTAATAATGCCACTGTATAGGTCATTGGTACGGCCTCATCTAGAATACTGTGTTAAGTTCTGGTTCTGGAGGCCATATCTTCAGAAGGATATAAATACATTAGAGACTATACCACGAAGGGCAACTAAAATGGTGCATGGCCTACATCACAAAACCAGGTGCATATGCAACTTTATGCTAATATCAGGACAAGCCCTTCCCCGATGTACAGCCATGTGTATGAATGAGCAAGTACTGAGCCATCCACTTTGAACATCCTTGAACACTGAAATCTCGCTTGGTGCATCTGTAAACCACAATGGAAATTTACACCAGCACCATGCATATTCTTCGGAGTATGGCCTCCAATGTGAGCGATTAAGCGTTCACAGGAAGTTCTGTAACACACCTGTGGCACCAGAGGCATTTTAAGAGACAAGGAGACCGGTGTGTAGCCTCATCCGTCTATCGTCTGGCCCCATAGCAAATACCAGAGCTCCTTTGAATGGCTCCCCCCCCCCCCCCTCCCCACCCCCACCCCTCCTTTACAAATGTCTAGGATGCTGGGACTGATATCAGTGGCACCAAATTGATCATTACCATTTAATTTGTGCAGATAAATGGGGGAGGGATTATTATTATTATAAACTTTGTCAGGAAGAGGGCACTATACCCATTACACAATTTAACCTGTCTTGTTATAGACATTTGTCAGGTGTATTATATTAGGCATTTCATTCACATCCACATACAATGCTTTCTGCACACGTATGTTTCCACTGTTTGCAACAATAAACCCATTTGAGGCCCGGAGAGTTGGCATGTATCGTGGCTCAATCAGCAGATGTTGCATGGTATTTGTACTGAATTCTTCACAGTGTGACTCATAAATCACAGTGGCTGTTCACTAAGGACACTGACAAGTCGTATCTTGTTTAAACTGTCATTTAGCCATGTAAACAGGTTTAAATTCAATGTAATTAACTGTGAGCCTCATATTGTAATTTATTTATGAGTGTAAACAAACTGTATCTATTCCTTAACCGCTTCCCGACCAGAGGTAGGTTGCACTTTAATGAAGAAACAATGTTTGCGCTTTGTCCGCATTCGCCACACTTTTCTTTTTTTTATTCCAAAGTAAGCTACACTGTCATTGAGTTTTTCCTTCAGAAGCAAATGGGATTTATTTTGTATCTTATTGGATTCATTATATTTTTATTTTATGTTCATTAGGTAAAATAGGAAAACAAATCAGAAATATATATTTTCCTTTCTTTGTCCTATAGTTAGTTTTATGCAATTAGCACATCCTAGAATATCTCCTCAAAACTGTATGGGTGTGCATCAATAGATCTACACTAAAAGGTCTACAATCATTAGGTCGACCCCGAATGGTTGACATGCAAAAGGTCAGCAGGGTCAAAAGGTCGACATAAAATAGGTAGGGTCAAAAGGTTGTAATGGAAATGGTTGTCACAAAAAAAGATCCACACATTATTATTATTTTTTTTCAAAAGTATTTTGTCACTTTTCTGCCACAAACCCCCCCCCCCCCCCCCATTTGTTTCCCTCGCATGGCTTGTTTTGCTCGCCATACTTTGGGAAAGTTACTATTCCCAATCGTAATCCACATCAAGGACGTGCAGTCAGGGGAGACAGTGCCTCTCCTATCATTAATGATTAAGATAATACAAAGAAGATACTTGTGACACATATTCTGTGTCACAAGTATCTTCTTTGTATTATTGTAATCCTTTTAATACATCAACATTAACAATGAGAACGGGATAAAGCGTGGGGGGGGGGGGGAAGCACTTGGCTGTAAAAGCCCATTAAATAAAGTGGAGAAAGCGGCACTAGTGTGAGTGCCTCGTTGACAGGGACAGGCTTTCAGCACACATTAAAACACGCCCCTGTCAGCGAGACTGATGTGATTGGACAGCGGATCCAGTGATGGATCCACTGTCCAATCACCGATATCACGACGCGGGGAAGCAGCGGTGGGACAAGAAAGCAGCTGGCATACACACCAGGCAGCAGAGTATGTGTACTTTTGTGGGCGTTGCCTGGCAGACAGTGTCCCAGACACCACTGTTAGAAGGATGCGGCAAGCGATTGTACAATAAGAGCAGCAATTTCTACCTACCCGGCTCCTTGTGTACACTCAGGACACGGAGCTCTGGGCTCAGCCTCTTACCACCACTGCCGGCACGGTTACAGCATGGAAGCCGAGGCCCCGCCCCATGCCAGATAGGCGTACTGAGACCGGCTGCGGCCTTCTCCCTGTCCTCGGAAGCGGCTCACAGCAGCGGTGTGTGTCTGTGACCTGCAATGAGGGGTAAGAGAAGTGGAAGCTGCAGGAGAGAGGCGCACAAATGATGTGATGAGGCTTGGGAAATTAGGTTGTCAGCACTTGCAATTGTCAGGTGTGTGTG
This sequence comes from Pseudophryne corroboree, assembly GCF_028390025.1. Classification (NCBI taxonomy): domain Eukaryota; kingdom Metazoa; phylum Chordata; class Amphibia; order Anura; family Myobatrachidae; genus Pseudophryne; species Pseudophryne corroboree. The sequence continues at coordinate 146,575,429 of NC_086445.1, forward strand.
TGTGTGGTGGTGGTGGGGGGGGCCACTGGGCAGACAACAGCACACTAATGCTCCCATTTATGTGATAAATACCTGATTTGTTTATTTAACAAGACCCCGCAGCGCTGTTTTAAGTCAGTGCTATATTTTTCTCCCATAATTGATCTAATTCACCTCATATTCTTTCTAGCACAGGGCATCAAGATGTCTAGTTTGTGCTCTGGTCCCGGGTCACATTACAATGATTCCCATCAGCTCACCTCCTCTCATTCCCCCTGACTCGCCTTGTGGTGATAGGAGCCTGACAGCAGCTGCAGCCCGGAGATCTCTCTCCATTACCCCGCCACAGCTGGCACTGGGGAGGGGGCAGAGCTAAGTGCAGCTAATCTGAGGCGACTCCTGTGGCAACGAGAAGCCCAGAACTGGGAGCGCATGCAGTGGCCGGCGCTCTTCCCTCTCCTTCCTCCTCCTACGCCCTCCCAGCCAGCAGCAGTATTGGCACCTGCACTCTCCCAGACCGGAGACTCTACACAGGGCACGTCTCCCCAGGACCCAGGTGAGAAGGGGGCAGCTGGGCTGGGTGGGAAGTGACTGGGCAGCTCACCCCCAGATCCTCTACACCCACCCGGGTGACATGGGCTGCAGGGAGGTTTTGGGGAGGGGGTGCAGAAGCCAGTTGGTGATGCTGCCCATACCATCCTGTGTAGATCTGTACTATAACCACAGAATATACACAAGGCTGCAGGACCAGCCCACCCCCAGTGCACTCTATTGTATCTGCTGATCCTAAAAAGTGAGCTGAGATTTGTGTTCTTATGCTGTTGCGGATGTAGTGGAGAAGCCATTGCCTCTCCAGCCATTGACCTCACCGCACGTCACTGATCCACATAGATGATCAAGTAAGTAAAAAAAAAAACTCGTGTTGATCATTTGAACCTGATGACCTTTTGTAATGTCTACCCTTTACATGTAGACCTATAGTCCAGATACCACTTTATTCTATGTGAAAATGACTGTGATGCCACAGGAGTCCCTGTTACACATGTAGACATGGGCATTGCTACAGCATTTAATGTACAGCAATCACTGTTACCGCTTGCAGGAACAGGAGCCGCACTGAATGGTTCCTGAGCTAGTCCCATCACTGGACCTCCCAGCTGCCATTAAAAGTCATGGTCCATATTTGTGAAAACACTGGGGCAGATGTATTAACCTGGAGAAGGCATAAGGAAGTGATAAACCAGTGATAAAGGCAAGGTGATAAACGCACCAGCCAGTCAGCTCCTAACTCTCAATTTGCATATTGGAGCTGATTGGCTGGTGCGTTTATCACCTTACACTTATCACTGGTTTATCACTTCCTTATGCCTTCTCCAGGTTAATACATCTGCCCCAATGTACCAGATGGTGGCAGAGCATTTAAAACCCTCTACCAGAGATTAAGGCCCACATCCACCAGGTGTTAACGAGAACCTGTACCATTTTTACTAGAGGCATGGAAAAGTTGCCCATAGCAAGCAGATTCTAAATATCATTATATAGACTGTATTAGATAAATGAATGCTAGAATCTGATTGGTTGTTCTGGGCACATTCTCCACGTATCCCCTTTAGAAGGTTTGATACATTTCTCCCATAGTGTTTCTGCGTTTATTTTTTCTCTTAGGGGGTCATTCCGAGTTGATCGCTCGCTAGCTACTTTTTGCAACCGTGCAAATGCATATTTGCCGCCCACAGGGGAGTGTATTTTAGCTGTGCAAGTATGCGAACGCTTGTGCAGCCGAGCAGTACAAAAACAGTTTGTGCAGTTTCTGAGTAGGTCTGAAATTACTAAGCTGTTGCGATCACTTCAGCCTGTCCGGTCCTAGAATTGACGTCAGACACCCGCCCTGCAAACGCTTGGACACTCCTGCGTTTTTCCAACCACTCCCTGAAAACGATCAGTTGACACCCATAAACGCCTTCTTCCTGTCAATCTTCTTGCAATCGGCTGCGCGTATGGATTCTTAATTAAATCCATCGCCCAACAACAATCTGCTTTGTACCCGTACGACACGCCTGCGTATTGCGGTGCATACACATGCGCAGTAGTGATATGATCGATGTGCTGCGAAAATCGGCAGCGTGCGATTAGGTCGGTATGACCCCCTTAGTCTGTATCATACTGATGTCATAGTTCCACAACCTTATCAGGTTGTTGTTTTTATGAACTACTTTCTCCACATTTGATTTCTATAATTATTTTTGTGGGGATTTTTCGTTTTTTTTTTATTACATATTTACATATGATGCTCTGTGGTCATACCAATCACTTGACAATAATATATTAAATGTAGGACTGGGAAATCTCCCATTCATGGGTTCAACTTCATCATCATCATCATTAACCAAATCGCCACTACCAATGGCTCCTGGCAGAGCCCCATTGCTGTTGGGCAATATTCCTCATTTGTTTACTCACTGAAGCAGTCATATAGTTACTTAACTCTAAGGAGACCTATTTTATCTTCAGAGCAGGCAGAAATATGAGCATTGTGTTGCTAAACAATTTTGTACAGCAATATTATCCTATACAATGATGCTAGTGATGCTTTGCTGAGGGTGTAGTATGTCTGACCGGTGGTCAGGAGACCGCCGGTCAGCTTACCGACGCCGGGATCCCGGCGGGGAGGGGCGAGTGCAGCAAGCCCCTTGCGGGCTCGCTGCGGTCGCCACGCTGCGGTCGCCACGCTGCGGTCGCCACGGGTTCTATTCCCACTCTATGGGTGTCGTGGACACCCACAAGTGGAAATAGTCCCTGTTGGTTGGCATGCCGACCATCGGGATAGTAACCCGTCGGGCTGGTGGAGGAGGTCAAGTGACTGTCGGTCAGCTGACCGGCTGTCACATGAATACCACCCCTTTGCTGATACTTATTCTGTAGAACTGATCTTACATTTCATGGTATCCCAGGGCAACTGTCTGAAAAGTACACAAATACTCTAGAAGGAGAACAGATATTTTTTGCTACATGTAAAAACAGCTTTAATACATAAAAGATTCCTGACATCAATGAAAGTCATCGCATGGACCCGTATAGTATTTTGTTTTCTTGCGTGATTATGCACTTGGAAAATCAGAATGATTTCTATGAATTTGTCAGCAGTCAGAAAGACGTTCGCTCCATCCATCAGACATGCATGATTTCAGAAGTGAACTATTTAAGACACGGAGATCTGAAATCCAGGTGTCAACATTCATCTCTAAATAAGAAAATGCATCATCTATAAAAACACAACCAGCAAATATCCCCTTGATACTACATGTTACATTTCTCAGCCTCTATTCTTGGATTGCTATATTATGAAAGTACTTTTTCACCATTGGCAACTTAAGGCCTGATTCATAGTTGTACACTAATGCATTCGCAGCTGCCATCCTGTACACAGATGCTGTTCTAAAATATGCAAGTGTTTCATGCGGCAGAATTTGTATTGAGACGCCCACCAGCGGCTGTGTTAATCTCACCCTAATTCAGCATAGGTTGTAGCTGTGCAAAAAATCCACACACTACAACCCACTTGGGTTGCAGTGGCCGCTGCCTGTCCCACAAATGGTCCGGATACACCTTTATTGTCTGGACCGCGTCCCCTAAATGGGGAGTCAACGCCCACAAAAAATGCGGCAAATATCGATTTCCGCACTACTGTGGGCCCTACTAAATTAGGCCCTCAGTGCGATCGTAGATACTTCGATAAATGGCTTTCTGAATCTGAGTAACCTTATGGACACGCAGAACGGACACGTGTACTGAGACGCCGAACGCATATTAAATCGCAGATGCAGGCAGCAACATGTCCTGAAAACTGACGCGACATAACTATGTTTTACTTGCACTCCTTCTTACCTCCCCAACAGTGGAGATGGTGCAGAGGGCGCTGGTCATACATGCTACAAGTATCTGGACGATCTGCCTGATATCAGTGGATCGGCCAGTTAATTGCAGCGTGTATATGACCGACCGACTCGAAAATATTGATCGATCGGAAATGCTGTATTGTCCAGCATGTGCCTCCGATGTAATATTTTCAAGTGTCATATCAGCCGCGTCAGGCAGTTTATGTCCTTCCGCAGCCAACCAACAGACATTCCCCTGTTCCTTCACGGGGGCAGAGTGCCGATATGACGTGCGAGAGTTCTCACAGTGTATGTCCCGGGTATTGGCAGTGGCAGATAAAATGTCTGGCAGGCATTTTATCTGACTGTGTATGCCCAACATAAGATGTATGCACAGTTGACAGAAAATCGCTCAACTGCGAAACCACTGGCATAGCGTACATCTCTGAATCAGGCCCTATGGTACACAGTGCAAACGTGGCACCGATATCTATATACATTTTGAGTTGCTCTTTTTATTTATTTTTTGCTCTCTTGAGTCAGTAACGTTTCCTATGATATCTGTATTACCATGCACGTGAGGTACCAACTATGCATATGCACATTGCAAATTACTTTATAGATATTTATTAACATTCTGTATCAAAAGTGATTGCATTATAGGTAAAAAACCTGATATTAGTAATGTATTAGTGTAGATTTGTAAAGTGCTACAGGGCTCTGAAGTAAGGTAGAGCAGGACATACTGTACATAAAACAAAGATATATAAGTTACAAAAAAACAATGGTTAGTGTGGACCCTGCTCATTTTAATAGGAAGTGGACACAGCTGAACAGTGGCAGACCTACATTTTTGGGACCCTGAACTGTTATGAGGGCCCCTTCACAACCAGCAACAATAGGGCAACAGCCAACAAGGTCCAAGGCCCAAATGTCGGTGGGGTAGAGTCCTTATTAATGGGTCATACAGTGAGCCCCTTCCCTGGTAACAGCAACCCCCCCCCCCCCCATCTGGCCCCTTTAATGTCTACTTCTCACAGCACTACCCCCCTTCCCTTCAATAATCACCTAACAGCACCCCCCTTCAGTAATCTCTTTCACTAAGCACCTGACAGGACCCCCACTTCTTTAATCACCTCACAGCACTATTCATCAATAAACTGACAGCACACACTGCTCAGCACCAGTAAAATGACGTTGTTATTATTAGCAAAATTACCTTATTATCCCGGGCACCTTCTCACCTTTCATTGCTCCCAGCCTCCTTCCTAGGATGGGCCTTCTCAGGCTCCGCCAGTCCTGGGAATGTAACAAAGAGAAGTTCTGCAGGCTGTCAGGAATTGTAGTTTAAAACGTATACATCATGTTTCATACTATTTACAGAGAACAAATCACAGAGCTAGACTACAATTCCAAGCAGCTCCCACGGTACTAAGTGATGCTCATCCAAGCTGTAATAGTAGCTATGCAGTACTAGAAGCCTGGTTATCATGGTGTTATTGGTAACAAGCTATAACCATACTGTACATAAAAAGTAGAGGTGAAAATCTGATTTTTGGTGTTAAAATGCACATGCGAAGCAGGTGATGATTCTATCACTAAAATAACCTTATTTAATAATGCACACTTAAAAAACTCCAATAGATTTTGTTGAAAAATGTACTCATTAAAAAAATTAGAGTTATGGTAGATTTATTTATTAACTCTCTTTCTGCAAGGTACATTGGGTTCCACAGGGAAACATTGGGTGTAGAGTGGATCTTGATCCAGTGGTACCAACAGGCTAAAGCTTTAGGCTGTCCCAGGATGCATTGGGGCCTACTCTATAACCCTGCCTCCAGGCACTGTGAGCTCAGTGTTGTTAACCAGTCCAATGCAGAAGCAGGTAAGAGAGAAGGTAGATGTTGGTCACATAGAACCACATTCTCACGACAGAAGAAGAGACCAGCGGCTAATGCCATTTAAACACATAGAAGCTACGTGCGGCAGGGTGGGCGCCCTGTGGAACCCAATGTACCTCGCAGAAAGAGAGTTAACAATGGTAAGTCTACCATAACTTTCCTTTTCAGCAGCAGGTTATATTGGTTTCCACAGGGAAACATCGGTGATGTCCTAAAGCAGTTCCTCAAGGGAGGGGTGCGCCTTAGTGGGTATGAGAACTTGGCATCCAAAGGAAGCATCCTGGGAGGCGGAAGTATCAAAGGCATCGAACCTAATATACGTGTTCACAGAGGACCACGTAGCCACCTTGCACAATTGTTCTGCGGACGCGCTACGGCGGGCCACCCAAGAAGGTCCAACAGACAGAGTAGAATGGGCATTAATAGCAGCAGGAGCTGGGAAACCAGCCTGTGCATAAGCTTGTGCAATCACCATTCTAATCCATCTGGCCAAGGTTTGCTTATTCGTAGGCCTGCCACGTTTGTAAAAACCAAACAATACAAAATGGGAATCTGACCTCCTGATAGAGGCAGTGCTCTCCACATATATACGGAGAGCCCGTACCACATCCAAAGACTTGGAGGACAAATCAGAAGAGATAAAGGCCGGAACCACAATCTCTTGGTTAAGGTGAAAAGATGACACCACCTTAGGTAAATAACCTGGGCAAGTTCTAAGAACTGCCAGGTCACATGAAATATTAGAAAGGGTGGACGACAGGACAATGCGCCTAAGTCCAACACCCTTCTTGCAGAGGGAATAGCCAGTAAAAACAAGACCTTGGTCGTGAGCCATTTAAGGTCCACTGTCTCAAGAGGTTCAAATGGAGACTCTTGCAGAGCATTCAGGACAACAGACAGATCCCTTGGAGCCACAGAAGGGACGTAAGGAGGCTGAATCCGTAAGACACCCTGAGTGAATGTATGAACGTCAGGTATAGATGCCATTTTTCTCTGACAACATACTGACAAGGCAGATACGTGAATCTTGGGGAAGGCCAGACAAAGGCCTAAGTCCAGGCCTCTTTGCAGAAAAGCTATAATTCTGGAAGTTTTGATTCTGTAAGCATCATAATTCTTATCAGCACACCAGGTGATGTAAGAATTCCAGACCCTGTAATAAATCCGAGCAAATGCCGGTTTGCGGGCTTTTAACATAGTTTGGATGACTGCCTCAGAGAATCCTTTGGCTCTCAGGAGTGATGCCTCAAGAGCCACGCCATCAAAGCCAGCCTGGCCAGGTCCGGATAAAGACAAGGGCCCTGCACAAGGAGGTCTGGGCGCTGAGGAAGTAGAAGAGTATGTTCTTTCGATAGACCCTGCAGGTCTGAGAACCAATGCCGTCAGGGCTACGCTGGAGCGACTAGAAGTAGAAATCCTCCTTCTTGTTTGAACTTCCGCAGGACCCTGGGCAGTAGTAACACTGGAGGGAACATGTAGGGCAGCCGAAAGTTCCATGGAATTGCCAGTTCATCTACGAATGGTGCTTGAGGATCCCTGGTCCTTGATCCGAAGACCGGAACCTTTTGATTGTGTCGAGACGCCATCAGGTCTATGTCTGGTAGGCCCCACTTGTCCACTAGGAGTTGAAAGACTTCTGGATGAAGACTTCACTCTCCGGCGTGCATGTCCTGGCGACTGAGGAAGTCCGCTTCCCAGTTTAGGACGCCCGGAATGAACACTGCTGATACTGCTGGCAGATGGTGTTCTTCCCAACGAAGGATTTTTGACACTTCCATCATAACGATGCGGCTTCGAGTGCTGCCTTCATGGTTTATGTATGCCACCGTAGTGGCACTGTCGACCGTACTTGAACCCCCTGTTCTGTACCACAGGCAGGGCGAGAGTCAATCCACTGAACACCGCTCGCAACTCCAGAATGTTTACTGGGAGGAGTGACTCCTCCTTGGTCTAGTGACCCTGAAAAGAGTGTTGCTCCAACACCGCACCCCATCGCCTCAGATTGGCGTCCGTAATCAGCAGGACCCAGTCGGGGATCCAGAAGGGACGGCCCCTTCTCAATTGCTGGTCCTGTAGCCACCAGGTCAGCGACAGACGAACCTCTGGAGTCAAAGTGATCATGTACGATCTGATCCGATGAGGTAGGCCGTCCCACTTGGAAAGGATTAACCTCTGCAGAGGGCGAGAATGAAATTGAGCGCGCTCTACCATATCAAATGCCGACATCATCAGGCCAGGTACTTGCATCGCCAAGTGTATCGACACTCTGGGGCGATAAAGGAAGCATCTTATCCTGTCTTAAAGTCTCAGGACTTTTTCTGGAGACAGAAACAATCGTTGACTGTGTGTGTCCAGGAGTGCCCCCAGGTGCACCATGCTCTGACCTGGGACCAGCGAGGATTTCTTCCAATTGATGAGCCACCCGTGGGCTTGTAGGAAGCTTACAGTCAGTTGTAGATGACTGAGGAGGACTGTCACAACTGAGGGCCTGAGCTGACGGGAGGCAGCCTCAGTTGTAGGGGCTGAGATGTACCGGAACCTGGGAGGTTGTATCAGACCCCTGGACATGTAAGTAACATGAATAATAACTGCCCGAAGGCGTGACCACGACAACTTGGATAAAAGTCAATGATGTTTATTATGACAACTCCGCAACACAGCAGCAGTAAAAGAAAACGTAAAAGTCAGCAAAGAATAAATACAGTTCCTGGGTACTACAGGATGGCAGGAGCCACAGGGCACTGGTAGTGTGAGATAGTTCTTATGATCTTCTAGATGGAAAGTCCTTACCAGGCCCGACTGTAGCAATGGAGATAACCCAGGATTGTGCCAGCTGGTGTTCCAGGAAAAGCTGGGTTGCTGAAGATAAAACAGCTGCTGTGGATACTGGCTGGAACCAGACTGTTGTTAGCACGGAGTGGATACTGGCTGGAACCAGTTAAATAATAAATGAACTTGGGAGCGATGAAATATGAACTGAAATGTAGAACTTGAGAGCGGAGAAATAATAATACCGGTGGAGAGTGGTAAAGTGTAGAAAGGACACCGGCCCTTTAAGGGAAGCTGTACTCTGCTGGAAGCTGAGCTGGAAGCAGGTAATGTTGTAGCTGGAAACAGATGAATCCACAATGGATTGGAGAGTCAGGCTACACCGCAGGTGGAATGCTGGTGCGGGTCTCTATGGTGGAAGTCTTGAGACAGGAGCTGGAACCTGGAAGACAATCACAGGAGAGAGACAAACAGGAACTAGGTTTGACAACCAAAGCACTGACGCCTTCCTTGCTCAGGCACAGTGTATTTATACCTGCAGCAAGGAAGGGATTGGCTAGGCAATTATGCAGATTATCAATACTGAGAACAGATTGGTGGAAATGATCAGCTGACAGAATCCAAGATGGCTGCGCCCATGCAGACACTTGGAGGGAAGTTTGGTTTGTAATCCATGTGGTAATGAAAACAGTAATGGCGGCGCCGGCCACCGGAGACAGGAGGCGCCAGGCTGACAGATGCACATCCAACCACGCGGACACAGCGGAGGCCGCGGCTGACGTAATCGCCACTCAGACACTCTGCATGCAGAAGTTCAGGGACGGCGGCGGAGGCCGCTGGAGACGCCATGCCAGGTGTAATATGGCGTCCACTGTGACAGCGTCCCAGAGTGACAGGAGAGGATACAGGAATGTACACATCAGGATAACAGATGGAATCCGGTCCTGGAGCGCTGAGCCAGCCTTAGGAGGCATCTGATGGGTAAGAAATGGCGTCCAGATACCCGGATCGTGACAGCACCCCCCCCTTTAGGAGTGGCCCCAGGACACTTCTTTGGCTTTTGAGGAAACTTGGAATGGAATCTCCGGACCAAGGCAGGAGCATGGACATCAGAAGCATTGGTCCATGAACGTTCCTCAGGACCATAACCTTTCCAGTCAATAAGATATTGTAGTTGACCGTAACGGTGACGTGAGTCCAGGATCTTGGCCACTTCATACTCAACGCCTCGTTGAGTTTGGACTTTCGGAGTTGGAGGAAGTGAGGAATGAAACCGATTCAAGATCAGCGGTTTCAACAGGGAAACATGGAATGTCCTGGGTATTTTTAAGAAGGGAGGCAACTGGAGTCTGTAAGCAACAGGATTGATGACTTGTTCAATCTTGAAAGGACCGATATAGCGAGGTGCAAACTTCATACTGGGAACTCTTAACCTCAAATTCTTCGTGGATAACCATACCCGATCACCCACCTTGAGAGCAGGAACTGCTCGACGCTTCTTATCCGCAAACTTCTTGTACCTGAACGATGCCTTGAGCAGAGCTGATCGTACGCTCTTCCAGATATTGGCAAACTGATGCAAGGTGATATCCACTGCGGGAACAGAAGTTGCTGGAAGCGGTTGGAACTCAGGGACTTTAGGGTGGAATCCAAAGTTAGTGAAGAATGGTGTTGAAGCAGATGAAGAATGATACTGGTTGTTATGACAGAACTCGGCCCAGGGAAGTAATTGAACCCAGTCATCTTGAGAGGAGGACACATAGATGCGGAGGAAGGCCTCCAAGTCCTGATTCACCTTCTCGGTTTGACCATTGGTCTGAGGATGGTAAGCCGTGGAAAACTTTAGCTTGACTTGGAGGACTTGACATAAACTTCGCCAGAATTTGGCTGTGAATTGAACTCCTCGATCTGAGATAATTTCTTCAGGAAGACCGTGGAGTCGGAAGATCTCTTGTATGAATACTTGAGCCAACTTGGAAGCTGACGGAAGACCGGTGAGAGGAATGAAGTGTGCCATCTTGGTGAACCGGTCAACTACCACCCAGATGGTATTGAACTTGTTGCACATGGGTAAGTCTGTAATGAAATCCATCGACAAGTGGGTCCATGGTCGACGGGGAACGGATAGTGGAACCAGTTGCCCCGCAGGCGACTGGCGGGATACTTTATGTTGGGCACACTTTGGGCAAGATGCAATAAACTCCAAGACGTCCTTTTTCAGAGTTGGCCACCAATAGGACCTAGAGATAAACGCCAGGGTTTTTTGGATACCTGTATGTCCGGCAAAACGGGAAGCATGGGCCCAATGCATGAGCTTCTTCCTTAGCATCGGCTTCACAAAACTTTTCCCTGATGGGGGCGTAGAGTCCATCCCTACCGTGGAGAATGCCAACGGATTTATAATAGGATGCTTGTCTGAAGACTCTGACTCATTTTCTTGCTCCCATGAGCGGGAAAGGGCATCGGCCTTGCGATTCTGAGAGCCCGGACAGAACTGGAGTTTAAAGTCGAACCTGGAAAAGAAAAGTGCCCATCTGGCCTGACGAGGGTTGAGACATTGTGCGCCCTTCAGGTATAAAAGGTTCTTGTGGTCTGTAAGTATGGTGATTGAATGAGAAGCTCCCTCCAACAGATACCTCCACTCTTCTAGAGCGAGCTTGATGGCTAGCAACTCCTGGTCGCCAATGGCATAGTTGCGCTCAGCTGGGGAGAACTTCCGGGAGAAGAAACTGCAAGGGTGTAAATGGCCATCTTTAGCCCTCTGAGATAACACCGCTCCTACTCCAACGGAGGAGGCATCCACCTCTAAGATGAAAGGAGAGTCGATGTCAGGCTGTTTCAGAACAGGCGCAGAGATGAACCTTTGTTTTAAAAGATGAAATGCTTGCATGGCTTCTTCAGACCACTTGGACGGGTTAGCACCCTTCTTAGTGAAAGCAGTAATAGGCGCCACAATGGTGGAAAAGTCTCGTATAAACTTTCGGTAATAGTTGGCGAACCCTAAGAACCTCTGGACCCCTTTGAGGGTTAAGGGTACCGGCCAATTTTGGATTGCTTGTAGTTTCTCAGGATCCATCTCTAGTCCGGAACCGGACACAATGTACCCTAGAAACGGAATGGACTTGACTTCAAAGACGCATTTTTCTAATTTGCAATAGAGATGATTGACACGGAGACGGGACAGAACCTCTTTAACCCAAAAACGATGTTCCTCTAAATCGTTGGCAAAAATGAGGATATCGTCTAGATAGACCACGACATGACGGTATAGAATGTCTCTGAAGATCTCATTGACAAAATGCTGGAAGACAGCTGGAGCATTGCTCAATCCGAAGGGCATGACGAGGTACTCATAATGTCCGTCACGGGTGTTAAAGGCGGTCTTCCACTCGTCACCCTCACGGATCCGGATGAGATTGTATGCACCTCGCAAGTCCAGCTTTGTAAAGATGGTAGCTCCGCTAACTCTGTCAAAGAGCTCAGTAATCAGGGGTAAAGGATAACGGTTCTTGATGGTAATGTCGTTCAAACCTCTGTAGTCGATGCACGGCCGCAGACCACCATCTTTCTTTTTTACAAAAAAGAAGCCTGCGCCGGCTGGAGAAGAAGAAGGTCGAATGAACCCCTTTGCTAGGTTCTCTTTAATATATTCCTCCATAGAATGCGTCTCAGGCAGAGACAACGGATAAGTTCGGCCTCGAGGTGGAACCTTCCCTGGAACGAGATCAATCGGACAGTCCCATTCTCTATGAGGAGGAAGGATATCAGCAGAAGCTTTACTGAACACATCCGTGAAATCTTGATATGGAGGAGGTGGAACATCAGACGACCTGGGGGAGGAAGAACAGACAGGCAATACTTTAAACAAACATGTCTCAGCACAGGAGGAACCCCATGCCAGGATTTGCGTAGTCGTCCAATCAATTGTAGGATTGTGAAGACGGAGCCATGGAAGGCCCAGGACCACAGGATGTGTGGCTCTTGGAATCACTAAAAAAGAAATAAGTTCGGAATGAAGAACTCCCACTCTCAGACGAACTGGTAGAGTCCTTAAAGAAATAACTGCATCAAAAATTTTGCTGCCATCCACGGCAGTTAAAGAAATGGACGAAGGAAGTCTCTCGGTGGGTAGGGACCACCGTTTAACATAGGCTTCGGTAATAAAGTTCCCAGCTGCTCCGGAATCAAGGAGGGCAATGACGTTCCGATAACGTTGAGCAACTTGAAGCGAGACTGGGAGATTACAATCTTGAGGAGATGGAGAGGAGATCATTACTCCTAGCCGGCCCTCTCCTTGGCGAGCTAGGATTTGGAGTTTCCCGGACGTTTGGGACAGGCATTAATGGTGTGAGACGGAGCTGCACAATAGAGACAGAGAAACTCGGAGAGACGTCTTCGGCGCTCAGCAGGAGTTAAACGGGAACGGCCAAGTTGCATGGGCTCATCTTTAGATGGTGACAGTTGACGAGGAGGAGGAGCAGAAGATTTTGGAGCAGATGATCTTCCACGCTCAGTTGCTCTCTCTCTGAAACGTAAATCAACTTTCGTGCAGAGTGAGATTAGCTCATCTAACTTAGAAGGTAAGTCTCTGGTAGCTAACTCATCTTTAATACGCTCAGATAAGCCATGCCAGAATGCAGCATACAGGGCCTCGTCGTTCCATGCCAGTTCGGATGCCAGGATCTGGAACTGTATCAGATATTGTCCTACAGTACGTGACCCCTGGCGTAAACGGAGAATCTCGGATGAAGCTGAGGTTACCCGGCCTGGCTCGTCGAAGATGCGCCTGAATGTTGACACGAAGGCAGTGTAGGAAGATAGCAGGGTGTCGGACCTCTCCCATAACGGTGATGCCCAATCAAGGGCTGAGCCACTGAGAAGAGAAATAATGTAGGCAATTTTTGTACGGTCACTGGGAAAATTGCCAGGTTGTAGCTCAAACTGAATCTCACACTGGTTGAGAAATCCCCTGCAGAATCTTGGAGATCCGTCAAATTTTGCTGGCGTTGGAAGATGAAGACGTGGAGCAGAAATGGGTAAGGTGGGTGGGGTTATAGCTGGAGTCACTGTGGTTGACGCACCAGACGCGCCTGATCCACGGAGAGTTGTCTGAATCCCATCCAGCCGAGTAGAGAGATCCTGGAGACAGCGGATGATGTGGCCCTGTGCAGCCTCCTGATGTTCTAGTCGGGCTGCCAGTTCTTGCATCGGCCTGGCCGCTTGATCCTGGTCTCCGGCTGGATTCATTAGGTCAGTGCTTACTGTCACAACTGAGGGCCTGAGCTGACGGGAGGCAGCCTCAGTTGTAGGGGCTGAGATGTACCGGAACCTGGGAGGTTGTATCAGACCCCTGGACATGTAAGTAACATGAATAATAACTGCCCGAAGGCGTGACCACGACAACTTGGATAAAAGTCAATGATGTTTATTATGACAACTCCGCAACACAGCAGCAGTAAAAGAAAACGTAAAAGTCAGCAAAGAATAAATACAGTTCCTGGGTACTACAGGATGGCAGGAGCCACAGGGCACTGGTAGTGTGAGATAGTTCTTATGATCTTCTAGATGGAAAGTCCTTACCAGGCCCGACTGTAGCAATGGAGATAACCCAGGATTGTGCCAGCTGGTGTTCCAGGAAAAGCTGGGTTGCTGAAGATAAAACAGCTGCTGTGGATACTGGCTGGAACCAGACTGTTGTTAGCACGGAGTGGATACTGGCTGGAACCAGTTAAATAATAAATGAACTTGGGAGCGATGAAATATGAACTGAAATGTAGAACTTGAGAGCGGAGAAATAATAATACCGGTGGAGAGTGGTAAAGTGTAGAAAGGACACCGGCCCTTTAAGGGAAGCTGTACTCTGCTGGAAGCTGAGCTGGAAGCAGGTAATGTTGTAGCTGGAAACAGATGAATCCACAATGGATTGGAGAGTCAGGCTACACCGCAGGTGGAATGCTGGTGCGGGTCTCTATGGTGGAAGTCTTGAGACAGGAGCTGGAACCTGGAAGACAATCACAGGAGAGAGACAAACAGGAACTAGGTTTGACAACCAAAGCACTGACGCCTTCCTTGCTCAGGCACAGTGTATTTATACCTGCAGCAAGGAAGGGATTGGCTAGGCAATTATGCAGATTATCAATACTGAGAACAGATTGGTGGAAATGATCAGCTGACAGAATCCAAGATGGCTGCGCCCATGCAGACACTTGGAGGGAAGTTTGGTTTGTAATCCATGTGGTAATGAAAACAGTAATGGCGGCGCCGGCCACCGGAGACAGGAGGCGCCAGGCTGACAGATGCACATCCAACCACGCAGACACAGCGGAGGCCGCGGCTGACGTAATCGCCACTCAGACACTCTGCATGCAGAAGTTCAGGGACGGCGGCGGAGGCCGCTGGAGACGCCATGCCAGGTGTAATATGGCGTCCACTGTGACAGCGTCCCAGAGTGACAGGAGAGGATACAGGAATGTACACATCAGGATAACAGATGGAATCCGGTCCTGGAGCGCTGAGCCAGCCTTAGGAGGCATCTGATGGGTAAGAAATGGCGTCCAGATACCCGGATCGTGACAAGGACATTGTGAGAGTTTGCCAGGATCAGCAAGTTGTCCAGATACGGCAGGATCCTGACTCCCTGGTGACAGAGATGGGCCGTCATTACGGCCACGACCTTGGTAAAGATTCGTAGGAGCTGTAGCCAGTCCTAATGGCAGAGTCTGGAACTGATAGTGGAGGTTGCCATTAGCAAACCGCAGATACTGCTGATGCGACATGGCAATAGGTATATGCAGGTATGCATCCTGTATATCCAGGGATACCATATAGTCTCTGCATTCCATAGCCAGTATAACTGAGCGCAGTGTTTCCATACGGAACTTGGACACTCTCACAAACTTGTTCAGTGATTTGAGGTTGAGTATAGGCCGGAAAGACCCATTGGGTTTCGGAACTAGAAACAGGGTCGAGTAGTAACCTCTGCCTCTCTGGACCAGAGGAACTGGCACTACCACTCCTGTATTCAGGAGAGAACTAACAACCTTTTGCAAAGCTTTCGCCTTTAACGGATACGAAGGGATGGCTGTGGTGCAAACCTGGCGAAGGGGACATCTCTTGAAAGAGAGTGCGTACCTGTGAGAGACCACTTCTCGCACCTACGCGTCTCAAATGGTCATTAACCAGACCTGGGTGAACTGCAGAAGTTGGCCTCCCACCCTGGGGTCCCCCAGGGGGAGGCCCACCCCGTCATGCGGCAGGCTTGTCTTGTTTAGAAGCAAAGATATAGAAAAAAGATTGACTCAGTGCTTTATCACTTCAATTTCTGTGCTGCCAATAATACAGGGCTACTCAACCATACTAGTTTGGACAAAATAGAAAAGAATAAAACTGGTATTACAGCGCACAGGAATTGGATACAAACAATTTATTAAAACATATATAGATATATTGAATATCAATGAATCTCCGCTACCGGACAGTTTTTAAAGCTTCATAACATACATTCATAAAAACATACAATATAACAAGATTTCTGTCTGGCAATAAGTCTCCCAGCTTGGCAATAGTTTCCACTGAGTTTGCTTAGGTAAAATCCGCTGTGTTAAAAGTATAAACTGTCTCTTTTGTCTGGCTAGACAATTTAGATATAGGTGATCTCACCACTCTCCACACTGTTCCGCTGTGAGTTGTGAGTTGCTTAGGTAAAATCCGCTGTGTTAAAAGTATAAACTGTCTCTTTTGTCTGGCTAGACAATTTAGATATAGGTGATCTCACCACTCTCCACACTGTTCCGCTGTGAGTTGTCCTCCACGGCTGCTGGTGCTTTTATCCTTTATTACGCAGTCATCTCTGGGGGACTGTCAGTGGAAAGATTCCAGTATACAAATGCTGCGGATTACTGTGTGGCTATCACAGTGGATTTTACCTTTTTAAAGGACTTGTAAACTCATCTGAATGGCTTCTGGCTAGTATATATGAACAGCACAGAATTTATATTAGCTTCACTAACTTGACACTAAACTGATACATTGTCTGCATATTATTCAAATGAGTTAAGCATAATTGACCTCTAGTGTCTGTGCGGCGCTGCTATGGGAGAGACGTCATGACGTCTCTCCCATAGAGAGGATCGGGTGGCCAGAGACGGAGCAGCAGCGGCAGCAGCGGTCGGGAACCAGGAGCGGGGCTGGTGAGTATTTTTTTTTTGTGTTTGTAAGCGGCACTACCAGGGGGCACAACTACAGGGGGCACAACTACTGGGGCAAATCTACTGGGGGCACAACTACTGGGGGCAAATCTACTGGGGGCACAACTAGTGGAGGCAAATCTACTGGGGGCACAACTACAGGGGGCATAACTGTGGCCACGCCCCTTCCCTATGAAGCCACGCCACTAACCCTGTTTTACTTGCTGATGGGGGAGGGGGTGCAAGGTACAGGAGGTGAATATTCAAGGTGGAGATGGGAGGGACTGCAGGGGAAGGGGTGCAAGGAGTGCACTGGGAAAGGGGTGCAATAACTGCATTGTGGAAGGGTGAAGGTGAAGGAAGGGAGGGGTAGGGTGGATGTTTGGCACAGGAGAGGGATTGTGTAATAAGGATATGAGCCACATGTAATAAATAGCCTGCAGGATTTGGAAAGTGCAGAGTTTATCGACTAGCCATAATATTTAAAGCAACATTTTTTTTATAAAGCAAAATCCAGGTTGGTTTTGTCTGAAGAAAAAAAGCTGCTTTAACTTTTTTGACAAAATCGATGAAATCATCCATCTTTCCATGTCCTGCAGGCTATTACATTTGGACATGTTCACTGTATGTACAATATGTTCAGTAAGGCATTGTTGTGGATTTACTTCAGTTTGTATGAAGGCTAACAGACAATGGGGCCCATTTATCAAATAATATTTGCGGCTATGTCTCTGAAAACACCGTTTTGGGGGTTAGTTGCAAATATTAAGTATCCCTGGAATGTTGTGTTCCCTCCTATACGTGCTGCGATTCCTCCATTTCCAACCGCAGCTGCATCCCCCATAGGTTTCTGCCCGATGTTGCTTTGCATTCCTGATATTGTTCCCTGCAGCTTCCTATGGGCTATGGATCGCGGAAAGAAGTTCCAGCTGAGTTCCCCCGGAACCCTCCACTGGATATGGTCTCAGTGGATCATGGTCACATGTGACTGCACATGGACAGGACCCCCGAAAACCCACAGAGCACAATGCAGAGACGGGCTCCTTTCAGAGCCCCTGTCCCTGCGGGTACATTCACCCAATAGGATCGCATATTGCAATGTGATCCTGGGCGGTAAGATCCCGCACTGATCGCATTCAATATGGAATGCGTGATAAATGGGCCCCTATATCTGCCATAAAATGATAATTATAGATGAGCTTGTCACTTGCTTCAGTATGGATAGAATGCCCCATCAGCTCTCGGCTGCTATGTAACAGGGACTATAATACACTGTATCCTTTTCCCCCCTCAAGCACCTCCAACATAGGTAAAATGTAGCAGACATAAATACTCTATAGATAATTTTGAAAATTAACTTAATACTTTCCTTACTTTTGTTAAAATATCACTGGAAATGGCTGTTTGCATGTGTTGCATTTGTATGGTGAACATGAAATGAATAGGAGATTTGTAATGTAAACTGTAATGTCATTCTTCAATTCCTAGTAAGATGAGCTCATCCTGAGAAAGTATGCTGGGTATTTCTTATATCAGAGAATGGCAGCACTGACAAATCTACACTGACAGGTTGTAGCCTGCAAGTAACAGCGCACGTCTTCCAAGAATTCTGATAGATTAACCACTTCAGAGGTGAGCACATAAAGCCTTACTCAACTGCAGGTCTTGTACTGACCACACAAACCAGCAGAATATAGAAGACTGTTACATAATCAGAAGTTTAATGAACATGTGAAAACTTAAAATACAAGATACTGGTTCATACATGAATTTCTTATTGCAGTGTCCATCTTGTATTATGGGGGACTTATATTAGTTTAGCTGTGATATATAATTTCAAATTCTGTATTTAAGTCTTTTTTTTTTATCATGGAAATTGCCTTCATCCTACGGGTTAATAAGTACCCGTATTAGTACTTAATTTGTGGTATTTCCATTGCTTTCTCTTTGGGGTAATTTGCAACTGGGCTATAGGGGTAATTCAGACGTGATCTCTGGGTTGCTTTCAGATAGTCGCCTCCCCCAGGGAGAGTGTACATTTGCCGTGCAAGTGTGCGATCATATGTGTTTGCAGAGCTGCAAAAAATGAGATTTATGGTAAGAACTTACCGTTGTTAAATCTCTTTCTGCGAGGTACACTGGGCTCCACAGGGAATGACAATGGGTGTAGAGTAGGATCTTGATCC
The DNA here is from genome assembly GCF_028390025.1 of Pseudophryne corroboree. Classification (NCBI taxonomy): domain Eukaryota; kingdom Metazoa; phylum Chordata; class Amphibia; order Anura; family Myobatrachidae; genus Pseudophryne; species Pseudophryne corroboree. The sequence goes on from NC_086445.1 coordinate 146,594,325, forward strand.
GAGGCACCAACAGGCTCAAAGCTTTGACTGTTCACAGAATGCCTAGCGCCGCCTCCTCTATAACCCCGCCTCCGTGCACAGGAGCTCAGTTTTTGCTAACCAGTCCAATGCAGTAGCAGGCAAAAGAGACGACAACTGTTAGTAGCCACATACACCACATTCTCACGACAGGAGAAGGTGTCAGTGGCTAATGCCATACCAACTGAAGGAAGCTAAGTGTGTCAGGGTGGGCGCCCTGTGGAGCCCAGTGTACCTCGCAGAAAGAGATTTAACAACGGTAAGTTCTTACCATAAATCTCGTTTTCTGTTGCGGGGTACACTGGGCTCCACAGGGAATGACATTGGGGATGTCCTAAAGCAGTTCCTTATCGGAGGGGACGCACTGTAGCGGGCACAAGAACCCGGCGTCAAAAGGAAGCATCCTGGGAGGCGGAAGTATCGAAGGCATAGAACCTTATGAACGTGTTCACAGAGGACCACGTAGCCACCTTGCACAACTGTTCAAGGGTCGCACCACGGCGGGCCGCCCAAGAAGGTCCAACCGACCGAGTAGAATGGGCCTTTATGGTAGCAGGAGCTGGAAGTCCAGCCTGTACACAGCATGTGCAATCACCATTCTAATCCATCTGGCCAGGGTCTGCTTGTGAGCAGGCCAGCCACGTTTGTGAAAACCAAACAGAACAAAGAGAGAACCCGACTTCCTGATGGAGGCAGTTCTCTTCACGTAGATACGGACAATTCAGGAGATGCAAAGGCCGGAACCACAATCTCCTGATTAAGGTGGAAAGAAGACACAACCTTAGGTAAATACCCGGGACGTGTTCTAAGAACCGCCCGATCACGGTGAAAAATCAGATATGGTGACCTACAAGACAAGGCACCCAGATCCGACACCCTTCTAGCAGAGGCAATAGCCAGCAGAAACAATATCTTAAGAGAAAGCCACTTAAGGTCTGCAGATTCAAGAGGCTCAAACGGAGACCCTTGCAACCCCACCAAAACCACCGACAAGTCCCAAGAGGCCACAGGCGGGATATAGGGAGGCTGAATCCGCAACAAACCCTGAGTGAACGTATGTACATCAGGTAAAGTCACAATTTTTCTCTGGAACCAAACTGACAAGACAGAAATATGAACCTTGATGGAGGCCAGACGAAGGCCCAAGTCTAGGCCCTGTTGTAGAAAGGCCAAAAGTTTGGCTGTACTAAACTTGTAAGCCTCATGATTGTTAGATGCGCACCAAGCAAAGTAAGAGTTCCAGACCCTATGGTAAATCTGGGCAGAAGCCAGTTTCCGAGCCCTCAACATGGTTTGAATGACCACCTCAGAAAATCCTTTGGCCCTCAATACGGAAGCTTCAAGAGCCACGCCGCCAAAGCCAACCGGGCTAAATCCTGATATATACAGGGGCCCTGAATGAGGAGATCTGGGCACTGTGGAAGTAGAAGAGGACGCTCTATCGAGAGCCCCCAAAGGTCTGAGAACCAATGCCGTCTGGGCCACGCGCGAGCGAACAGAAGTAGGATTCCTCCTTCTTGCTTGAACTTCCTTATTACTCTGGACAGGAGTGACACCGGAGGGAACACGTATGGCAGCTGAAAGTTCCATGGAATTGCCAAAGAGTCCACGAACGCTGCTTGAGGATCCCTTGTCCTTGCTCCGAAGACCGTATTCTTGTGATTGTGTTGAGACGCCATCAGGCCCACATCTGGAAGGCCCCACCTGTCCACGAGGAGTTGAAACACCGCTGGATGTAGGCTCCACTCTCTGGCTTGTACGTCCTGATGACTGAGAAAGTCCGCTTCCCAGTTTAGGACCCCCAGAATGAACACTGCCGATATGGCTGGCAGATTACGTTCCGCCCACTGAAGAATCCGTGATACTTCCCTCATTGCCATGCGGCTTCGAGTGCCGCCTTGATGATTGATGTACGCCACCATGGTGGCATTGTCCGACTGTACTTGAATAGGTCTGTTCTGTATTAAATGCTGGGCCAAGTTCAGAGCATTGAATACCGCCCGCAGTTCCAGAATGTTTATCGGGAGGAGAGACTCCTCCTTGGTCCACCGACCCTGAAGTGAGTGTTGCTCCAACACCGGACCCCAACCTCTCAGACTGGCATCCATGGTCAGAAGGACCCAGTTGGAGATCCAGAAGGGACGACCCCTGCTCATTCGTTGGTCCTGAAGCCACCAGCTCAGCGACAGATGGACTGCCGGAGACAAGGAGATCATCTGAGACCTGATGCAGTGAGGCAGGCCGTTCCACTTGGCTAGAATCCGCTTCTGCAGAGGGTGGGAATGGAATTGAGCGTACTCAACCATGTCGAAAGCCGACACCATGAGACCTAGCACTTGCATTGCCGAATGTATCGACACTTGCGGACGAGATAGGAAGCATCGAATCCTGTCCTGAAGCTTCAGGACTTTCTCCTGAAACAAGAACAACCGCTGGTTGTGAGTGTCCAACAATGCCCCAGGTGCACCATGCTCTGAGCAGGGACCAGGGAAGATTTCTTCCAGTTGATGAGCCACCCGTGGGCTTGCAGAAACTGGATAGTCAGATCCAGATGGCGTACGAGAATTTCTGAGGAATTTGCCAGGATCAACAAGTCGTCCAGGTACAGTAGGAACCTGACCCCTTGACGGCGGAGTACAGCCGTCATTACCGCCATGACCTTGGTGTAAACTCGCGGAGCCGTGGTCAAACCAAAAGGTAATGCCCAAAATTGGTAATGGAGGTTGCCAACCGCAAACCTCAGGTACTGCTGATGCGACAATACAATGGGAATATGCAGGTAAGCATCCTGTATGTCCAGGGAGACCATATAATCCCCAGATTACAATGCCAGAACAATAGAGCGAAGAGTTTCCATACGAAACTTGGAGACCCTCACAAATTTGTTCAAGGACTTGAGGTTGAGAATGGGCTGGGAGGACCCATTCGGTTTCGGGACTAGGAACAGCGGTGAATAGTACCCCTTCCCTCTCTGAGCCAGAGGCACCTTTACGACTACTCCTGTGTCCAGGAGGGACTGTACCACCGAATGAAGAGTTTTTGCCTTCACCTGATCCGAAGGGACGTCTGTCAGGCAAAATCGATGAGGGGGACGATTCTTGAAGGATACGGCGTAACCTCGAGTGACGACTTCCCGTACCCAGGCACCGGAAGTGGTCTTCAACCATTCCTGGGTAAACCCTAGAAGTCGGCCCCCCACCCTGGGATCCCCCAGAGGGAGGACCGCCCCGTCATGCGGCAGGCTTGTCAGTTTTGGAAGCAGGCTGGCAGGCAGCCCAGGCCCGTTTGGGTTTGGGCTTATTGGGTTTGGAAGTGCGAACCTGTTTCGGGTACGCCTGACCTTTTGCTTTCCCTGAAGGATGAAAGGAGCGAAAGGGAGTAATCTTAGCCTTCGGCACCGAAGGAGCAGTACTAGGTAGACATGCTGTTTTAGCAGAAGCTAAGTCAGCTACTATCTTGTTGAGGTCTTCTCCGAAAAGAATGTCTCCCTTAAAATGGAGTACCTCAAGGGTTTTCTTAGAGTTCAGATCCACAGACCAGGACCATAACCAGAGAATCTGGTGAGCCAAAATGGACTTAGTAGAAGCCTTGGCTGCCAGAATACTGACATCAGAAGCCGCCTCCTTAATATAATGAGATGCTGTGACAATATATGACAGACATTGTCTAGCATACTCCGCCTCCAGCTCCTGAGCCCACGCTTCAACAGCCTCTGCAGCCCATGTCGCTGCAATGGTGGGCCTATGCGCAGCACCAGTTAGGGTGTAAATTGCCTTTAAACAACCCTCCACGCGCTTATCCGTTGGTTTTTTCAGAGATGTGATGGTAGTTACAGGCAGAGCTGAGGATACCACCAGCCTCGCCACCTGTGAATCCACTGGCGGGGCTGTTTCCCTATTTTTACTTAGCTCCGCTGCAAGTGGGCCGCGAGCCAGCATCTTCTTGTGAGGCGTGAATTTCTTTCCCCTGACGTATGTCAACTAAATGGTCAGAATGAGGTAAAACTTGTTTAACCACTTTCTGACGTTTAAACCTGTCCGGTTTCTTAGGGGCAGAATCAGGCTCCGGGACATCAGTAATTTGAAGAATGAGCCTGATAGCCTCCAACAAGTCAGGGTCATCCACCTGTGAAACAGCTTCCCCATCAGAAGCGTCTGGATCAGAATCTGTGGGGTCAGTATAAATGCCATCCTCATCAGACGAGGTGTCTGGGACATTGGTGGATTGTGAGGAAGTAATGGCCCGCTTAGATTACCCCTTGGTCTTAGGCGGGTAAGGATTAGACTTCTGAGTATTCAGTGATTGGTTCAATTGCTGTAACTGAGCGGACAGTTGATCTGCCCATGGCAGGTTAACCGCGGGGACCATAAGCGGTTGTACCGGCACAAGAGGTCCCATAGGGGGCGTTAGTCTAGTTACCAGCGTATTCAATAGCGTGGAGAAGGTAGCCCAAGGTGGGTAATTTTGAACCCCCGTTGCTACAGTCCCACTTGGGGGTAAGGATCCCCCAGAACCTGAACCCTAGCTACTATGTTTTCCTCAAATGTGTCGGCAGCATCACCACCACGCAATATGGGATCAGCCCAAGCACCATTGCCCTGTGTAGCTGACATATCCGAAAGCTCATGCAAGGCAACACAGTACAATATCAGCAGCACAATACCTGACAAGAACCCCCTGTGCAGTGTATCAGCACAAACAGGGAATTCAAGAGGTATATGGTGACTAAACATCACAGAGAAAAAAACACATATATCCTGTGAACTACCTATATTAAATGATAAACCTGACACACTTAGCCCCCTCAGGTTATAGAATATAGGGATAGCAAGCTGAGTGAGATACACGAAATGAAGGTCACACAGCAGCTATATGCACACACACACAGTCACAATGGGGGTAATTCTGAGTTGATCGCAGCAGGAAATTTTTTAGCAGTTGGGCAAAACCATGTGCACTCAGGGCCGTCTTTTCGTATGGGCTCAATGGGCTCTTGCCCAAGGGCCCCAGGAGTAAAAGGGCCCTAGGCTGATAGCTGAGGGACCCCTCTTTCCAGGGGTACCAGATTTTTGAAAATCGGCCCAGGGGAATCAGAGATATCCGACTTCAAAGCAGTGGTCCCCATCCAAGCCTGTTAATTGTTCTTCCCAGCCAGATACCTCGGGTTCTGGCTGACTTAGAGTTTTTCTGAGTGTACACTCCAAAATCTGGGACTCTCCCCTTTCAGTGGACACTGGCAGCTTGTCTCTGCTATGCCCAGAACCAGAGATATCAGCCTTCAAGCTGCTGGTCCCTGCTCCAGCTCCAAACGCCTAATATGCAGTTTTATATATTTGTTGGTGGATTGCTCTGGCTCCTGAAGTCTGATCCCCAAGTCCCCAGTATCTCCTGAAAGGTGGGACTTTAGTTTTTTTATCCCATTAAAGCTAAGAAAACTATTTCCAGGAACTGGAGATATCTGCAGTAAAGCAAGCTGCCCTGACCCCCGGAAAATTATGAATATTAAGCCCACTCCACTATCCACCCCTCCCCTGTGTATTAAACACCCCATACCACCCTGGAAGTTATGTTCCAGGGCCCCTTCATTCAGCACAATGTCCCCTTCTACAGTTTAGTGTTCTCCTTCCCGCCCCATTTGTGCAGTAAAGGAGTAATTAGCAGAAATTATTTCTCCAGGTCCTACATGCTGAGCGAAATATAGAACCCCCCTACCCCCCGCGGAACATCAAAGATGCCGCTGATAGCACCCCCCACCCCTACTGCTGGTGGGTAGGGGCCCCAGTGCATTGCTGTGCCCAGGGGCCTACACTGCTGTTAAGACGGCTCTGTGTGCACTGCAGGGGAGGCAGATATAACATGTGCAGAGAGAGATAGATTTGGGTGTGGTGAGTTAAATCTGCAATCTAAATTGCAGTGTAAAAATAAAGCAGCCAGTATTTACCCTGCACAGAAACAAAATAACCCACCCAAATCTAACTCTCTCTGCAAATGTTATATCTGCCCCCCCCCCCCCCCCTGCAGTGCACATGGTTTTGCCCAACTGCTAAAATATTTCCTGCAGCGATCAACTTGGAATTACCCCCAATGTACAATGCAGAAATTATGACATGCAATAAAACTGCACTGGACTAGCAATACAGAGTAGTACTATGTATAGCTATACACTCAATAGATATAACAATGCACAGTAAAGACTGGATGTATATCACAGGGTACTTGTCAGGAATCTGCATTCTCCGTCGCATCACTACTGTGGAACTACAGGTTCCAGCAGTTCAGTTCTGTTCCAGTTTTCAGTCTACTGCAGCCTGGAGTACACAGTGCTTCAGCTAACTCACAGCTGATCTGAACACCCAATCCAGCGGGGTGTGTTCTCACAGATGCAACATCCAATCATCACAGACCAAGGGGTATAAACTCCAGTTCCTGGCTCAGTCTCATTGCATTGGACAACACGTCACATTCTGTGAACAGGTGTCTCCTGTTTGCAGTCATCTGTCTGCAGAGATACCCCTGTGTATTGGACCTGTGGAACTACAGGTCCCAGCAGTTCCAGGTTCCAGTCTTCAATCCTTTGTTTCCAGCAGTCTTTTATTTCTGGCATCTCCAAGTCATCTCCCTGTTCCAGTGTTCCTGTGGAACTACAAACTCCAGCCACAGCCAGCCACAATCCACCAGCAGTAAGAGACTCTCCTCAGGTGTTTTATCATTATCTACCTGTGCACTCATTATCAGTTACCATCTGTGCATCTCAGCAGTTAACATCTATTTGCTTAGAGACTGTCTCCTGCTTAAGCCCGTTAGGCTATCTGGACTTGTGCTTCATAGAGACTGTACATTTATCAGAGTTCTGTTTTTCCAAAGTTATTTCATCCTGAGTTATACTGAGACTGTGTGCTTTTTACAATTACCGGAGTTCTGGTTGTTTCAATCATAGTTACCAGTGACTTTTGAATATTTATTTCCTGTTATTTCTGGTTTTGCATTCCACTGCACCTGTTATTCAATTGCTTTGTGATCCCTGTGACATAATAAATATCAGCGCCTATGCGCAGGACTATTCTTCGGTCTCCTCGTGTATTACGTCACACCAACACTGACCCACTAGCTCCCCCGCCGGGGACAGACAAAATCAGAATCCTGACAGTACTTGTACTACATAACCCTGACTAAATGCACTATTTTTTAACTAACACTGTCAGCAGACATGTAGAATACTTAAGTGTCCTGTAAAATGCACAGCGCTGACATGCAGGCGGCTTTACAGAGGAGGATTTGCCCAAACCGTCCCAGAATCCTCAGCTTGTCCTAATGGCGCCCAAACGCTGACAGGTAGAGATGCAGCTTCAGGGCCAGAACATTTACTCTAAATGGCGCCCTTGGGCTGGGGGAGGGGCTACAGGTCAAAGCCTTATCCCCCTGCTGGACTTCACCACCGGGTACTGTGGGCTTATATAAACGGTTTATGAGAGAAAACCGACCTGTGCCCTTGCCCTGGTGGTCTAGTGGGGTCCCTGTACTACCACAGTGTCCACGCCAGCGCGCGCGGCCCGCCTCCCACCGGCCGCGCAGGATCGCGATATACAACTGGTCCCGCTGGGGGGACCCACTTACCTCCTCCCTGAGTGCGGCCACGCGATCCAGGAGAACAGCGGCCGTGTGTTTGACTAATTGGAAGAAAACTGGAGCCTCCGCTGTAGGTACCCGGCAACCAGGGCGCGGTAGTGTACAGCGCCGCTGGGGGAGGTGATGGAGCTGCAGCAGGAGATGTCAGACTGACATCTAACACAGTCAGTGTCTCTGCTGCAGCCCTTGAAGTCTTAATTTTTTTTAAAAAGCTTCTTCTCAGGGCTGCTGGAGCAGCCCACCTGTTGTATGCCTGCTTACTGCATGGTACCAACTACATAACTGTGCACGGAGGCAGGGTTATAGAGGAGGCGGCGCTAGGCATTCTGGGAACAGTCAAAGCTTTGAGCCTGTTGGTGCCGTGGATCAAGATCCTACTCTACACCCATTGTCATTCCCTGTGCAGCCCAGTGTACCCTGCAGCAGAAATCCACTGTGTGCAGTCTGTGCACAGCCCAGGAGTTACTCCTCCAGTGCATTGAGAACATGCTGATCGGGGCCGGAGCTGACGTCAGATACCCTACCTGAAAACGTTTGGGAACACCTGCGTTTCCCTGACACTCCCAGTAAATGGTCAGTTACCACCCACAAACGGCCTCCTTGTGTCAACCACCTTAAGAAAAGACAGTGGCTATGAATGGGCAACGACACATGCAGCTGTCAAAATGGATAGCTGCAGGCAGAGCCGTAAGTAGACATTTTTGTGCCTTGTTCCCCCCCCCCAATACTTAAAACAGGGACAGTGCTTGCTAAAGGTACGCACCAAAAATATAGGGGCATGGCCAGAGAAAAGTACCAATTCACTTTGCACCACACAGTAGTGTCCGTTATTCAAATTACACCACACAGTATTACCCCTTATATACGTTACGCCACATGGTAGTGCCACTTATATACATTACACCATGGAAGAGCCCCTTATACACATTATGCCATGGCAGAGCCCCTACAGGGAGAGAGAGAGAGAGAGAGTGTGAGTGTAACATTACTTGTGCCTATTCCTGACCATGCATGCAGTGCAGTCACCCGTACACTGCACAGAGCTGCAGTTATCATACAAGCAGGGTGCATGCCCATGCTGCTGCACATATGTGGGAAGACAGTTCATACATTGCAGTACATGCACAGTGATCACCTCCAGCAAGTCAAGTAGGTGAGTGCAGCATGCCACCCCAAATGAGGCCAGGTCCCCAAACTACCAGCAAGATACACGCTGTTTAGCCATCTCTCAGTGTCATGTTCTTCAGTTCTCACCCGGATCGGGGCATTCTGGACAGTCCAAGGGCGCGGCTTGACTTGAGAAGCTGCTACCAATCAGAGAGAGCCGAGTGTGTGTCTCCACCCACCCAGTGCAGTGCCAAATCATGAAATGCAGCTTATTAAATCGCTGCTGGCCTGGAACTACAGTTCACACACTGCTAATGAGGACGACAAGTAGGGCGGAGAAGCCAGTGATCACGCTGTCACTAACCAGCGCTGCCTGTGTAATGTATAAAGCAGACGGTGCTGCAACTATTGGAGCATATATAGGGGTGGATGCACACCGTGCGCCCACACGACAAATGTGTGGTGTGTAAGGCACTGTCTGCACCACCCTATTTACGGCCCTGGATGCAGATGTCGGAACATTCAGTGCTACTAACTGTTCATATATTGCCCAGCCCATCGGCATTAATCAAAAATGAACACCTGGTCTGTCGCACTCACTCACTATTACTATGTCAGCCACAAGTCCTCCGTACAGCTATAATTAAGTTCCAGTTATCATTACCCAACTAATAACCTGTAGTACAGATATATAGCATGGACTAGGCATATGAAGCATGGGATAGGCATATGAATATCCTTACAAAGAACGAAGGTTAAAAAATGGTTGAGATTAACTATAGGATTAAAAAAGGGGCAGACTAGATGGGCCAAGTGGTTCTTATCTGCAGTCACATTCTATGTTTCTATGATTAGCCGAATCCACAGACAAAATGGCTTTGATAAGAATCACAGATATCAATCTTATTGAATAAAGTTTAATATGAGAAAGATACAAAGCTTAATGTGTATACAAAAACAATAAAAATGACAAAGATAGTCTTAGGCAAATAATTTTCTTTAAAACAAAAAGGAAAAGTTAATAAAAGTCTAATTTACATGAATAAGTTTGCAGGGAAACGAAGATAGAGCAATTTCCAAAGTCAGGTTGGCTCCCAAGAATTGTACAAAGTTTCAGAGTTCTACATGCTATTTTATTCGTGCCTGGCAGCCCCTTCTGCTGTCTCACTGGCTTGTATACATGCTAATATTTTATGGCCCCTTGTACAGAACATGCTGTCACTCAGGTGTGTGTGTGTGTGTGTGTGTGGGGGGGGGGGGGGGGGGTGACAGGCCATTCTAAAATTGGTGAGAAGGGCAAGCCTGGAATGTATAATACCCCAAAATTTTACTACAGGTTGAGCATCCCATATCCAAATATTCCGAAATACTGAATTTTTTGAGTGAGATAGTGAAACCTTTTGTTTTTTAATGGCTCAGCGCACACAAACTTTGTTTAATACACAAAGTTATTAAAAATATTGTATTCAATTACCTTCAGGCTGTGTGTATAAGGTGTATATGAAACATAAATGAATTGTGTGAATGTACACACACTTTGTTTAATGCACAAAAGTTATAAAAAAATATTGGCTAAAATTACCTTCAGGCTGTGTGTATAAGGTGTATATGAAACATAAATGCATTCCGTGCTTAGACTTTGGTCCCATCGCCATGATATCTCATTATGGTATGCAATTATTACAAAATACGGAAAAATCCGATCTCCAAAATACTTCTGGTCCCAAGCATTTTGGATAAGGGATACTCAACTTATCTGTCTGTTGGATCATTTGGTGGCAGTCCTACTGGGCTATACCAGTGTTTCCCAAACTTTTTAAAATCACGGCGCCCTAGAGTATCCAAAAATTTTCATGGCACCCCTAGACCAAAAGTTTCTTATTGAGATATTTAGAAAAAAATATAAAATTAAGTAAATTATATTTATATGTCATCCTTAAGTTCAATTACGTTGTGAGGAACAAGATTTGCTTCTGTTTGTCCACATGTTTTATTATTGGCAACCACAAACACTTTTGCCTATTACATTGACAATACATAGTTTGAATTGGTCCTGGACCACCAACCCAGGGCACCCCTGCAAGTGTCCCACAGCACCCCAGAGTGCCACGGCACACAGTTTGAGAACCACTGGGCTATACATAAATCTGCCAGTCTCCCTTCACATGGCATCTTCTCAAATAATTAACCCTAGCTAGACAGTAAACTTCATTTCCAGGTCACAATGCTGATAAATAAAAGAAATACACTTAATAAACACAACCCAACAGGTTAGAAGTGGCCTAATATCTCATGATCCATAACATAATCACGACAGGCTGTATGATCCAGTCATACTGCAGAGTTAGCCTTGGGTAAGTGGGATGTGTGACTCTAGAAGGACAGGGTAGAATAGCTTATAGTGGTTACACGGATGATCTGAATTATAGCCTAAAAGCCACAGGAAATATAAAAATTCTGATCCAGTTGGTCAAGTGTAAGGATTCAGCTTGAATGGAATGTGGATAAAATACAAAAAAAAAAAAAAATCCTTAGCATTTGTCCAAATGTCTGCATTTCACATCTGATGTGAGTATATATACATATAAATGTGTGTAAGAGTTCCCTGTAGGCTTTTTTTTGTGTTCCTAAAACCATTACTGTAACAAAATCACCTTTCTAGTGCTACACATGTAAACATGCCTATTATATGCTTTCAAAATGAATGTACAACACATAATAAAAAGAAACAGCAATACGCATCTTTTTAGAAAATAAAAAAAAAACATTTTTTCCTTCTTTAATAGAAAATTGTGTAAAAATGTAAAGTCATCCACTCAAGGACATATATAAAAATATGTTCACATTCCTCCACCTTTACAGACTATTCCCCAACGTATCACTAAATTAGCAGTTATTTTAAAGATATACAGCGACATCTAGTGGTAGTAATGAAATTTGCTACTGCACCAAACAAAATTAACCCAAAAGGATAATGAAGACAAAAGCAATGAGGCTATAGATCCTGTCACTGCACAAACACCAAGCAATCATGTATATAATTAACTCGAGAGTGCATTAGTCTTTCTTACAGATCCAACTGCATTTTTTTGCCAGTGCCTATGGACAGATAATGCTACAGTACTTAACAGAAGTAGGCAGGTGACAATGTAATGTATGTGTGCAATTCATGTGAGCAATGCAGCACGTTATGGGGCTCTAGTGGCAATGTAAGATTATCAGGAGTAACAATACTGGGTTTTCATGCATAGCTGTAATTGGTATTTACACTTTCAGTTTTAATATTAATTACATTATTTAACATATAAAAGCTTTGTCTTGTGTCTTGCCAGAAAGTGAACACATGTATATCTGCCAGCACTTATGCCAGCCTGCACTGAGATGCTGGAGGGATGTATAGGCGGAATATAGACAGGACAAACAAAGCAAGGTACAGCGCTGGAGAGAAGATGATATACTGTAATTTTTTTTTATATATTTTATCCATGTGGATATATAAAAGATCACAACTCACAACAAACCATATCATAACTGTACATTATAATGTAACAAAGAGAATAGCCTACAGCCAGTGGTGCAAGTAGAAAGATTTTCTCAGTTGTACGGAGTGTGCCGGAAAATGGGCGTGGTCACGTGTCATGAGGGGGCATGACCACATGACACTAGGGGGAGTGGCTACATTACACTAGGGGTGTGGCCACACAGCATAGTCCCTTTTCTTTGCACTCTGGAGCAAGGCTAGAAATATATAGTACTGCCTCCTGTGTAATAGAAATATATAGTAACATACCCTCCAACATTTTACACAGAAAAATCGGTACAAATCTGAAAAAGGGGCGTGGCCGCGGGTAAAGGGCTTTTCCTATACTTTCAATGGAAGTTTGGAGAGCCAAAAATCGGTACAGACCATGAAAAAAAGGTACTGTACCTATTAAAAAGGTACAGTTGGAGGGTATGTAGTAATAACCCCAGCATAATAGAATATATTGTACTCAGAAAATTGCTCAATGCTTTAAAGAATTTTATCAGGCCTTATATAATATTCCCAACTCAGCTGATAATATAGTCCTACAAGATCGTATTGATACCTTTCTCTCCAGCTGCTCTCTTCCACAGTGGCGTGCAGTGAGGTCAGTGGCTGGTGAGGCACTGCAGCCATAATGTCTGTCGAGTTCCGCTGATGTCTCCAACCACTGCTGGGCCAATGCTAGCTACTGCCACCACTAATGGGCGTCGCCCCTGCCAATGGCCTACAAAACCACCGCCATTAACCACCCGGCCCCCAGCCGCTAATCTGCATCTCAGTCTGATGCTGCCCTCATTGCCACTCAAACTTGTGATGAGCAGGTGGCTAACATATTGTAAATTTTTATAAATTTATGGGAGAGAGAGAGGTGGAATATGGGGAGATAGGAGAGAGCGGAGAAATATGGAGACGGGAGGAACATGGGGAGCCGAGAGAGAGAGGAGGAATACGGGGAGACTGGAGAGAAAGGGAGGAGGAGCAGGGGGGCAGACTGGGAGTAGTAGTGGTGGAGAGCAGGGGGCAGGATGGAAGTAGTAGTGGAGAGTGGGGGACAGGATTAGAGTAACACTAGTGCAGAGTAGGGGGCAGGCAGGGAGTAATAGAAGGGGGGGCAGGATGGGAGTAGTGGTGGGCAGTATGGGAGTGGAAGGGACTCGGCGAAGTTAGAATAAGATGAAAATGGATCTCACCTCCTCTTAGATAGCTTCGGGTCCCAGCCACCGTTGATCCCTCCATGCTGATAGCAGGCTCATACAGGACGGACGGACAGCCTGAGTGGAAGTGATGGGTCCCGCTCCTCCGATAGCTCACGCCAGTCTCTTCCCTGCATGGTCCAGGGTAGCTTGGACAGAGGGGTGGACACGGCCTGCGATCGGGTTGGGTGTGGGGGCAGTACATGATAAGGCTCTTTTGGTGGGATGCATCATGCTACTAGCGCCATGTTAAGTATGCTTTTTTAGGGCTTCGCATATGCATGAATCCTAATCTAACTACCTGCGGTGTTTCTGCCTTCCGCATACGGGTCTGTCTCGCTTCCCCGGCGATTCGCGGCTCTCCTTCATTGAAGTCTACTGACGACACCTACTTCCTGGTATGCGTCATTGTAGAAGGCGCTATGCTCTCGTCGGTTTGTCCAGTTCTTTCTACGCCATCTTGTGGTGGCATTTAAAGTCCTCCTTGGGCATTTTTAACTGTTGTTTTAGTTAAGGTATATTTTAAATAATATTATATTCTTTTTAGTAGCTAATTGATTTGCCAATGTTCATCTAATATTATGATATAGATCTATTAATTCTATTTTGGGGTTTGTTTTTTTCAGTTCCATTATAATCATGTTCACATATTAACTATTTTATATTCAGATATACATTTTAAGTAGTGATGTGCACCGGACATTTTTCGGGTTTTGTGTTTTGGTTTTGGATTCGGTTCCGCGGCCGTGTTTTGGATTCGGACGCGTTTTGGCAAAACCTCCCTGAAATTTTTTTGTCGGATTCGGGTGTGTTTTGGATTCGGGTGTTTTTTTTACAAATAACCCTCAAAAACAGCTTAAATCATAGAATTTGGGGGTAATTTTGATCCCATAGTATTATTAACCTCAATAACCATAATTTACACTCGTTTTCAGTCTATTCTGAACACCTCACACCTCACAATATTATTTTTAGTTCTAAAATTTGCACCGAGGTCGCTGGATGGCTAAGCTAAGCGACACAAGTGGCCGACACAAACACCTGGCCCATCTAGGAGTGGCACTGCAGTGTCAGACAGGATGGCACTTCAAAAAAATAGTCCCCAAACAGCACATGATGCAAAGAAAAAAAGAGGCGCACCAAGGTCGCTGTGTGACTAAGCTAAGCGACACAAGTGGCCGACACAAACACCTGGCCCATCTAGGAGTGGCACTGCAGTTTTCTAGCGAGAGGATGAGTGCTTCCATCCTCATGTGAATCTGAACCACTAGCCATGAACATAGGCCAGGGCCTCAGCCGTTCCTTGCCACTCCGTGTCGTAAATGGCATATTGGCAAGTTTACGCTTCTCATCAGACGCTTTCAATTTTGATTTTTGGGTCATTTTACTGAACTTTTGTTTTTTGGATTTTACATGCTCTCTACTATGACATTGGGCATCGGCCTTGGCAGACGACGTTGATGGCATTTCATCGTCTCGGCCATGACTAGTGGCAGCAGCTTCAGCACGAGGTGGAAGTGGATCAGTATCAATAGCAATGGCCTACTACTATATATACTGCGCACAACTGAAATGCACCACAGGTATGGATGGATAGTATACTTGACGACACAGAGGTAGGTACAGCAGTGGCCTACTGTACCGTAATGCTATATATTATATACTGGTGGTCAGCAAACTGTGCAAAAATGAAATGCACCACAGGTATGGATGGATAGTATACTTGACGACACAGAGGTAGGTACAGCAGTGGCCTACTGTACCGTAATGCTATATATTATATACTGGTGGTCAGCAAACTGTGCAAAAATGAAATGCACCACAGGTATGGATGGATAGTATACTTGACGACACAGAGGTAGGTACAGCAGTGGCCTACTGTACCGTAATGCTATATATTATATACTGGTGGTCAGCAAACTGTGCAAAACTGAAATGCACCACAGGTATGGATGGATAGTATACTTGACGACACAGAGGTAGGTACAGCAGTGGCCTTCTGTACCGTACTGCTATATATTATATACTGGTGGTCAGCAAACTGTGCAAAACTGAAATGCACCACAGGTATGGATGGATAGTATACTTGACGACACAGAGGTAGATACAGCAGTGGCCTACTGTACCCGTAATGCTATATATTATATACTGGTGGTCAGCAAACTGTGCAAAACTGAAATGCACCACAGGTATGGATGGATAGTATACTTGACGACACAGAGGTAGGTACTAGTGATGAGCGGGTTCGGTTTCTCGGAAACCAAACCCCCCCGAACTTCAGCTTATTTTACACGGGTCCGAGCAGGTTTGGATCCTCCCGCCTTGCTCGGTTAACCCGAGCGCGCCCGAACGTCATCATCCCGCTGTCGGATTCTCGCGAGGCTCGGATTCTATCGCGAGACTCGGATTCTATATAAGGAGCCGCGCGTCGCCGCCATTTTCACACGTGCATTGAGATTGATAGGGAGAGGACGTGGCTGGCGTCCTCTCCGTTTAGACTAGAGTAGAGACACTTGATTGTTGATTTACTAATTTTGGGGAGCATATTAGGAGCACTACTTGCTGTTGCTGATAGTGTGACCAGTGACCACCAGTTTAATTAATCCGTTCTCTGCCTGAAAAAAAACGATACACAGTGTGACACAGTGTGATACCATATCTGTGATCAGCCTCAGTGTGCTGCATCATATGTAATACTGTATATCTGACTGTGCTGAGTGCTCACTGCTCACACAGCTTAATTGTGGGGGAGACTGGGGAGCAGTTATAGCAGGAGTACATATTTTAAGTACAGTGCACACTTTTGCTGCCAGAGTGCCACTGCCAGTGTGACTGACCAGTGACCACCAGTATATTGTGATTGTCTGCTGACCACCAGTATATTGTGATTGTCAGCCTGAAAAAGTTAAACACTTGTCGTGTGGTGTTTTTTATTCAATAAACGCATTCTGCTGACAGTGTCCAGCAGGTCCGTCATTATATAATATATACCTGTCCGGCTGCAGTAGTGATATATATATATTTTTTATATCATTATCATCCAGTCTATATTAGCAGCAGACGCAGTACGGTAGTCCACGGCTGTAGCTACCTCTGTGTCGGCAGTCGCTCGTCCATCCATAATTGTATACCACCTACCCGTGGTGTTTTTCTGTTTTCTATCTTCTTGATACTAGTAGCTTACTTTAGGAGTCTGCAGTGCTGAGCTGACAGTGTCCAGCAGGTCCGTCATTATATAATATATACCTGTCCGGCTGCAGTAGTGATATATATATAATTTTTATATCATTATCATCCAGTCTATATTAGCAGCAGACGCAGTACGGTAGTCCACGGCTGTAGCTACCTCTGTGTCGGCAGTCGCTCGTCCATCCATAATTGTATACCACCTACCCGTGGTGTTTTTTTTTCTTCTATCTTCTTGATACTAGTAGCTTACTTTAGGAGTCTGCAGTGCTGAGCTGACAGTGTCCAGCAGGTCCGTCATTATATAATATATACCTGGCCGGCTGCAGTAGTGATATATATATATTTTTTATCTCACTATCATCCAGTCTATATTAGCAGTAGACGCAGTACGGTAGTCCACGGCTGTAGCTACCTCTGTGTCGGCAGTCGCTCGTCCATCCATAATTGTATACCACCTACCCGTGGTGTTTTTTTTTTTCTATCTTCTTGATACTAGTAGCTCACTTTAGGAGTCTGCAGTGCTGAGCTGACAGTGTCCAGCAGGTCCGTCATTATATAATATGTACCTGTCCGGCTGCAGTAGTGATATATATATATATTTTTTATCTCATTATCATCCAGTCTATATTAGCAGCAGACGCAGTACGGTAGTCCACGGCTGTAGCTACCTCTGTGTCGGCAGTCGCTCGTCCATCCATAATTGTATACCACCTACCCGTGGTGTTTTTTTTTTTTTCTATCTTCTTGATACTAGTAGCTTACTTTAGGAGTCTGCAGTGCTGAGCTGACAGTGTCCAGCAGGTCCGTCATTATATAATATATACCTGTCCGGCTGCAGTAGTGATATATATATATTTTTTATCTCATTATCATCCAGTCTATATTAGCAGCAGACGCAGTACGGTAGTCCACGGCTGTAGCTACCTCTGTGTCGGCAGTCGCTCGTCATCCATAAGTATACTAGTATCCATCCATCTCCATTGTTTACCTGAGGTGCCTTTTAGTTGTGCCTATTAAAATATGGAGAACAAAAATGTTGAGGTTCCAAAAATAGGGAAAGATCAAGATCGACTTCCACCTCGTGCTAAAGCTGCTGCCACTAGTCATGGCCGAGACGATGAAATGCCATCAACGTCGTCTGCCAAGGCCGATGCCCAATGTCATAGTACAGAGCATGTAAAATCCAAAACACCAAATATCAGTAAAAAAAGGACTCAAAAATCTAAAATAAAATTGTCGGAGGAGAAGCGTAAACTTGCCAATATGCCATTTGCCACACGGAGTGGCAAGGAACGGCTGAGGCCCTGGCCTATGTTCATGGCTAGTGGTTCAGCTTCACATGAGGATGGAAGCACTCAGCCTCTCGCTAGAAAAATGAAAAGACTCAAGCTGGCAAAAGCACAGCAAAGAACTGTGCGTTCTTTCGAAATCACAAATCCACAAGGAGAGTCCAATTGTGTCGGTTGAGATGCCTGACCTTCCCAACACTGGACGTGAAGAGCATGCGCCTTCCACCATTTGCACGCCCCCTGCAAGTGCTGGAAGGAGCACCCGCAGTCCAGTTCCTGATAGTCAGATTGAAGATGTCAGTGTTGAAGTACACCAGGATGAGGAGGATATGGGTGTTGCTGGCGCTGGGGAGGAAATTGACCAGGAGGATTCTGGTGGTGAGGTGGTTTGTTTAAGTCAGGCACCCGGGGAGACACCTGTTGTCCGTGGGAGGAATATGGCCATTGACATGCCTGGTGAAAATACCAAAAAAATCAGCTCTTCGGTGTGGAAGTATTTCAACAGAAATGCGGACAACATTTGTCAAGCCGTGTGTTGCCTTTGTCAAGCTGTAATAAGTAGGGGTAAGGACGTTAACCACCTCGGAACATCCTCCCTTATACGTCACCTGCAGCGCATTCATCATAAGTCAGTGACAAGTTCAAAAACTTTGGGCGACAGCGGAAGCAGTCCACTGACCAGTAAATCCCTTCCTCTTGTAACCAAGCTCACGCAAACCACCCCACCAACTCCCTCAGTGTCAATTTCCTCCTTCCCCAGGAATGCCAATAGTCCTGCAGGCCATGTCACTGGCAATTCTGACGAGTCCTCTCCTGCCTGGGATTCCTCCGATGCATCCTTGCGTGTAACGCCTACTGCTGCTGGCGCTGCTGTTGTTGCTGCTGGGAGTCGATGGTCATCCCAGAGGGGAAATCGTAAGACCACTTTTACTACTTCCACCAAGCAATTGACTGTCCAACAGTCCTTTGCGAGGAAGATGAAATATCACAGCAGTCATCCTGCTGCAAAGCGGATAACTGAGGCCTTGGCATCCTGGGCGGTGAGAAACGTGGTTCCGGTATCCATCATTACTGCAGAGCCAACTAGAGACTTGTTGGAGGTACTGTGTCCCAGGTACCAAATACCATCTAGGTTCCATTTCTTTAGGCAGGCGATACCGAAAATGTACACAGACCTCAGAAAAAGACTCACCAGTGTCCTAAAAAATGCAGTTGTACCCAATGTCCACTTAACCACGGACATGTGGACAAGTGGAGCAGGGCAGGCTCAGGACTATATGACTGTGACAGCCCACTGGGTAGATGTATGGACTCCCGCCGCAAGAACAGCAGCGGCGGCACCAGTAGCAGCATCTCGCAAACGCCAACTCTTTCCTAGGCAGGCTACGCTTTGTATCACCGCTTTCCAGAATACGCACACAGCTAAAAACCTCTTACGGCAACTGAGGAAGATCATCGCGGAATGGCTTACCCCAATTGGACTCTCCTGTGGATTTGTGGCATCGGACAACGCCAGCAATATTGTGTGTGCATTAAATCTGGGCAAATTCCAGCACGTCCCATGTTTTGCACATACCTTGAATTTGGTGGTGCAGAATTATTTAAAAAACGACAGGGGCGTGCAAGAGATGCTGTTGGTGGCCAGAAGAATTGTGGGACACTTTCGGCGTACAGGCACCACGTACAGAAGACTGGAGCACCACCAAAAACGCCTGAACCTGCCCTGCCATCATCTGAAGCAAGAAGTGGTAACGAGGTGGAATTCAACCCTCTATATGCTTCAGAGGTTGGAGGAGCAGCAAAAGGCCATTCAAGCCTATACAATTGAGCACGATATAGGAGGTGGAATGCACCTGTCTCAAGCGCAGTGGAGAATGATTTCAACATTGTGCAAGGTTCTGCTGCCCTTTGAACTTGCCACACGTGAAGTCAGTTCAGACACTGCCAGCCTGAGTCAGGTCATTCCCCTCATCAGGCTTTTGCAGAAGAAGCTGGAGACATTGAAGGAGGAGCTAACACAGAGCGATTCCGCTAGGCATGTGGGACTTGTGGATGGAGCCCTTAATTCGCTTAACAAGGATTCACGGGTGGTCAATCTGTTGAAATCAGAGCACTACATTTTGGCCACCGTGCTCGATCCTAGATTTAAAACCTACCTTGGATCTCTCTTTCCGGCAGACACAAGTCTGCTGGGGTTCAAAGAACTGCTGGTGACAAAATTGTCAAGTCAAGCGGAACGCGACCTGTCAACATCTCCTCCTTCACATTCTCCCGCAACTGGGGGTGCGAGGAAAAGGCTCAGAATTCCGAGCCCACCCGCTGGCGGTGATGCAGGGCAGTCTGGAGCGACTGCTGATGCAGGGCAGTCTGGAGCGACTGCTGATGCTGACATCTGGTCCGGACTGAAGGACCTGACAACGATTACGGACATGTCGTCTACTGTCACTGCATATGATTCTCTCCCCATTGAAAGAATGGTGGAGGATTATATGAGTGACCGCATCCAAGTAGGCACGTCAGAAAGTCCGTACTTATACTGGCAGGAAAAAGAGGCAATTTGGAGGCCCTTGCACAAACTGGCTTTATTCTACCTAAGTTGCCCTCCCACAAGTGTGTACTCCGAAAGAGTGTTTAGTGCCGCCGCTCACCTTGTCAGCAATCGGCGTACGAGGTTACATCCAGAAAATGTGGAGAAGATGATGTTCATTAAAATGAATTATAATCAATTCCTCCGTGGAGACATTGACCAGCAGCAATTGCCTCCACAAAGTACACAGGGAGCTGAGATGGTGGATTCCAGTGGGGACGAATTGATAATCTGTGAGGAGGGGGATGTACACGGTGATATATCGGAGGATGATGATGAGGTGGACATCTTGCCTCTGTAGAGCCAGTTTGTGCAAGGAGAGATTAATTGCTTCTTTTTTGGTGGGGGTCCAAACCAACCCGTCATTTCAGTCACAGTCGTGTGGCAGACCCTGTCACTGAAATGATGGGTTGGTTAAAGTGTGCATGTCCTGTTTATACAACATAAGGGTGGGTGGGAGGGCCCAAGGACAATTCCATCTTGCACCTCTTTTTTCTTTAATTTTTCTTTGCATCATGTGCTGTTTGGGGAGTAGTTTTTTGAAGGTCCATCCTGCGTGACACTAAAGTGCCACTCCTAGATGGGCCAGGTGTTTGTGTCGGCCACTTGGGTCGCTTATCTTAGTCACAGAGCTACCTCATTGCGCCTCTTTTTTTCTTTGCGTCATGTGCTGTTTGGGGAGTAGTTTTTTGAAGGGCCAGCCTGCGTGACACTGCGGTGCCACTCCTAGATGGGCCAGGTGTTTGTGTCGGCCACTTGGGTCACTTATCTTAGTCACAGAGCTACCTCATTGCGCCTCTTTTTTTCTTTGTGTCATGTGCTGTTTGGGGAGTAGTTTTTTGAAGGGCCAGCCTGCGTGACACTGCAGTGCCACTCCTAGATGGGCCAGGTGTTTGTGTCGGCCACTTGGGTCGCTTAGCTTACTCACACAGCTACCTCATTGCGCCTCTTTTTTTCTTTGCGTCATGTGCTGTTTGGGGAGTAGTTTTTTGAAGGGCCATCCTGCGTGACACTGCAGTGCCACTCCTAGATGGGCCAGGTGTTTGTGTCGGCCACTTGGGTCGCTTATCTTAGTCACAGAGCTACCTCATTCCGCCTCTTTTTTTCTTTGCGTCATGTGCTGTTTGGGGAGTAGTTTTTTGAAGGGCCAGCCTGCGTGACACTGCAGTGCCACTCCTAGATGGGCCAGGTGTTTGTGTCGGCCACTTGGGTCGCTTAGCTTACTCACACAGCTACCTCATTGCGCCTCTTTTTTTCTTTGCGTCATGTGCTGTGTGGGGAGTAGTTTTTTGAAGGGCCATCCTGCGTGACACTGCAGTGCCACTCCTAGATGGGCCAGGTGTTTGTGTCGGCCACTTGGGTCGCTTAGCTTACTCACACAGCTACCTCATTGCGCCTCTTTTTTTCTTTGCGTCATGTGCTGTTTGGGGAGTAGTTTTTTGAAGGGCCAGCCTGCGTGACACTGCAGTGCCACTCCTAGATGGGCCAGGTGGTTGTGTCGGCCACTTGGGTCGCTTAGCTTACTCACACAGCTACCTCATTGCGCCTCTTTTTTTCTTTGCGTCATGTGCTGTTTGGGGAGTAGTTTTTTGAAGGGCCAGCCTGCGTGACACTGCAGTGCCACTCTTAGATGGGCCAGGTGTTTGTGTCGGCCACTAGGGTCGCTTAGCTTACTCACACAGCTACCTCATTGCGCCTCTTTTTTTCTTTGCGTCATGTGCTGTTTGGGGGGTGTTTTTTGGAAGGGCCATCCTGCGTGACACTGCAGTGCCACTCCTAGATGGGCCAGGTGTTTGTGTCGGCCACTTGGGTCGCTTAGCTTAGCCATCCAGCGACCTCGGTGCAAATTTTAGGACTAAAAATAATATTGTGAGGTGTGAGGTGTTCAGAATAGACTGAAAATGAGTGGAAATTATGGTTTTTGAGGTTAATAATACTTTGGGATCAAAATGACCCCCAAATTCTATGATTTAAGCTGTTTTTTTAGGGTTTTTTTGAAAAAAAACACCCGAATCCAAAACACACCCGAATCCGACAAAAAATATTCGGTGAGGTTTTGCCAAAACGCGTTCGAACCCAAAACACGGCAGCGGAACCGAACCCAAAACCAAAACACAAAACCCAAAAAATTTCCGGCGCTCATCACTAGTAGGTACAGCAGTGGTCTTCTGTACCGTACTCCTATATATTATATACTGGTGGTCAGCAAAATTATGCACTGTACTCCTACTATATACTACAATGCAGCACAGATATGGAGTGTTTTTCAGGCAGACAACGTATACTGGTGGTCACTGGTCAGCAAAACTCTGCACTGTACTCCTCCTATATAATATTATACTGGTGGTCCCCAGTCCCCACAATAAAGCAGCACACTGAGCACAGATATGGAGTGTTTTTCAGGCAGACAACGTATACTGGTGGTCACTGTCAGCAAAACTCTGTACTGTACTCCTGCTATATAATACAGCTGCTCCCCAGTCCCCACAATTAAGCAGTGTGAGCACAGATATATGCAGCACACTGAGCACAGATAAGGAGCGTTTTTTTCAGGCAGAGAACGGATAAAACTGGTGGTCACTGATCAGCAAAACTCTGCATTGTACTCCTCCTATATTATACAGCTGCTCCCCAGTCCTCCCCACAATTAAGCAATAAAGCACAATCAAGTTCAACAATAAATGGAGAGGACGCCAGCCACGTCCTCTCCCTACCATTTCCAATGCACGAGTGAAAATGGCGGCGACGCGCGGCTGCTTATATAGAATCCGAATCTCGCGAGAATCCGACAGCGGGATGATGACGTTCGGGCGCGCTCGGGTTAACCAAGCCATACGGGAGAATCCGAGTATGCCTCGGACCCGTGTAAAATGTGTGAAGTTCGGGGGGGTTCGGTTTCCGAGGAACCGAACCCGCTCATCACTAATTTTAAGCCTGTTTTTATTAAATATATATATAATACAGGTTATCCCACACTAAATGGGAAAAGATAGCACTCTCCAGACTTAGCATCCAGTAAATCAAAATAGTAAATTTTAATGTAAGGGTAATCTCACAGTTCCAAAGTGGTTTCAAAAACGATTTCCAACGTTTCGGTCCCCAGCGGGACCTTTTTCAAGGAATATACAGTACAGTCAGCAGGGTCAGCAATACAGCATAAATCAGCTTGGCAGGAAACCGGAGACACAGATATTGCCTCACCGGCCCCTGCTAAATACCCATCTAGAAGGCGCCAAACACGCCCCCAACACGGCCGTGGGCCGTGTGGAACGCATAGATGGAACGCAAGCGTGTCACTTCCGCCGGAAGTGGGCTGCGTCCAAAGATATGGCCCATACACTGAATCAAACTAGCGGTCACCATTCGCGAGTGAACCGCAATTGGAACGCAGCGCGTCACTTCCGGTATTACCGGTGACGAGCTGCGTCCATGGCAACCGATGTCCACAATCAGCACAGTCTCGGTTGCGGACATCACTTCCGCCAACGTCACAGGTTGTGGCGCCGGGTAAACATAGCACATTAGTTTCAGAACAAAGGGTAACACCATTAGTAATATGTATTGTGTGTATATATATATATATATATATACATATATATGTATAGATCTTCTTTTATATCTCACAGAGCTCCAGGACAGAGGGCTACAGGCCAGGGGGCAGCTTGCTTAGTATTGGTGTTAGAATAAATAGCACCACCCTATTGAGCCCTCCCTGACACCTGCCTAAACACACACAGCAGTCTCTCCCGGAGTGTATGAAATGGTGGCTCCTTTACACACACTGGGGTCCGGTGACATCTCTGTACAGCGCACGGTGGCATATGCAATACACAGGAACAGACAGCGCGGGTGACAAAGGCATCGCTGTGACTGCTTGCTACTGCAGTCACCATGATGCGAAGGGAGAGATGATGCATGCCGGCGTTGACAGAATTGGGAGCGCACCGGTAAGGAGCGTACCTCACTGCACTAACACGACGATCTTTGATGCATCCCACCTGGCTGCCCGCAACAGTGCCCTCCTCGTCACTGGTGACTGCTACAGTTTGTGTGCTGCCTGCAGCCAACAGACATTCCCCTGCGCACGCTGGCGCTGTTTGTACAAGCTCCCTCTGTGACAATCAGTGGCGGCGGCGGGCGGCCCTGGGAAGAGGGCATGACCTCCGTTGCAGTCCTGCTCTTTACTGCAGTGGCCGTAAACTCCAGTAGCGGATGGGGGGGGGGGCATTATCAGGCGCCGCTGGTGTCAGCACGGCGGAGAGGTGGCTAATGCTCGCGCCAGTCTGCCCGGGAAGGGGGGTGGTTTATGGAAGTGCAGCCCCAGATGAGACAACAGGACCAATCCACCCCTGCCACCAAACACAGCATTGCTGCTCAGCTGGACTGGTCTTGTCCACTGCCCAATCAAATCAGCCTCAGTGACAGGGGCCGTACTTTCATGTGAGCTGAAAGCACGCCCCCGTCAAAGAGGCATTTCTAGTAGGTGCTGCTTACAAGCCTTTTTTAAACTGGCTTTTACTGCCCAATGCTTGGCCTCGTCCCCCGCTTCCAGGCCTTTTACACTGTTATCTGGCACACATTTAAAACTTTTTTTACCTCAAAAAATTATTAACATAAAATAAAGGATAAAGCAGATACTTATGACACAGAATATGTCATAAGTATCTTCTTTGTAGAATTTTAATTATTAATGAATGCACGTCCCTGCTCTCCCAGTACTTTCCATCTCCCAACTTCAATCTCTTAATGCAGAAATTACATCTGAAGAGAATGACTATACAATAAAATGCCTTAGGAACTCATCAGCCCCAGGCCCCGATGGTCTACCTGCCCTTTATTATAAGAAGTTTAGAAACACTCTGGCCCCTTTTCTGAAAAACTTTTTTTAATGATATTTTATCAGGTACGTCATTGGATAGTGCTACTACCAGAGCAGAGATAATCGTCATTCCGAAACCCGGTCGTGATCCTACTGTGTGTGGTAGTTATCGTCCTATATCGCTTTTGAATTCTGATCTCAAGTTATTTGCTGAAATTTTAGCAAATCGTCTCTCTGGAGTGATTTCCTCCATGGTCCATCCGGATCAGGTGGGATTCATCCCTGGCAGGCAAGCTTTTGATAATATTAGAAGGGCGGTGGACACCATTCACTTTGCTGAGATTTCTAAAAGTCCCTGTCTGATTATGGATTTAGACGCTGAAAAAGCGTTTGATCGCGTATCATGGCTTTATATGAATCTGACCCTACACCACTTTGGTTTTAAGGATCGATTTTTTACGGGAATTAATTCTCTCTACGACTCCCCCTCTACATGTGTTCTAGTTAACGGTCTTATGTCTCAGACTTTCACTATAACAAATGGTACTACACAGGGTTGTCCCCTTTCCCCTTTAATTTTTGCTTTAATGGTGGAGTCTCTAGCTTCAAAAATTAGGGACTGTCCGGATATTTCGGGTTTTCAAATAGGGTCTGTGGAATTTAAAATCTCTCTCTATGCCAATGAAATCCTACTCACTTTATCAAGACCCCTCATATCTCTACCTAACCTCTTCAAGATCCTACAGAAATTTGGTGTTCTCTCGAACTTTAAAATTAACACATCAAAAAAAAAGGTCTTAGACCTACATCTTTCTTCTTCCTTGAAACACTCTCTGGCCTCTAGCTTTAAGTTTGATTGGAAAAACTCTCTTATGAAGTATTTAGGTATCAATCTTACTAAGCATTACACCAAGTTATTCTCAGCTAACTATCCTAGCTTAATTAACTCTATATCGGCAGATCTTCTCAAGTGGTCTGGACAATTTATATCATGGACAGGTCGCGCGAATGCTCTAAAAATGAATATTTTACCTCGTCTTCTTTACCTTTTTCAAGCTCTACCGGAAATGCACCTACATCTACACCGAGAGGAGGTGATAGGTTCAATCAAATTATGCTGTAGAGAAGTATATTGGATGCTTAAATTCAATTCCTTACATCCAGATGGATTGAATGAAAGCACTGAACTGAACACTATAACTTGACAAACAAGCACTTCTTTTTTTTCCCCTTGTTCTCTTTTTGCCACTTGTTCTCCTTTCCCCACATCAGGACAAATAAGCTCCCGTTGTCCACTCTGAACAATCCCTAGTTAGCCTTCCCCTGATTGAAATATGGTATGAAACAATATCGATTTTATGATGATGATTATGGAAACTCCTTCTCTGCCTCATGGAAATCTATCTACATACATGTGCTCTCTGGATTAGTAAAATCATAGTATGTAAACACTGGAAATCCCAAACTGTCCCCTCCATGGCCGCAATTTCGGCGGCTATATGGGACACATATCATTTAGAATTCCTATCCAGTATAGCAGATAATAATGCATTGTCTTTCACTGACTCACGGGCCCCATGGTTATCTCATCATAACGCCCCGCCTCCCTTAACTTTTGGTTATTAAAGAGATAGGTTTTATTATGGTATATATGTCCTTACATTCGGGCTACCTGCCTAATTTAAAGTCTCTGTATTTACATTACATTACATTGTGTTAATCTGAATGTCTGTAACCCTTTTTTCATTTCTCTTAATTGTCTTGAGTGATGCTGTACTATTCCCCTTGTATCCTTTGCCCCCCTTTTCCTTTTTGTATTCCCTCCCTTCCTCCAAATGTCTATTCATTTCGCTGTATTTTGACAAAATATTTCAATAAATAGTATTTGGGGAAAAAAATACATATATTGTAATGCCCTCAATTTAATGAAAATACATAGTAATGCCCCCATTATAACAGGAATATATACTGTAGTATTGCCCGCGGTATAATAGACATATATAGTAGTGTCCCACATCACAAAATAAATATATAGTAATGCCCCAATAATAATAGAAAAACATTTTAGTGTCCATATTATATCAAAAAATGAATGACCCCACACAGTGAAGCCAGAGACATGCCCAGCAGCACACCCTGTGAAGAACAAAAGCCGCTCAGTGCCGATACGTCACACGAGCCGAGTGAAGGGAAACAGCTGGACACTGCGGGAAAAGGCGCCCAGCCCAGTCCCCAGGCTCCTCTCTTCATGCCAGCCACAGACACCAGGACCAGTATTTACTAAAAAATCGAGTTTGTCCGATTTGTGTTTTTTTTTCAAAGTCCCAATCCGGGAATTCACTAAGCACAAATCTCGGCAGTGTCTGGTCCATTCGTAATGGATTTAACGGCAAAGTTCTGAAATACGAATGAAAAGACCATCGGTCAAACACGGCTGTTATTTCATACAATACGGGCATTCACTATTCATTCGTATTTGGGTGTTAGTCTCTGAGTGCTCAAGTGCGGGTCTGTTTTTTTGCGAATCGTTAAAAAAACCGGCAAAAAAATAGACCTGCTTTTTCCAGTCGAGTTTGGATAACCATGCACGGATCAGTGAGATCTGTGCATGGTTATCTATGGGAAAGGGTGTGTTTAGTGTAAAAACAGAAAAATAAAATGCGTGGGGTCCCCTCTCCTAAGCATAACCAGCCTCGGGCTCTTTGAGCTGGTTTTGGTTGAAAAAATATGGGGGGGGAAATGACAGGGGTTCCCCCATATTTCATCAACCAGCACCGGGCTCTGCGCCTGGTCCTGGTTCAAAAAATACAGGGGACAAAAAGCGTAGGGGTCCCCGTGTTTTTTAAACCAGCACCGGGCTCCACTAGCCAGGTACATAATGCCACAGCCGGGGGACACTTTTATTGTGGTCCCGGCGGCCCTGGCATTACATACCCAACTAGTCACCCCTGGCCGGGGTACCCTGGAGGAGTACTTACCTATGTTCACACGAGGCTCGGTCCTCTTCTCCATGTAGAATCCTCGGGGTACCTGTGAAAAAAATTATACTCACATAATCCAGTGTTGCTTGTCTTCTTTGTATAATCCACGTACTTGGCAAAACAAAAAAACGGAAACCCGACCACGCACTGAAAGGGGTCCCATGTTTACACATGGGACCCCTTTCCCCGACTGCCAGGACCCCCCCTGACTCCTGTCAAAGAGGGTCCCTTCAGCCAATCAGTGAGCACCACGTCGTGGCACTCTCCTGATTGGATGTGTGCTCCTGTAGTGTCTGTGAGGATGCACACGGCAGAGATACAATGTAGCGCCTATGCGCTCATTTGTATCCAATGGTGGGAACTTTGCGGTCACCGGTTGACCGAAAGTAACCTCACCGCTGACCGCAAAGTTCCCACCATTGGATACAATGGAGCGCATAGGCGCTATATTGTATCTCTGCCGTGTGCAGCCTCACAGACACTACAGGAGCACACAGCCAATCAGGAGAGTGCCACGACGTGGCGCTCCCTGATTGGCTGAAGGGACCCTCTTTGACAGGAGTCAGGGGGGGTCCTGGCAGTCGGGGAAAGGGGTCCCATGTGTAAACATGGGACCCCTTTCAGTGCGTGGTCGGGTTTCCGTTTTTTTGTTTTGCCAAGTACGTGGATTATACAAAGAACAGAAGGTACACTGGATTATGTGAGTATAATTTTTTTCACAGGTACCCCGAGGATTCTACATGGAGAAGAGGACCGAGCCTCGTGTGAACATAGGTAAGTATGTATGTTTGGAGGTGTGCATGCATGTAATAAACTTATACTGTCACGGTGTGTGTGTGTCCTGTTTTTTGTTGGGTATTTTTTTAGTAGTAGTACTACAGGTACCAGCAGGCCCGGTTTTCCACTGCATGCTGGTACTTGTGGTTCTCCAAGTACCAGCTTGCGAGGGAGGCTTGCTGGGACTTGTAGTACTGCTACTAAAAACAATATTCTGATTTTTTACACTTGGCTATCAGCCCCCCATCTGCCGCCCTTGGATGGGGGGGACAGCCTCGGGCTTCACCCCTGGCCCTTGGGTGGCTGGATGGGGGGACCCCTTGATTTAAGGGGTTCCCACCCCTCCAGGGTACCCCGGCCAGGGGTGACTAGTTGGGTATGTAATGCCAGGGCTGCCGGGACCACAATAAAAGTGTCCCCCGGCTGTGGCATTATGTACCTGGCTAGTGGAGCCTGGTGCTGGTTTAAGAAATACGGGGGACCCCTACGCTGTTTGTCCCCCGTATTTTTTGAACCAGGACCAGGCGCAGAGCCCGGTGCTGGTTGATGAAATATGGGGGAACCCCTGTCATTTTTTCCCCCATATTTTGTCAACCAGGACCGGCTCAAAGAGCCCGAGGCTGGTTGTGCTTAGGAGGGGGGACCCCACGCAATTTTTTTCTGAATTTTTAACACTTTAAACACCTTCTTAAGGTACACAATGAAGCCCTGCACGGATCTCACAGGCCGGCCGGGATTCCTTGTGTTTTGTCAGGCAGTGTTTTACTCATCACTCCCGTAAAACACTGCCTGACATTACGAATCACATCGACATCGGAAAATACGAATTTGGAAAAATCAGCAGCTTAGTGAATGATCGTATCAGGATTCAAAAAGTTCCAGTAAAATGCACCCGATGCCATTCGAGTTCAAACACCCTTAAAAACGGCAAAAACACGAATCTTTGTAAATATACCCCCAGGAGAGGAAGCGTGATGTAATCTCATGACATCACCGTCGCGATCCCTGTAGCCCTGAAAAAGTGGGAGATACCATCATGCTGCCGAACACCATGATCTTGTTGCTTAGCAGCGCATTATAATTTCGGTAATGGCAGTCACAGGTGCAAAGTGTGCAGTGGGTGGTACTGCATACCTGCTGCCAAATTCTTAAGAGTACTCCGTACCTGTATACTTGCACCACTGCCTACAGAGTTGTAACTAATAAACCTCAGTATGTCTGAGATGGGTGTAATATAGTCCTGAAAGACTTATGGCCCCCACACATGGAGCAACGGGACCTGGTGGGGTGCCGGCATTGGCAAGTGCATACACACTTGTCGTTGCCGGCAACGATGAGCTATGGCAGGGGAGGGAAGCAGGGCCATGTTACAATCGTTCGCCACCTCCTCATATCCTTCTGCAAGTTCAAGAAACCTGAGGAAGCGACGAAGACCCGCGGGTGCGCGCATTGTGTCGTTGACATGCCCACACACAGACCATTTTTAAATGATGTGTCGTTCCGATCAGTTGGAAACGCCCACATCGATTAAAAAATCTTACTGTGTGTGGGCACCTTTAGGGGCTCATTCAGAGATGGATACATCAGCACAGCTGCTGCGTCTTTGTATGCAGGGGCTGCTCTAAAATATGTCAAAGCAGCAGGAGGCGTGTTCAGTAGAAAGGTGCCCACTGCTGGCTTTTGTGCCCCGCTGCTGCTGCGAGATGCAGTATTGAATCATCTGCATGAACACCTGTCATCTGAGTAGCACTCAGGTTACTGCGTAGCACTCAGGTTATGCTGCAGGTCACACTGCTGGGGCCAGAGAAACTACTTCAAAAGACGCAGACACTGGCCCCAGCACACCTTGAAAATGGGGCCTTCATACTGAGGCTTAGGGGGCACTGCGTGCGATCTTGCAGAAGAGAGCTAGACATGCGCAGTGTGGCATCTATCCATGCACAGATCTCACACCATCAGATATGTATGTACACCAACGGGTAGGGCTGCTTCTAGCCAATTTGGCTCCCAGTGCGAGATTTAAAAATGTGCCCCCCCTTTGACATAAAAAAAATGCGCCCGCCTACAGTATGCCCCAGTTTTTGACCCTGCACCAACAGATCACAGCCACCACAGGAAAAAAAAAAATTCCACCCTATTAAGCCCCACACAGTAATGCCCCCTACACTATATTATGCCACACACCACAATGCCTGTAATACATTATGCCCTACAGTAAAGCTTCTAATTACTTTTAAAGTACTTGCTCATTGCCAGGGGTTTCACGCGCTGGATGTCATCCTGGTTGCCAGGGGTTTCATGCACTGGGATGGGTGTCATGATCGTTGCCAGGGCTGTGTAATGCTAGTTGCATTGCATTACTGTTTAATGCCTGGCAACTGGCATTACATAGCCCTGGCAACTGGCATTACACAGCCCTGGCAACTGGCGCTACACAGCCCTGGCAACTGACATTACAAAGTGTAATGTCAGTTACGAGGGCTGTGTAATGCTAGTTGCCAGGGCTGTGTAGTGCTCTTTGGGTAGTGCTCTTTGTACAGTAAGGGGTGTTTACCGTGCCCACCCGGTCGCCCACCAGCGCTCCAGCATCTCCCTCCTCCTCCATGGTTCTGCCTTGTTTTGCCTTGTAAGTGATTGCCCCTTTAAAAGAAAGTGTGAGTTCCGCCAGCATCCCGCACGGCCGCCGAACTCGGGCGACATTACATCCCGCCGTGTGTCGCTAAGAGAAGTGGCGTGCTGGTAGCAATCTATTTTTCCTCTGAATCTAATATCACACCCAGATCGTATCAAGGGCACTATAATGGAAACTACTGAGGAGGAAAGGGAAGGATATAAAAACATTAGAGACTGTACAAAGAAGAACACCTAAAATGGTGTATGGCCTACATCACAAAACGTAACTGGAAATACTAAAAGATCTTAACATGTATAGTTTGGAGCAGAGAAGGGAAAGGAGGGGGGACATGATAGAAACTTTCAAATATATCAAGGGTTTTAACAAGGTGCAGGAGGGAAACATTCTTCAAAGGAAAATAAGTATTAGAACATGAGGACATGCACCGAGACTGGACTGAGGCAGGTCCAGGGGAATTTTAAGGAAAAATTACTTCACAGAAAGGGTAGTGGACAACTGGAATAGCCTCCCACCAGAAGTGGTAGAGGGTAAGACAGTAGAGCAATTTAAACATGTTTGGGCTAGGCATATGAATATCCTTACAAAGAACTAAGGTTTAAAAAAGGGTTAAGATTACGTAAAGGATAAAAAGGAGCCGGTTAAATGGGCCAAGTGGTTCTTATCTGCCGTCATATTCTATGATTCTATGGGGGACATTTACTAAGCAGTGATAAGAGCGGAGAAGTGAGCCAGTGGAGAAGTTGCCCATGGCAACCAATCAGCACTGAAGTAACATCTATAATTTGCATACTATAAAATGATACAGAGCTGCTGATTGGTTGATGGGGCAACTTCTCCACTGGCTTCCTTCTCTGCTCTTATCACTGTTTAGTAAATGTCCCCCTTCATTTCAGATCGCATTGCAAATGTTATCAATGATAAATGGGCCCCTAAATCTCCCTGCATGTTACATCTTCCCCACCTGCAGTACAACATGGTTTTTCCTAGTTGCTTGCTTTTTGGTTTTGCTTGCAAATCAGAATCAGGCCCAATCAACTATGGGAAGGAGAGAGGTACTTGCAATAAGGATGGCAGTTCGCATAGGTGGGTTTAGACCTCAGGGGGCCCTACGCAAGCCACCATTTTGCCCCTCCCCATCCTTTCCTCAAACAATACGCCACACAATAGTTCCTCTTATTCACGTTACACAACACACTAGAGTCCTTTATTAACATAATGCTACAAAGTAGTAATGTCCACATTATGCCACACAGTAGTGCCCCTTACACACTGTGGGGGTCATTCCGAGTTGATCGCTCGCTAGCAACTTTTTGCAGCACTGCGATCAGGTTAAATCTCGGCAAAACTGCGCATGCGTATGCTCCGCACAAAGAGGTTTGGTGCTGGGCAATGGATTTAACGAAGAATCCATTCCCACAGCCGACAGAAAGAGGGCATTTGTGGGTGTCAACTGACCGTTTTCTGGGAGTGTTTGGAAAAACGCAGGCGTGTCCAAGCGTTTCAGGGCAGGTGTCTGACGTCAATTCCGGTACCAAAAAGACTGAAGTGATCGCAAGGGCTGAGTAAGTCCAGAGCTACTCAGAAACTGCTAAAAACTGCTGCAACAGCGTTCGCACACTTGTAAAGCGAAAATACACCCCCCCCATAGGCGGTGACTATCTGATCGCAGCGCTGCAAAAAGTAGCTAGCGAGCGATCAACTCGGAATGCCCCCTGTGTGTGCGCTAGAGCTCCTGATGGGTTGTCCTCGCCTCCGGTACATGCTGGGACACAGGAAGTGTCATTCCCCTGTTTTCCCTCCATGTGCCAATGGCCGGTAGCAACAACAACCCACCACCACTTACCCAATTGCCCTCCTCCAAATTAAATTGTCTCCCTGTACTTTGAACACATTTAGATTTGCACCATTTTCCTCATTTCACTATCTATTTAACAATAAATTTGTTCCATACACAAGTGCTTCCTCCCTGTTCCCCAGTCCAACACCATAGGCAGTGGTAGGATCCCATGCATTAAAGCTCTGTGCTGCTGCTCTGCAGTTACCTCTGCTCTGCTCTCCTCTCCACAGTGCCTGCGCTCAGAGCCGGCCATAGGCATAGTCAAACTAGGCAATTGCCTAGGGCATTTGATATGCCTAGGGGCATCATCGGCTTCTGCTGATTAAAATGATATGCGGAATGCCTATATTCTGTATGTAGCATTTCATATGCAGATACAGCCACAGTCTCACACAGTATATAGGCATGCTGCATATCAGTTTAATCAGCAGAAGCTACTTGTGCATCCTAGCCACATAGCAATGCAAATAAGATGTATTTTCATTAAAAAAAGGTGCCCGACGTTAGCATTGATGCAAGATTTGTGAGGACACATCTGTATCCAAGCAGAGGCAGAGGTCACAGTGTTAGTGGAAGTGTGAGTGCTGTGTGCATGTGAGTGGGTTGGTTGTGCAGTAGTGTTCGGAATATGTGTAAGGAGCATTATGTGTGTCATGTAAAAATGCATTAATAATGTGCAACATATGTGTAAAGGGCCACTATGTGTGTCATTATGTGTATAGGGGCATTAATAATGTGCGGTATATGTGTAACAGGGTACTACTGTATGTGTGTCATTATGTGTATAGGGGCACTAATAATGTGCAGCAAATGTGTAGGGGGCACTATGTGTGTCATTATGTGTATAAGGGCATTAATAATGTGTGGCATATGTGTAAGGGACATTATGTGTAAAAGGGCATTAATAAAGGTTGTCATAATGTGTAAGGTGCATTATGTTTATAAGGACATTAATGTGTCTCATATGTGTAAGGGGCATTACTGTGTGGAATTGTGTATAAATGCATTACTAATGTGGGGCATTATCTGTATAAGGTGCTCTACTATGTGGCGTTGCATATAGAAAGGGCACTACTGTGTCATCTAATGTGAATAAAGAGCAATAAGGTGTGGTGTAATGTGAATAAGGAGCAATTCAGTGTGATGTAATGTGAATAAGGAGCTCTACTGTGAGGAGTAACGTTTATAAGGTAAAGTGATACTACTGTGGGATGTAATATGAATTATGGACACTATCGCAAGATAAAATGTGAATAAAGTTGCAGTACTGTGTGGCATAATTGGAATTGGGGTTACTATTGTGTAGCCATGCCCCTTCCCAGCAAGAAGATGCCCCTTTTTGGGCTGTGCGTCAAATGTACGAACTGTTTCTATTTAAAATATAGGGGGTACAAGGACTGCTATGGGTGAGGGGTGATGGTGCTGGGAAAGAGGTGCAAGGTCAGAGGCAGAACCAGCGGTGGTGCTAGGGGGCACCAGCCAAAATCTTGCCTAGGGCATCATATTGGTTAGGGCCGGCTCTGCCTGCGCTCCTCTCCTGGGGTACTCTCCTTAGGTATCCTCCCCCTTGATCTCCTCCCTGGTCCCCAGTATCTGCTGCAGTGATCTAGCTCTGAGCTGACAAGGAGGAGGACGGTGGCTCCTTGCTGACTCGCAGATCAGCACCAGCTTTACTTTGCATCTGGCTACAACAACTCCCTGCACTTAGGTCACTTTGTGGCTGCTGAGGAGCTCTGTCTTGCAAGATGAGGACTGCATTGACAGTCTCTTCTCCCATTCTTATTCTTCTACACAGGCTATTCTGCTTGCTCCTCACTGGCCGTCTGCCCAGCAGGAATCTTCCCTGTGATGTCAAAGCACAATCCGCCCCTGCAGTGTAACAACGTGTGAGTATCCTAAGAAAGGAGAGGAGGCAGCGGCGTTTTAAGAGAGGAGGAGGCCCGGGTGCAGCCTCCTCCGTTCGGGCCCCCTCCTCTCTGCCGGTAGCGGGGAGAGTCTGAACACTAGAGCGCTCAGACTCTACTGCGCATGCGCAGATCCCCGGAAAAATGGCACGGCGGACATTTTCCCTGAGATTTCTCTACTGCGCATGCGCAGAACTCAGTGAAAATTGCTGCTGGGCCATTTTCACTGAGTTTTAACACTGCCGTGGACGTTGCCGCTGTCAAAGTCGAAAAATATTGTAATGCATACATCATGTACTAACCACACACACATGCCCGCTGCGCGTGCACTTATTCCGCCGTGCGTGCACATATCCGCAATTTGCGTATGATCGCTCCCGCGTTCCTGCGTGTGGTATGGGTATTTACGGCGGAGTTTGTGAGCGCATAGAGGGTTATCAGACATTACATATTTAACCCAAATAGTGCACTTTGTACACATAGCTCCCCTACACCACATCAGCAAGTATCAACAGTTTAAATGATTCCAGGACTAAGGGATTCACCTTTGCATGATAGGAAGGGACAGACAAAGGTTATAGGGTGATGTCTAGTATCCAGCTGTAGGGTATTTTAAGGGTAACATTCCGGTGTTGGTTAGAGAAAGATTGCACGTTCCTGCGTATAGTTATGTGTAGAAGTAGAATATAGATATAAACTGTGTTTACTGTATATTATGTAAGCGGCGGGAATCCAGAGGAGACCACCCACAAGAGCAGTTGAGAAAGACATCGCCCACCTTTTCAAAT
The DNA here is from genome assembly GCF_028390025.1 of Pseudophryne corroboree. Taxonomy (NCBI): domain Eukaryota; kingdom Metazoa; phylum Chordata; class Amphibia; order Anura; family Myobatrachidae; genus Pseudophryne; species Pseudophryne corroboree. Next base: position 146,630,601 of record NC_086445.1, read on the forward strand.
CAACCTATGACCTCTCCTGTAATGTAAAGATGCATCTCTGTGTCCAATAGACAAAGGGATTACAGTAACCATTGTATTGTATATGGAAGTTGTGTATAAAAAGCCTGTTGTTGCCTGGCCGGTCAGAAGACTCTGAACGCTATCTACCTGATGAGCGGAGGACTGGTCCAGGTTGCGCAAGCGAACATTCTCACGTATGTACATTGACTGTAGCCATTATTCTGTTGTAGATTTATCTTGTTAGCCTTGTAGTGTATAACTTGTACTGTTATCCCCTTTCAATTAATCCACTGTGGTGTTAGAACCCAGCGGTTAACTACAAATCGGTGTTGTGTCCTCATTTCCCTGCTAGGGTTTAAACTGTATTTAACTGTATAAGGTTTAAGAGTGTATTGGTAAGGTGTGTACGCACAGCAAGTGCTTTATACTGTCAGCGCTGCGTAAGGTTTAAGGTGTTACATCATTACAGTGCTTTGCGGCACAAGGTTTAGAGTATAAGGATAACATTGTATTGCATTACGAATAAGGTTTAAAGTTTATCAAAAGTGTGTGCACGCGCTGTGTGTACTTTGTACCCCCAGCGCGGCGTTTGTACGCAAAGTACGTACACGGTGCGGGACTCTGTACGCAAATAGCGTACGAAGTACGTAGCGTGAGTATTAAGTCTAGCGGCCGCAGTGGCTCCATGGTAAAGGTGTGATTTAAGGTATAGCTTTGTGTTTTAAGGTAATATCGACATTATCACCGCGGGATTCCGGAGGGGTGAGTATTCACAAAATGGGTGCAGCGTGTGCGGTGGGGGCCCCCTCTGGACTCAAGGGCCCGTGTGCACCGCACACACTGCACCCAGAGCCGAAACTAGGGGGGGGGGGGCTAGGGGGCATGTGACCTGGGCGCCAGACTGGAGAGGGCGCCGAGACTGTCACTTTAATCCCCCCTAACGCCCCCTCCCTATTCGGCAGCGATAGCTTGGATCCGGCGGAGCTCTAGCTCTAGATTCTGGTAGCTGCCGCCTAGCCAGGCAGGCACACGCACGCATCGCAGAGATGACACTGAAAATAAACTATATCTCCCAGCAGCCCTTGCTGCCGGGAGCTGTACTTTACTTTCAGTTTCATCTCTGCAGCGTGCTGTGATCGGCACAGCAGAGCTGCACTAAAAGGGGGTACAAGGGACAAATTACTACCCCCCCCCCTCACCCCACTGCTAGTGCCTTTAATCATTGCAGCCACTGCTGCAGTGAACAAGAAATTCAGAGGTCCGAAAAGGGGGCGGGGATAAACAGCACTGTACACACAGTGCCATGCCAGCCAGCAACAGCATGGGAGAGAGGAGGGGAGAAGAGCAGCACAGCCTAAACAGTGAGTATAACTTAGGGAAGGGGCACTGTATGTGTGTGACTGCTATATGTGTGTATGAATGTGTGCATGTGTGTGATTGTATGTGAATAGGTGTGTGACTACATATCTGTATGGGTGTGGTATGCGTGACCGGGCATACCGACGCTGGTATCCCGAGAGCGGAATGCCATCGGGGGGAAGGGGGGGTGGCGAGTGCAGCAAGCCCCTTTGCGGGCTCGCTGCGCTCGCCTCGCTGCGCTCGCCTCGCTGGGGTGGGAGTGGTCCCTGTTGGTCAGCATGCCGACCGTCTGGATTGTGAGGGGGCGGGATATAGGGGGAGGTACTGTGACCGGCGGTCACATAACTACATCCCATCTGTATGTGTGCTTGTGTGTCACTGTATATACATATATGTGTCAGTATACGTGTTTGTACAGGTGTGTGATTATATGTATGTATGTATGTGAGTGAATGTATGTGTGCGTGACAGTATGTATTTTGTATTGGTGTGTGATTTTATGTACGTATTAATATATGGGTTATTATTTTATTTCTCCTTCATCCGTAGCCCAAATAAATAAAAAATGAAAATAAAAAGTATGAAAATGCCGAGCTATCCCCTTTGCCCTTATGAAGTTGATATATATATATATATCATTAATAATTAGCTTTTGCCTGACCGCTGCACCGTGGGGATCTAGTCAATGTGTGTTATAACTATATATTTTTGTTTTTGGGGGATGTATTTCTGTTGTGGGAAATCCTAATACTGCTCTGCCTGGCTCTAGTACCCTTGCCTATACAGGTTATATATATTTGACCACTGGTAGTTACTTTAAAATGTCCTAAAATGGGTGTATTGTACACATTAGCTAAATCTGGATTGACAGCTCTTCTATATATGCTATAGCTTGAATACGTTACAACAAAGGTCCCTGACTTCCTGTTTGCGTTCCGGATGGTCACTACCGGCCGTGTGACGTTTGCGTTCCACGGACCGGAAGTGTCCCGCCCCGGGACTCGGCGGTTTTCAGTGGGTTATCGGTGTGGCTCCGTTGTCCCCAGCTCGCTGGTTATGAGCCTCACCATTTGTGCTCCCTGGTGGGGGTGAGTTGATAAAACAAAGGTCCCTGACTTCCAGTTTGCGTTCCGGATGGGCGCTTCCGGCCGTGTGACGTTTGCGTTCCACGGACCGGAAGTGCCCTGCTCCGGGACTCGGTGGTTCTCAGTGGGCTGTTGGTGTGGCTCCGTTGTCCTTGGCTCGTTGTTTGTGAGCTTCATTACCTGTGCTCTTTGGTGGGGGTGAGTTGGCCATGCTATTTTCCTGTTTATTTGATAATAAGAGGTTATTTATTGTGGAGAAGTTTTTGTCTCTCCTTGATGACATCACATTGCTTTTGGCGCCATTTTTCAAGTGGCTAGGGTATTTAGGGCCAGTCAGGCAGGACCAGTGTTATTGCTGGATGTTTGGATCTTTTGCTCACGGTTGGTGGAAGTTGTGGATGTTGTACAGTACCTCCTGAGGAAGGCCCTTGCTTTGGGCTGAAAGCGCTTGAGGAAATGCTGATCATGTAAAGTATAAATATCAATAAATGAACAGTTGTTTATGAAAAAAGTCTGGAGAGTGCCCCCTCTGAATTTCTTTCTCTATATATATATATATATATATATATACATACATATAGATACGGTAAAGTCCACACTCCAGACTTGATAAGATCAACAATGGGGTGCTCCACAAAGACCCATAGGCCAGTATATAGAAATTTGGGTATGCAGGCACTCACCAGTAAATTCCAACAGGTATTTATTAATAACTCACAGAGACATAAAGACGGTGTGTCGACATTTCGGTCATCACGTGACCTTCTTCAGGACATCATACAAGGACATCAGGAAGACAACTGTCCAGTGCATCACCATTCACCATATGTCACACAGGCTTCCCCTAAATAGCAAAGGCAGGCCCAAGCCACACCAAACCAGTAATTGCCACAGGAAGTGCCTCAAAAGGCACTCATTTCTGCACATAAACAACTATCCTAACAAGGACCTATACCCTATATGGGCCTGCCTTTGCTATTTAAGGGAAGCCTGTGTGACATATGGTGAATGGTGATGCACTGGACAGTTGTCTTCCTGATGTCCTTGTATGATGTCCTGAAGAAGGTCACGTGATGACCGAAACGTCGACACACCGTCTTTATGTCTCTGTGAGTTATTAATAAATACCTGTTGGAATTTACTGGTGAGTGCCTGCATACCCAAATTTCTATATATATATATATATATATATATATATATATATAGCACAAAAGTCCTGCACTCGCATTTATGAACAAACAGCAATGGGGTGCTCCTAGTGGGAGGCTGCCTCAGTGGACAGACCCACAATATATATACAGAGTCCAACAATGTGGAGGTGCACTCATCCAATCAGAGATTCTTCAACAGCTTCAATTTTATAGTAGCTTTATTTCAGTCGAGATCAGGCTTATTATTGTCGACGTTTCGATCCAGTATCAAGGATCTTTATCAAGACAAGCTCCTTCTTATACAAAGCGATTATAACGAATCATATATCATATCATGGTTAGTTATGTCATATTCAGACAAAAGTGGCAGCTCGATGTACGTTCCATATTTCAAATATCTACTCTGAGTGTATGGAGTAACCTTTCAGTCAATATATCAACCGGACAAATGTAGACTAGACATCACTGCACTAGGATGTCTGGTCAATCATGCAGTACAACTACAGCCACACGAGTAGATATTTGAAATATGGAACGTACATCGAGCTGCCACTTTTGTCTGAATATGACATACCTAACCATGATATGATATGTGATTCGTTATTATCGCTTTGTATAAGAAGGAGCTTGTCTTGATAAAGATCCTTGATACTAGATCAAAATGTCGACAATAATAAGCCTGATCTCGACTGAAATAAAGCTACTATAAAATTGAAGCTGTTGAAGAATCTCTTATTGGATGAGTGCACCTCCACATTGTTGGACTCTGTGTGTGTGTGTGTGTGTGTGTGTGTGTGTGTGTGTGTGTGTGTGTGTGTATGTATATATATATATATATATATATATATACACACATTGTGTAACCAAAGGTCCGGCACTCCCAGTGCAGTATGAATTACTTCGCTGGTGCCCTCACAGGTGTAAGTAGATACAGAAGCAAAAGGTGCGGCACTGAAGCTGATTCTCTGTAATTAAGAGACACACACTGTCCTGCGTTTCAAATGCAGGACCGTGTGTGTCTCTTAATTACGGAGCATCAGCTTCAGTGCCGCACCTTTTGCTGCTATATATATATATATATATATAATATTGTAAAAAGGGGGATGAGAGATATGTAGCGACCAACGATGTCAATCAATAAGGTAAAAATGCCAATGTGAATAAAAATAAATATAATTTATTACCATAAAAATGAGACATGTAAAAATGGGGTAAGGTCAACCAACGCATTTCGTCAATTAGACTTCATCACAGAGCCCTGTGATGAAGTCTAATTGACAAAACGCGTTGGGGACCTTACTTACCTCATATCCAGATAAGGAACAACCTTTTTACTTGATTATATTGTAGTTTTATAAATTTATCTTTTAAGTGTTTTAGTTCAGCTGTGATTGTATTGTTGTCCCATTTTTATATGTCTCATTTTTATGGTAATAAATTGTATTTATTTTTATTCACATTGGCATTTTTACCTTATTGATTGACACCGTTGGTCGCTACATATCCCTCATTCCCCCCTTTTTACAAAATCTATTTATCCAGGGAATTGCCACCCCTGTTTTCATTGAAGGACTCAGCTGACGCCCCACTAACAGCACAGGGGAGTGTCATACTATCTTGCCATTTTCAATACAACATATCTGATTTATATCACATGTGGCGCAGTAATAATCCTTTTCTTGCTATATATATATATATATATATATATATATATATATACACACACACACACACACACACACACACACACACACACACTTGAATGCGAGGGGGGGCGCTAAGTTAGTGGCTCGCCCCGGGTGCCAGAACTCCTAGTTTCGGCCCTGACTGCACCCATTATAGAAACGCCAGTGAGAAGAGGAAGGAGAGGGTGTTATACAGAGAGAGAGAGAGATGAGGAAGAAGAGTGTTATACAGAGGGAAAGATGAGGAAGTTGAGTGTTATGCAGAGGGAGAGATAAGGAGAGAGTGAGAGTTATACAGACAGAGATGAAGAAAAAAGTGAGAGAGTGTGATGTGATACAGAGGCCTTAATGCAGTGGTTCCCAAACTGTGTGCCATGTCTCCCAGGGGTGCCTCAGGACACTTGCAGGGGTGCCTTGGATTGGTGGTCCAGGACCAATTTAAATTATTTATGGTCAATGTAATAGGCAAAACCAGTGCTGGTAGCTGCCAGTCATAAACTATGTGGCCAAACAGAAGCAATTCCTGTCCCAAATCACACAATTGAACCTAAGGATGACATATAAACACAATTTACTTCATTTAATATTTATTCTAAATCTCTCAATAAAAATGTTTTGGCCTAGGGGTGCCGTGAAAAAAATTCTGATACTCTAGGGTGCCGTGATTCAAAAAAGTTTGGCAACCACTGCCTTAATGTGTAAAATGGGGACACCTGTCTGCCGTAATGTGTAAAATGGGGGCACGTGCCTGCCGTAATATGTAAAATGGGGACTCTTGCCTGCCGGAATGTGTAAAATGGGGACGCAGTCTGCCGTAATGTGTAAAATGGGGACTCTTGCCTTGCGTATTGTGTAAAATGGGGACACCTGTCTGCCGTAATGTGTAAAATGGGGACACTTGCCTGCCGTAATGTGTAAAATGGGGGCACATGCCTGCCATAATGTGTAAAATGGGGACACTTTCCTGCCGCAATGTGTAAAATGGGGACACTTGCCTGCCGGAATGTGTAAAATGGGGACACTTGCCTGTTGTACTGTGTAAAATGGGGACACCTGTCTGCCGTAATGTGTAAAATGGGGACACTTGCCTGCCGTAATGTGTAAAATGGGGCATGTGCCTGCCGCAATGTGTAAAATGGGGACACTTTCCTGCCGCAATGTGTAAAATGGGGGCACGTGCCTGTTGTACTGTGTAAAATGGGGGCACGTGCCTGCAGCAATGTGTAAAATGGGGACACTTGCCTGTTGTGCTGTGTAAAATGGGGGCACGTGCCTGCCGCAATGTGTAAAATGGAGACACTTGCCTGCCGTACTGTGTAAAATGGGGGCACGTGCCTGCCGCAATGTGTAAAATGGGGACACTTTCCTGCCGCAATGTGTAAAATGGGGACACTTGCCTGTTGTACTGTGTAAAATGGGGGCACGTGCCTGCCGCAATGTGTAAAATGGAGACACTTGCCTGCCGTACTGTGTAAAATGGGGGCATGTGCCTGCCGCAATGGGGACACTTGCCTACCGTGCTGTGTAAAATGGGGACACTTGCCTGCCGTGCTGTGTAAAATGGGGTTGCGTGCCTGCTGTAATGTGTAAAATGAGGACTTTTTTTTTTCTATCCTGTGGTGGCCGTGATGATGAGATCAGATGAGGCCACGCCCATCTTAACAAAGCCACGATCATTTTAACGAGGCCACGGCACCGTGCCGGGAGCGCGCACGCCTTCGGCGCGCGCATGCTTTTCCTCTTTATATCTATGGGGGGGGGGGGCGCATTTTTTCTTATATGAATGGGGGGGGCGCATTTTTAAATCTCACACTGGAAGCCAAATTGGCTAGAAACGGCCCTGCCCCCTAGCACAGACACTAGTTCCGCCTCTGACCCTGTACCCCTTTCGCAACACCATCACCCCTCACCCATAGCAGTCCTCATTTTGGTGCTCCTACCCCCTATATTTTAAATAGGAGCAGTGTGCACATTCGGTGCGCAGCCCAAAACGGGGTGTGTTCTTGCTGGGAAGGGGCATGGCCACACAATAATACCCCCAGTTGAATTTACGCCAAACAGTACTGCAACTTTATTCACATTATATCATGCAATAGTTTATCTCATTCACGTTACATCACACTGTAATACCACGTTACTCCTCACAGTAGTGCCCCTTATTCAAATTACACCACACCATATTGGACATTTATAGTGGTAGATGCTCAATCAGCTTAATGATATCATTCAGGTGCTCGAAAGGTAGGGGTATTTCTAAGCAAAAAAAAAGAGATAATGTTTCCCCCAGCACCCTAATGATAACAGTAACTAGATAAAAATCCCACATAATATTGGAATACAGAGATCTTTGTTACACATATTTGCGCAAATGTGTGAATAAGCCCCAAAGCCGCATCAAGGCGTTTCTGTATATTTGGGGTCCCTAGCGCTATATCTAGGTGCAGGGTGTGGCACCCCAAAACACCAGCATAAGCCAGAAAGCCCAGGGTAGCATACCAGTGAAAAACTATAGTGTTAATAAATTAGTATTTAGGAAGCCGAAGCTATAGAGAAGGTGATACAAAAATGAAATGTAATTAAAATAGAGAAATAGTGTTAAAAAATTAATAAGTGAAAAGTGTTAATAGAATGTAAAAGTATGCCACACTAAAGCCATCCAGCTCAGCCAGTCCAGAGGCACCACACCTCACACCTCCATTACCCCAATCTGGGTCTATGATTAACCAGCAAGGAGCCACATGATAATGGCTCCTTACTACAATATGTCTAAGCTAAGAGCTACCCACCTTGGAGCAACCCCATAATGCTCCATGTGGCATGTCAGGGCCTGCATCTCCTTCTAATGCAGGAACCTCTCTGCCTCTCACAACAGACATATATAGTGGTAGATGCTCAATCAGCTTAATAATATCATTAAGGTGCTCGAAAGGGAGGGGTATTTATAAGCAAGAAAAAAAGAGACAATGTTTCCCCCAGCACCCTGAATGATAACAGTAACCAGATATAAATTCCACATAATATTGGAATTCAGAGATATTCGTTACACATATTTGTGCAAATGTGTGAATAAGCCCCAAAGCCGCATCAAGGCGTCTCTGTATATTTGGGGTCCCTAGCGCTATATCTAGGTGCAGGGTGTGGCACCCCAAAACACCAGCATAAGCCAGAAAGCCCACGGTAGCATACTAGTGAAAAACTATAGTGTTAATACCACACCATATTGCCCTTTATTCACATTAGACCACACAGTGCGCTTTCTATACGTTACGCCACAAAGTAGTACACCTTACACACACAATGCCACACATTAGTAATGCCTTTGTACCCATAATACACATAATACCACACAGTAATGCCCCTTACACATGACACACATTATTAATGCCCTTTTACACATAATGTCACTTACACATATGCCACACATTATTAATGCCCTTATATGCAAAATGATACACATAATGCCCCTTACACATACAGTGGGGCAAAAAAGTATTTGGACAGCCACCGATTGTGCAAGTTGACCCACTTAAAGAGATGAGAGAGGTCTCTAATTTCCATCATAGGTACACTTCAACTGTGAGAGATAGAATCTGAAAACAAAACCCCAGAAAATTACATTGTATGATTTTTAAACAATTTACTTGTATATTCTTGTAGAAAATAAATATTTGGACACCTACCATGCAGCAAGATTTCTGGCTCTCACAGACCTGTTACTTCTTCTTTAAGAAGCTCTTCTGTCCTCCACTCGTTACCTGTATTAATGGCACCTGTTTGAAGTGGTTATCTGTATAAAAGACACCTGTTCACACCCTCAAACAGTCAGACTGCTACCTCTCCACCATGGCCAAGACCAGAGAGCTGTCTAAGGACACCAGTGACAAAATTGTAGAGCTGCACAAGGCTGGAATGAGCTACTCGACAAGAGGCAAGCAGCTTGGTGAGAAGAGATCAACTGTTGGCGCAATTATTAAAAAATGGAAGAAATACAAGATCACTAACAATCTCCCTCGACCTGGGGCTCCATGCAAAATTTCACCTCGTGGGGTATCAATGATCTTGAGAACGGTGAGGAATCAGCCCATAACTACACAGGGGGACCTGGTCAATGACCTCAAGAGAGCTGGGACCACAGTCACAAAGGTTACCATTAGTAACACACTACGTCGTCATGGATTGAAATCCTGCAGCGCCCAAAAGGTCCCCCTGCTTAAGCCAGCACATGTCCAGGCCCGTCTAAAGTTTGCCAGTAACCATCTGGATGATCCAGAGGAGGATTGGGAGAATGTAATGTGGTCAGATGAGAGCAAAATCGAACTTTTTGGTATAAACTACACTCGCCGTGTTTGGAGGGAGAAGAATGATGAATGGCATCCCAAGAACACCATACCCACTGTGAAGCATGGGGGTGGAAACATCATGCTTTGGGGCTGCTTTTCTGCAAAAGGGACAGGACGACTTGATCCGTATTAAGGAGAGGATGAATGGGGCCATGTATCGTGAGATTTTAGGCAAAAACCTCCTTCCCTCAGTAAGAGCATTGAAGATGGAACGTGACTGGGTCTTCCAGCATGACAATGACCCCAAGCACACCGCCCGGGCAACTAAGGAGTGGCTCCGTAAGAAGCATTTCAAGGTTCTGGAGTGGCCTAGCCAGTCTCCAGACCTCAACCCAATAGAAAATCTGTGGAGGGAGTTGAAAATCCGTGTTGCCCGGCGACAGCCCCAAAACATGACAGATCTAGAGAAGATCTGCATGGAAGAGTGGGCCAAAATACCTGCTACAGTGTATGCAAATCTGGTCAAGAACTACAGGAAACGTTTGACCTCTGTAATTGCCCTACCGAGGTTATATTACAAAGTATTGAGTTAAACTTTTTGATTGTCCAAATATTTATTTTCCGCAAGAATATACAAATAAATTGTTTAAAAATCATACAATGTGATTTCCTGGTTTTTTTTTTTTCAGATTCTGTCTCTCACAGTTGAAGTGTACCTATGATGGAAATGACAGAACTCTCTCATCTTTTTAAGTGGGTCAACTTGCACAATCGGTGGCTGTCCAAATACTTTCTTGCCCCACTGTATACCGCACATTAGTAATGCAATTCGTATGCAGATAGAGACGCAGTCACACACAGAATATAGGCATGCTGCATATAATTTTAACCAGCAGAAGCTGTTTGTGCCCCTAGGCATTTGCCTAGTTTGCCTATGCCTAGGGCTGGCTCTGCTCCTGGCTGCTAGATTCAGCCCTGTTAATGGGTCCCCCTTGGACCCGCTGGGCACTAAGTGGCTGCTTTGGTCACATAGCAGCAAATTAACATAGGCAGGTACAAATGGGATCCAGTCACGATCCCAGCGTTCGGGATCCTGGCTGTCAAAATCCTGTTGCCGGTATCCTGACACTGAGTGCAACACACTGCCGGCCCACCAAAGGGAAGCTCCGGGGAAAGGGGGGGGGGGGGGGAATGTGTGTTTAAGTTTAGGCTGCGGGGGTAGGTATGGGGTTAGGCTGCGGGACCGTAGGGGTTAGGTTCAGGCACCCCCAGGAAGAGTTAGGTTTAGGCGGTGGAGGGGGGTATAAGCACCACCGGGAGGTTTAGGGTCAGGCTGCGTGGGGGTGGGGGGGGGAGGGGTTAGGTTTAAGCTGCTGGGAGGGAGTGTTAGAGGCCATTGGGGGTAGGTAAGTATACTGATAATCAGGATGCCGTGGTCAGCTTACTGACCGCTGGCACCCCATCAGCCAGCATTTCAATCCCAACCCAGAACAAACTACTGTATGACAGATGAATGAGTTTGACAGATTGCAGGAGGTGTGTTGTGGAATGTTTCAGGAAGTTCAGATTGATTTATAAATTGTGGATGAATAGCAGTGTTTGGGGATATAATGAACATAAAGAGAATGTGTCTGTCTTGTACAATTATGTGTTGATATGATAGTGTCAAGATCGGTGTGTTAATGGTTTAGTGTAGATATTACTGTAATTCAGCCATACCCATTTGTCGGCAGGCTTTATATCTAGCAACAGCGGATCTGTCATACAGCAGTGTTCCCAAGGTAGTACTGCAGCATGACAAAGCAATGTTCATTTTCTTCCTTCACACAGCATAAGCCGCACAAGAACATACACAGGCACACTGGCAATCACAAACTCACGTTACAATATAAGATTGAATAAGAAAGAGGTCGCGCTATAGAGCCAATTAATTGTTCCACACCATTCTCAATTGTAAAATATTTTTTTTAAACATATAACCATATAAACATATATTATCCTTATGATGTTTAAGATCTGGTGTGGTCACAACACCCTCAAATACATCAATATAGCAATTAAAAAGAGACAATTCTCATCATAAATAAGTGTGCTGAAAAGTATATTGTCCAAACTGACAAGAATTAAGCCACAAGTTCAGTGAGGAATGGAATCCTCTGTGTTAAATTATATTATCTATTAAAATATAGTATCAAGAGGAGAGGTAGTGGAGTAGGAGGATGAAACGAGTGTTGATACTTCATCTTCACTTGCAGGATCAAATGAAGAGAAAGTGCGGGAGGGTTCAGGTAGGGAATTGAGCCGAGTTAGAGCAGGTCACTGGCCGAGTTAGAGCATACCATTTCATCTTGGTTTTTATCAATCTTATCCTTGAAGTAGGAAGCAAGTTCTTGTGCACAGATAGTAGCTAGTGGGGGAGGTGAGAGAGGGTAAAGAAGTGATTTACTGTAAATGCATTAAAAAGTCGCTTGGGTTGGTGGCATGAGAAGAGATGAGAGATTGGAAATATGTTTGTTTGGCAGTGTCCAGGGCCTGACGATAGGAGTGGTAGGTGGTCTTATATGTAAGAAAGTCACTTGGATTCCGAGATTTATGCCACTGACGTTCTACTTTCCGTGACAGTTTTTGTAGGTGTCTTGTTGATTTAGAGTGCCACAGTTGGCATCTAAGCCTACGTGGAGTGTGATGGGCAGCTGGAGCCACTTCATCAAGGGCACTCTCTAGGGTCTGGTGCAGGTGGGATACAGCAGTGTCAGGTGAGGTAAATGTAGAAATTGGTAAGAGCAGTTGTTGCAGATAGGTGGAAAGTTGTTGAAAATGTATACTGTTAGTATTTCTGCAGGTTAGAGGAGGCTTGCTAGGTTTTAGTGTCATAGAGTTTAGAGTAATAGAAGAGATTGAGAAGATGATCAGGTTGTGATCAGAGAGAGGGAAAGGAGTGTTAATGAATCAGAGACTGAGCATAGCCTGGTGAATACAAGACCAAGACAGTGGCCCTCCTGGTGAGTAGAGGAGTCGGACCATTGGGTGAGGCCAAGAGAGGAGGTTAGAGAGAGGAGTTTGGAGGCATGAACAGATTGTGGACTGTCAAGAGCGATATTGAAATCGCCCATAATGATGGTGGAGATGTCAGAGGATAAGAAGTGTGGGAGCCAGGCAGAAAAATCTAGAAATTGATGTCTGGGTTGCCCAGGAGGGCGATAGATAGCTGCAAAACGCAGAGAGAAGGGGGTGAAAATTCTGACAGAGTGAACTTCAAACGATGTGAATGTGAGTGATGGAACCTGAGGTAGAACTGTATATGTGAAAAATTGGGACAGTAATATTCCAACCCCACCACCCTTACTTTTACCAGGCCTGGATGTGTGTTCCCCTTGCTAAGAAAAGGCCATCAAGCCACCACGATGGCATGAAAGGGTCAGTGTCAAGCACATGGACTATCTTCAATATAGGACAAAGTATTTATTATTATTTATTAACAGTTTCTTATTTAGGGGGTGATTCCGAGTTGATCGCTATTTTTTTCGTTCCCACAACATATTCGCAATATTGCGAACACGTTGCACAATAGCGAATAACCGCCCCCAACGTATTTTTGCTATTTCGTACGCAGTATTACACAAAGTAGGCGTATGCCAAATGACATCGCACTAATGCGAATTTATCGCATTTCCACAAACCTCATCGTAAAAATCCTAATTTCTCGTAGATTTACACATTCCTCTTAAAATTGCACACGCTTTTGCTAAAATCCGCACAGCAATGGGTTTTTTTAAAGTTAAATTACAGCTTTCAGTTCAAACTACACAAGCCATCCTCAATTACGAATACAATTAGTGTAATGAATGATAATGGTCACGACCAATTAAGTCTTTAAAGAATACCCGAAGAACACTTTGTAGGCATAATTGGCCATCAACATTTACATTTTTTAAATAAAAATATAGATGTGGTAAATGTGCCTGGTCTAATGCAATTTTTTTTATTTTTTTGTGTAGAGGTGTAGTTTGTGAATAAATAAGATTTTACTCACCGGTAAATCTATTTCTCGTAGTCCGTAGTGGATGATGGGACTCCGTAAGGACCATGGGGAATAGCGGCTCCGCAGGAGACTGGGCACAACTAAAGAAAGCTTTAGGACTACCTGGTGTGCACTGGCTCCTCCCACTATGACCCTCCTCCAGACCTCAGTTAGAATACTGTGCCCGGAAGAGCTGACACAATAAGGAAGGATTTTGAATCCCGGGTAAGACTCATACCAGCAACACCAATCACACCGTATAACTCGTGATACTATACCCAGTTAACAGTATGAAATATATCTGAGCCTCTCAACAGATGGCTCAACAATAACCCTTTAGTTAGGCAATAACTATAAACAAGTATTGCAAACAATCCGCACTTGGGATGGGCGCCCAGCATCCACTACGGACTACGAGAAATATTTACTGGTGAGTAAAATCTTATTTTCTCTGACGTCCTAAGTGGATGCTGGGACTCCGTAAGGACCATGGGGATTATACCAAAGCTCCCAAACGGGCGGGAGAGTGCAGATGACTCTGCAGCACCGAATGAGCAAACTCTAGGTCCTCTTCAGCCAGGGTATCAAATTTGTAGACGCTTGCAAAAATGTTTGAACCCGACCAAGTAACAGCTCGGCAATTTTGTAAAGCAGAGACGCCTCGGGCAGCCGCCCAAGAAGAGCCCACTTTCCTCGTGGAATGGGCTTTTACAGATTTAGGGTGCGGCAGTCCAGCCGCAGAACATGCAAGTTGAATCATGCTACAGATCCAGCGAGCAATAGTCTGCTTAGAAGCAGGAGCACCCAGCTTGTTGGGTGCATACAGGATAAATAGCGAGTCAGTTTTCCTGACTCCAGCCGTCCTGGAAACATATACTTTTCAGGGCCCTGACTACGTCCAGTAACTTGGAATCCTCCAAGTCTCAAGTAGCCGCAGGCACCACAATAGGTTGGTTCACATGAAAAACTGATACCACCTTAGGAAGGAATTGGGAACGAGTCCTCAATTCCGCCTTATCCATATAAAAAATCAGATAAGGGCTTTTGCATGACAAAGCCGCCAATTCTGACACACACTTGGCCGACGCCAAGGCCAACAGCATGACCACTTTCCACGTGAGGTATTGTAGCTCCACGGATTTAAGTGGCTCAACCCAATGCGACTTCAGGAAATCCAACACCACGTTGAGATCCCACGGTGCCACTGGAGGCACAAACGGGGGCTGACTATGCAGCACTCCCTTAACAAAAGTCTGAACTTCAGGCAGTGAAGCCAGCTCTATTTTGGAAGAAAATCGATAGAGCCGAAATCTGGACCTTAATGGAACCCAATTTTAGGTCCATAGTCACCCCTGACTGTAGGAAGTGCAGAAATCGACCTAGCTGAAATTCCTCCTTTGGGGCCTTCCTGGCCTCACAGCACGCAACATATTTCCGCCATATGCGGTGATAATGGTTTGTGTTCACTTCTTTCCTAGCTTTAATTAGCGTAGGGATAACTTCCTCAGGAATGCCCTTTTCCTTCAGGATCCGGCGTACAACCGCCATGCCGTCAAACGCAGCCGCGGTACGTCTTGGAACAGACAGGCCCCCTGCTGCAGCAGGTCCTGTCTGAGCGGCAGAGGCCATGGGTCCTTTGAGATCATTTCTTGGAGTTCTGGGTACCAAGCTCTTCTTGGCCAATCCGGAACAATGAGTATAGTTCTTACTCCTCTCCTTCTTATTATTCTCATTACCCTGGGTAAGAGAGGCAGAGAAGGGAACACATACACCGACTGGTACACCCACTGTGTTACCAGAGCGTCCACAGCTATCGCCTGAGGGTCCCTTGACCTGGCGCAATATCTTTGTAGCTTTTTGTTGAGGCGGGACGCCATCATGTCCACCTGTGGCCTTTCCCAATGGTGTACAATCATTTGGAAGACTTCTGGATGAAGTCCCCACTCTCCCGGGTGGAGGCCGTGCCTGCTGAGAAAGTCTGCTTCCCAGTTGTCCACTCCGGGAATGAACACTGCTGACAGTGCTAACACATGATTTTCCGGCCATCGGAGAATCCTTGTGGCTTCAGCCATCGCCATCCTGCTTCTTGTGCCGCCCTGTCTTGTCTGACTGGATCAGCACCGGCCGGTGTTGAAGCAGGGGTCTAGCCTGACTTAGGGCAT
This sequence comes from Pseudophryne corroboree, assembly GCF_028390025.1. Taxonomy (NCBI): domain Eukaryota; kingdom Metazoa; phylum Chordata; class Amphibia; order Anura; family Myobatrachidae; genus Pseudophryne; species Pseudophryne corroboree. The sequence goes on from NC_086445.1 coordinate 146,646,344, forward strand.
TGTAAATGGCCCTTAGTTCCAGAATATTTATGTGTAGGGAAGTCTCCTGACTTTTCCATAGTCCTTGGAAGTTTCTTCCCTGTGTGACTGCCCCCCAGCCTCGAAGGCTGGCATCCGTGGTCACCAGGACCCAGTCCTGTATGCCGAATCTGCGGCCCCCTAGAAGATGAGCACTCTGCAGCCACCACAACAGCGACACCCTGGCCCTTGGAGACAGGGTTATCCGCCCATGCATCTGAAGATGCGACCCGGACCACTTGTCCAACAGATCCCACTGGAAGATCCTTGCATGGGACCTGGCGAATGGAATTTCTTCGTAAGAAGCTACCATCTTTCCCAGGGCTCGCGTGCATTGATGCACCGACACCTGTATTTGTATTAGGAGGTCTCTGTCTAGAGACGACAACTCCTTGGACTTCTCCTCCGGGAGAAACCCTTTTTATCCTGTTCTGTGTCCAAAACCATACCCAGGAACAGTAGACGCGTCGTAGGAACCAGCTGCGACTTGGGAATATTCAGAATCCAGCCGTGCTGTTGTAGCACTTCCCGAGATAGTGCTACTCCGACGAACAACTGCTCCCTGGACCTCGTCTTTATAAGGAGATCGTCCAAGTACGGGATAATTATTTCGGCCATTACCTTGGTAAATACCCTCGGTGCCGGGGACAGACCAACGGCAACGTCTGGAATTGGTAATGACAATCTTGTACCACAATTTTGAGGTACTCCTGGTGAAGAGGGTAAATAGGGACATGTAGGTAAGCATCCTTGATGTCCAGTGATACCATGAAATTCTCCAGGCTTGCAATAATCGCCCTGAGCGATTCCATTTTGAACTTGAACCTTCGTATATAAGTGTTCAAGGATTTCAATTTTAGAATGGGTCTCACCGAACCGTCTGGTTTCGGTACCACAACATTCTGGAATAGTAACCCCGTCCTTGTTGAAGGAGGGGTACCTTGATTTCACCTGCTGGAAGTACAGCTTGTGAATTGCTGCCAGTACTACCTCCCTTTCTCCGAGGGCAGCAGGCAAGGCTGATGTGAGGTAACGGCGAGGGGGAGTCGCCTCGAACTCCAGCCTGTATCCCTGTGATACTACTTGCAGGACCTAGGGATCCACCTGTGGGCAAGCCCACTGGTCCCTGAAGTTCCCGAGATGCGCCCCCACCGCACCTGTCTCCACCTGTGGAGCCCCAGCGTCATGCGGTGGACTCAGAGGAAGCGGGGGAAGATTTTTGATCCTGGGAACTGGCTGTCTGGTGCAGCTTTTTCCTTCTTCCCTTGTCTCTGTGCAGAAAAGAAGCGCCTTTGACCCGCTTGCTTTTCTGAAGCCGAAAGGACTGTACCTGAAAATACGGTGCTTTCTTAGGCTGTGAGGAAACCTGAGGTAAAAAAATTTCTTCCCAGCTGTTGCTGTGGATACGAGGTCCCAGAGACCATCCCCAAACAATACCTCACCCTTATAAGGCAGAATCTCCATGTGCCTTTTAAAGGCAGCATCACCTGTCCACTGCCGGGTCTCTAATACCCTCCTGGCAGAATGGACATTGCCTTAATTCTGGATGCCAGCCGGCAAATATCCCTCTGTGCATCCTTCATATATAAGACGACGTCTTTAATATGCTCTATGTTAGCAAAATATTATCCCTGTCTAGGGTATTAATATTATCTGACAGGGTATCAGACCACGCTGCAGCAGCACTATTTATGCTGAGGCAAATGCAGGTCTCAGTATAGTACCTGAGTGTGTATATACAGACTTCAGGATAGCCTCCTGCTTTTTATCAGCAGGCTCCTTCAAAGTGGCCGTATCCCCAGACGGCAGTGCCACCTTTTTTGAAAAACGTGTGAGCGCCTTATCCACCCTAGGGGATATCTCCCAACGTGACCTATCCTCTGGCGGGAAAGGGTACGCCAGCAGTAACTTTTTAGAAATTACCATTTTCTTATCGGGGGAACCCACGCTCTTTACACACTTCATTCACTCATCTGATGGGGGAACAAAACACTGGCTGCTTTTTCTCCCCAAACATAAAACCCCTTTTATGTGGTACTTGGGTTCATGTCAGAAATGTGTAACACATTTTTCATTGCCGAGATCATGCAAGGGATGTTCCTAGTGGATTGTGTATATGTCTCAACCTCGTCGACACTGGAGTCAGACTCCGTGCCGACATCTGTGTCTGCCATCTGAGGTAACGGGCGTTTTTTTGAGCCCCTGATGGCCTTTGAGACGCCTGGGCAGGCGCGGGCTGAGAAGCCGGCTGTCCCACAGCTGTCACGTCATCCAGCCTTTTATGCAAGGAGTTGACATTGTCGGTTAATACCTTCCACCTATCCATCCACTCTGGTGTCGGCCCCACAGGGGGCGACATCCCATTTATCGGCCTCTGCTCCGCCTCCACGTATTCCTCATCCAACATGTCGACACAGCCGTACCGACACACCGCACACACACAGGGAATGCTCTGACCGAGGACAGGACCCCACAAAGTCCATTGGGGAGACAGAGAGAGTATGCCAGCACACACCAGAGCGCTATATAATGCAGGGATTAACACTATAACTGAGTGATTTTTCCCCCCAATAGCTGCTTGTATACACATATTGCGCCTAAATTTAGTGCCCCCCCCCTCTCTTTTTAACCCTTTGAGCCTGAAAACTACTGGGGAGAGCCTGGGGAGCTGTCTTCCAGCTGCACTGTGAAGAAAAAATGGCGCCAGTGTGCTGAGGGAGATAGCCCCGCCCCTTTTTCGGCTGACTTTTCTCCCGCTTTTTTCATGGATTCTGGCAGGGGTAATTTATCACATATATAGCCCTGGGACTATATATTGTGATGATTTGCCAGCCAAGGTGTATTATATTGCCCTCAGGGCGCCCCCCCCCAGCGCCCTGCACCCATCAGTGACCGGAGTGTGAGGTGTGCATGAGGAGCAATGGCGCACAGCTGCAGTGCTGTGCGCTACCTTGTTGAAGACAGAAGTCTTCTGCCGCCGATTTTCCGGAACACTTCTTGCTTCTGGCTCTGTAAGGGGGCCGGCGGCGCGGCTCCGGGACCGAACATCGAGGTCGGGTCCTGTGGTCGATCCCTCTGGAGCTAATGGTCTCCAGTAGCCTAAGAAGCCCAAGCTACCACCAGTTAGGTAGGTTCGCTTCTTCTCCCCTTAGTCCCTCGCTGCAGTGAGTCTGTTGCCAGCAGATCTCACTGTAAAATAAAAAACCTAAAATATACTTTCTTTCTAGGAGCTCAGGAGAGCCCCTAGTGTGCATCCAGCTCAGCCGGACACAAGATTCTAACTGAGGTCTGGAGGAGGGTCATAGTGGGAGGATCCAGTGCACACCAAGTAGTCCTAAAGCTTTCTTTAGTTGTGCCCAGTCTCCTGCGGAGCCGCTATTCCCCATGGTCCTTACGGAGTCCCAGCATCCACTTAGGACGTCAGAGAAAAGGTGTTTACATGTTTTTTTATACAATAACCTCCTAACTCTTTTTTTATTTTTGTTTATTTTGTAATTAAAAATAAAATTCTTACGTTAGATGTGTGAAATGTTTAAGGTAACCAATTTCTGCTAGCCAATCTGCTGTTCCTTTATTGCATTAATAAACACAACACCCGCTTAACTTGAAATATTTTTTTTTTTTTAACATATATATATTTTTTTTTGTGCATGTAACTTTTTAAACATAACAAAAAATTTATGGAAAAAAAAATTAACAACATTTTTGGAGCTGCTCCACATTTGCCAGCAAGCCTTCAAGGTTATGCCGCATGGTGGCCAGAATGCCCGCAAAAGTAGTGGGATTACTAACTTACTCACATTACCTATTATACAAGCAAGGCACAAAGCACACTGTAATGCAGGCATGTCCAAACTGCGGCCCCCCAGCTGTTGTGAAACTACATATACCAGCATGCCTTGACCCAGTTTTGCTGACAGAGAATGCTAAAGCTGTGTCAGGGCATGCTGGGATGTGTAGTTTCTCAACAGCTGGAGTGCTGCAGTTTGGATATGCCTGCTTTAATGGCAAAGTGACTACATCATGGATGTTTTAATGAGAAAACTGTAGCAGAACAACACACAAGCCTGCTCAGCAATGTTTGTTATTGTTATTTTTTTTATTTTTAAAGTGTACCACACCATGGGGTACATTTACTAATATGGGAGTTCTCTTTAAGATGGGGCGTTGCCCATAGCAACCAATCAGATTCCACATATTATCTTGTAGAAGGTGCAAAATAAATGTGAATTAGAATCAGATTGGTTGCTATGGGCAACATCCCATCTTAAATAGAACTACCATCTTAGTAAATGTAACACCATGCTGGGATTCATTCACATCTGGAGTGAAGCAGAGTTTTCTTTTTTTGGGGTTGGCCCTGCATCATCACACTGCATATCAACATCTTCAGAAGGACAACATATCCTAGCATGCCCACACTCCCTGAAAGCCTGCCAAACTACATAAGGTCAAACATGTATTTTATTTTGAAATTTTTTTGGGGGAGTGTAACTTTCACAACACAAATCACTGTGTCCTTAGCCTGCCTAACAAAGTGAAGCATACGACTAATAATAAGAATTTACTTACCGATAATTCTATTTCTCGGAGTCCGTAGTGGATGCTGGGGTTCCTGAAAGGACCATGGGGAATAGCGGCTCCGCAGGAGACAGGGCACAAAAAGTAAAGCTTTAGGATCAGGTGGTGTGCACTGGCTCCTCCCCCTATGACCCTCCTCCAAGCCTCAGTTAGGATACTGTGCCCGGACGAGCGTACACAATAAGGAAGGATTTTGAATCCCGGGTAAGACTCATACCAGCCACACCAATCACACTGTACAACCTGTGATCTGAACCCAGTTAACAGTATGATAACAGCGGAGCCTCTGAAAAGATGGCTCACAACAATAATAACCCGATTTTTGTAACTATGTACAAGTAATGCAGATAATCCGCACTTGGGATGGGCGCCCAGCATCCACTACGGACTCCGAGAAATAGAATTATCGGTAAGTAAATTCTTATTTTCTCTATCGTCCTAGTGGATGCTGGGGTTCCTGAAAGGACCATGGGGATTATACCAAAGCTCCCAAACGGGCGGGAGAGTGCGGATGACTCTGCAGCACCGAATGAGAGAACTCCAGGTCCTCCTTAGCCAGGGTATCAAATTTGTAGGATTTTACAAACGTGTTTGCCCCTGACTAAATAGCCGCTCGGCAAAGTTGTAAAGCCGAGACCCCTCGGGCAGCCGCCCAAGATGAGCCCACCTTCCTTGTGGAATGGGCATTTACATATTTTGGCTGTGGCAGGCCTGCCACAGAATGTGCAAGCTGAATTGTATTACACATCCAACTAGCAATAGTCTGCTTAGAAGCAAGAGCACCCAGTTTGTTGGGTGCATACAGGATAACAGCAAGTCAGTTTTCCTGACTCCAGCCGTCCTGGAACCTATACTTTCAGGGCCCTGACAACATCCAGCAACTTGGAGTCCTCCAAGTCCCTAGTAGGCGCAAGGCACCACAATAAGCTGGTTCAGGTGAAACACTGACACCACCTTAGGGAGAGAACTGGGGACGAGTCCGCAGCTCTGCCCTGTCCGAATGGACAAACAGATATGGGCTTTTTTGAGAAAAAACCCACCAATTTGACACTCGCCTGGCCCAGGCCAGGGCCAAGAGCATGGTCACTTTTCATGTGAGATGCTTCAAATCCACAGATTTGACTGGTTTTAAACCAATGTGATTTGAGGAATCCCAGAACTACGTTGAGATCCCACAGTGCCACTGGAGGCACAAAAGGGGGTTGTATATGCAATACTCCCTTGACAAACTTCTGGACTTCAGGAACTGAAGCCAATTCTTTCTGGAAGAAAATCGACAGGGCCGAAATTTGAACCTTAATGGGCCCCAATTTGAGGCCCATAGACACTCCTGTTTGCAGGAAATGCAGGAATCGACCGAGTTGAAATTTCTTCGTGGGGCCTTCCTGGCCTCACACCACGCAACATATTTTCGCCACATGTGGTGATAATGTTGTGCGGTCACCTCCTTCCTGGCTTTGACCAGGGTAGGAATGACCTCTTCCGGAATGCCTTTTTCCCTTAGGATCCGGCGTTCCACCGCCATGCCGTCAAACGCAGCTGCGGTAAGTCTTGGAACAGACATGGTACTTGCTGAAGCAAGTCCCTTCTTAGCGGCAGAGGCCATAAGTCCTCTGTGAGCATCTCTTGAAGTTCCGGGTACCAAGTCCTTCTTGGCCAATCCGGAGCCATGAGTATAGTTCTTACTCCTCTACGTCTTATAATTCTCAGTACCTTAGGTATGAGAAGCAGAGGAGGGAACACATACACCGACTGGTACACCCACGGTGTTACCAGAACGTCCACAGCTATTGCCTAAGGGTCTCTTGACCTGGCGCAATACCTGTCCCGTTTTTTGTTCAGACGGGACGCCATCATGTCCACCTTTGGTATTTCCCAACGGTTCACAATCATGTGGAAAAACTTCCCGATGAAGTTTCCACTCTCCCGGGTGGAGGTCGTGCCTGCTGAGGAAGTCTGCTTCCCAGTTTCCACTCCCGGAATGAAACACTGCTGACAGTGCTATCACATGATTTTCCGCCCAGCGAAAAGTCCTTGCAGTTTTTGCCATTGCCCTCCTGCTTCTTGTGCCGCCCTGTCTGTTTACGTGGGCGACTGCCGTGATGTTTTTCCCACTGGATCAATACCGGCTGACCTTGAAGCAGAGGTCTTGCTAAGCTTAGAGCATTATAAATTTACCCTTAGCTCCAGTATATTTATGTGGAGAAAAGTCTCCAGACTTGATCACACTCCCTGGAAATGTTTTCCTTGTGTGACTGCTCCCCAGCCTCTCGGGCTGGCCTCCGTGGTCACCAGCATCCAATCCTGAATGCCGAATCTGCGGCCCTCTAGAAGATGAGCACTCTGTAACCACCACAGGAGAGACACCCTTGTCCTTGGATATAGGGTTATCCGCTGATGCATCTGAAGATGCGATCCGGACCATTTGTCCAGCAGATCCCACTGAAAAGTTCTTGCGTGAAATCTGCCGAATGGAATTGCTTCGTAGGAAGCCACCATTTTTACCAGGACCCTTGTGCAATGATGCACTGACACTTTTCCTGGTTTTAGGAGGTTCTTGACTAGCTCGGATAACTCCCTGGCTTTCTCTTCCGGGAGAAACACCTTTTTCTGGACTGTGTCCAGAATCATCCCTAGGCACAGCAGACGTGTCGTCAGGATCAGCTGCGATTTTGGAATATTTAGAATCCATCCGTGCTGTTGTAGCAGTATCCGAGATAGTGCTACTCCGACCTCCAACTGTTCCCTGGACTTTGCCCTTATCAGGAGATCGTCCAAGTAAGGGGTAATTAAGACGCCTTTTCTTCGAAGAAGAATCATCATTTTCGGCCATTACCTTGGTAAAGACCCGGGGTGCCGTGGACAATCCAAACGGCAGCGTCTGAAACTGACAGTGACAGTTCTATACCACGAACCTGAGGTACCCTTAGTGAGAAGGGCAAATTTGGGACATGGAGGTAAGCATCCCTGATGTCCCGGGACACTATATAGTCCCCTTCTTCCTGGTTCGTTATCACTGCTCTGAGTGACTCCATCTTGATTTGAACCTTTGTAAGTGTTCAAATTTTTTTTTAGATTTAGAATAGGTCTCACCTAGCCTTCTGGCTTCAGTACCACAATATAGTGTGGAATAATACCCCTTTCCTTGTTGTAGGAGGGGTAATTTGATTATCACCTGCTGGGAATACAGCTTGTGAATTTTTTTTTTTTTTTTTTCCATACTGCCTCCTTGTCGGAGGGATACCTTGGTAAAGCAGACTTCAGGAGCCTGCGAGGGGGAAACGTTTCGACATTCCAATCTGTACCCCTGGGATACTACTTGTAGGATCCAGGGGTCCTGTACGGTCCCAGCGTCATGCTGAGAGCTTGGCAGAAGCGGTGGAAGGCTTCTGTTCCTGGGAATGGGCTGCCTGCTGCAGTCTTCTTCCCTTTCCTCTATCCCTGGGCAAATATGACTCTTATAGGGACGAAAGGACTGAGGCTGAAAAGACGGTGTCTTTTTCTGCAGAGATGTGACTTAGGGTAAAAACGGTGGATTTTCCAGCAGTTGCCGTGGCCACCAGGTCCGATGGACCGACCCCAAATAACTCCTCTTCCTTTATACGGCAATACACCTTTGTGCCGTTTGGAATCTGCATCACCTGACCACTGTCGTGTCCATAAACATCTTCTGGCAGATATGGACATCGCACTTACTCTTGATGCCAGAGTGCAAATATCCCTCTGTGCATCTCGCATATATAGAAATGCATCCTTTAAATGCTCTATAGTCAATAAAATACTGTCCCTGTCAAGGGTATCAATATTTTTAGTCAGGGAATCCGACCAAGCCACCCCAGCTCTGCACATCCAGGCTGAGGCGATCGCTGGTCGCAGTATAACACCAGTATGTGTGTATATACTTTTATATGATATTTTCCAGCCTCCTGTCAGCTGGCTCTTTGAGGACGGCCCTATCTATAGACGGTACCGCCACTTGTTTTGATAAGCGTGTAAGCGCCTTATCCACCCTAAGGGGTGTTTCCCAACGCGCCCTAACTTCTGGCGGGAAAGGGTATACCGCCAATAATTTTCTATCGGGGGGAACCCACGCATCATCATACACTTCATTTAATTTATCTGATTCAGGAAAAACTAAAGGTAGTTTTTTCACATCCCACATAATACCCTCTTTTGTGGTACTTGTAGTATCAGAAATATGTAACACCTCCTTCATTGCCCTTAACGTGTGGCCCTAATAAGGAATACGTTTGTTTATTCACTGTCGACACTGGATTCAGTGTCCGTGTCTGTGTCTGTGTCGACCGACTAAGGTAAACGGGCGTTTTAAAACCCCTGACGGTGTTTTTGAGACGTCTGGACCGGTACTAATTGTTTGTCGGCCGTCTCATGTCGTCAACCGACCTTGCAGCGTGTTGACATTATCACGTAATTCCCTAAATAAGCCATCCATTCCGGTGTCGACTCCCTAGAGAGTGACATCACCATTACAGGCAATTGCTCCGCCTCCTCACCAACATCGTCCTCATACATGTCGACACACACGTACCGACATATAGCACACACACACAGGGAATGCTCTGATAGAGGACAGGACCCACTAGCCCTTTGGAGAGACAGAGGGAGAGTTTTGCCAGCACACACCAAAAAACGCTATAATTATATAGGGACAACCTTATATAAGTGTTTTCCCTTATAGCATCTTTTTATATATTTCTAACGCCAAATTAGTGCCCCCCCTCTCTGTTTTAACCCTGTTTCTGTAGTGCAGTGCAGGGGAGAGCCTGGGAGCCTTCCCTCCAGCCTTTCTGTGAGGGAAAATGGCGCTGTGTGCTGAGGAGATAGGCCCCGCCCCTTTTTCGGCGGGCTCGTCTCCCGCTCTTCAACGGATTCTGGCAGGGGTTAAATATCTCCATATAGCCCCCGGAGGCTATATGTGAGGTATTTTTTGCCAAAAAATAGGTTTACATTGCCTCCCAGGGCGCCCCCCTCCCAGCGCCCTGCACCCTCAGTGACTGCCGTGTGAAGTGTGCTGAGAGCAATGGCACACAGCTGCAGTGCTGTGCGCTACCTTAAGAAGACTGAGGAGTCTTCTGCCGCCGATTCTGGACCTTCTTCTCTTTTCAGCATCTGCAAGGGGGCCGGCGGCGAGGCTCCGGTGACCATCCAGGCTGTACCTGTGATCGTCCCTCTGGAGCTAATGTCCAGTAGCCAAAGAAGCCAATCCATCCTGCACGCAGGTGAGTTCACTTCTTCTCCCCTAAGTCCCTCGTTGCAGTGATCCTGTTGCCAGCAGGACTCACTGTAAAATAAAAAACCTAAGCTAAACTTTTCTAAGCAGCTCTTTAGGAGAGCCACCTAGATTGCACCCTTCTCGGCCGGGCACAAAAATCTAACTGAGGCTTGGAGGAGGGTCATAGGGGGAGGAGCCAGTGCACACCACCTGATCCTAAAGCTTTACTTTTTGTGCCCTGTCTCCTGCGGAGCCGCTATTCCCCATGGTCCTTTCAGGAACCCCAGCATCCACTAGGACGATAGAGAAATTGGAATACCCAGGCACAAGTGTAAAAGTCCAACAACATACTAAACTCCACTCAGGTCTAACTGTTTTGCAGATAATGTCGCACATATAAACCCTGTTGTACAGGCAACCCTGTAGACATAATGAGTGTCGACCTAGAGTGGGCAGCCTAAACATTGCAGACGTAGACACTGTACATCTAATGATCCTCACACAAATGTAAATGCAACATCCATACCATGATGAAGAAGACAAACATTTTACCTTGGCACAAGATTGGCCCCAGTACAACACTGCATTTATTAGAATGTGAAGTTAAATTAGGTAACAAATTAAGGGGTATATGCAATTCTGGCCGAATTGCGTCTTTTTTTCGTCCGTTTTAGGATTCGACTGTACTCGACAGCCGAAACCCTCCGCCCGGGACCATGAATTCGACATATGCAATACAAAACGCATTCGACACTCCCCTTGTCGAATAACGGACCAATTGTCGAGTAGTGGGCGTCCTGGATTCGACTTCCCGCCGTTTTGATCCCTTTATAGGGCTTGTTTGCTGCGTGCTCAGCAGCCATTTTGTGAACCTGCAGAGTGGAGTGGAGGAGCTGCAGAGCTAGCAAATTGGTGTTGTTTGCTGTGGTATAGTTTGGACACCCAGCAGGCTTTAATCCAGGACGGACAGGAGGATACCTGTTACCCCAAAGGAGAGTCATTTTTGGAGCGATTTCTACATTTGTAGGTAAGTACACATGTGGTCTGGCGTTGCATGTATGTGTTTGTGTAGTGGGTGGGGGTGCCATGAGGTGTACATGTGGCGTTGCTTTGGGGTGTTTGGGGTATGTATATGTGTGCAGGTATGTGTATATAGCTCCTGCTTGTATTGCTGCATGTTTTCTTGGGAGTTGTTTGTTTGGGGGTAGTTTTTCACGTGTTTTTTTTTTCATGAGTGTTTTTTGGGTCATGCTTTTGCATTGGTGTACCTCCAGCATGTGCAGGAGTGCTTTTTGGCTTGTTTGGGGTGATTTTAGAGTGTGTCTGTATCCAACATGTGGTCGACATGTGATGTTGTTTGTTCCCAAAACATGTTTTTTTTGCTCATATTTTAGCACTGGTGCATGCCTGCACATGCTGGAGGTACTTTTTGACTTGTTTGGGCTGACTTTGACCGTGTCGGTATCTGCCATGTGGCCGACATGTGGTGTAGTTTGTTTCCAAAACATGTTTTTTGCTCCTAGTTTAGCACTGGTTGACCTCCAGCATGTGCAGGGATGCTTTTTGGCTTGTTTGGGGTGATTTTAGAGTGTGTCGGTATCCAACATGTGGTCAACATGTGATGTCGTTTGTTCCCAAAACATGTTTTTTTTGCTCATATTTTAGCACTGGTGCATGCCTGCACACGCTGGAGGTACTTTTTGGCTTGTTTGGGCTAACTTTGACCGTGTCGGTTTCTGCCATGTGGCCGACATCTGGTGTAGTTTGTTTCCAAAACATGTTTTTTGCTCCTAGTTTAGCACTGGTTGACCTCCAGCATGTGCAGGGATGCTTTTTGGCTTGTTTGGGATGTTTTTTGCTCCTAGTTTAGCACTGGTTGACCTCCAGCATGTGCAGGGATGCTTTTTGGCTTGTTTGGGGTGATTTTAGAGTGTGTCGGTATCCAACATGTGGTCGACATGTGATGTCGTTTGTTCCCAAAAACATGTTTTTTTGCTCATATTTTAGCACTGATGCATGCCTGCACATGCTGGAGGTACTTTTTGGCTTGTTTGGGCTGACTTTGACCGTGTCGGTTTCTGCCATGTGGCCGACATGTTGTGTAGTTTGTTTCCAAAACATGTTTTTTGCTCTTAGTTTAGCACTGGTTGACCTCCAGCATGTGCAGGGATGCTTTTTGGCTTGTTTGGGGTGATTTTAGAGTGTGTCGGTATCCAACATGTGGTCGACATGTGATGTCGTTTGTTCCCAAAACATGGCCCTCATTCCGAGTCGGTCGCTCGGTAATTTTCATCGCATCGCAGTGAAATTCCGCTTAGTACGCATGCGCAATAATCGCACTGCGACTGCGCCAAGTAATTTTACAATGAAGATAGTATTTTTACTCACGGCTTTTTCTTCGCTCCGGCGATCGTAGTGTGATTGACAGGAAATGGGTGTTACTGGGCGGAAACACGGCGTTTTCGGGGCGTGTGGATAAAAACGCTACCGTTTCCGGAAAAAACGCAGGAGTGGCCGGAGAAACGGGGGAGTGTCTGGGCGAACGCTGGGTGTGTTTATGACGTCAAACCAGGAACGACAAGCACTGAACTGATCGCATATGCCGAGTAAGTCTGAAGCTACTCTGAAACTGCTAAGTAGTTTGTAATCGCAATATTGCGAATACATCGGTCGCAATTTTAAGAAGCTAAGATACACTCCCAGTAGGCGTAGGCTTAGCCTGAGCAACTCTGCTAAATTCGCCTTGCGAGCGATCAACTCGGAATGAGGGCCCATGTTTTTTTGCTCATATTTTAGCACTGGTGCATGCCTGCACATGCTGGAGGTACTTTTTGGCTTGTTTGGGCTGACTTTGACCGTGTCGGTTTCTGCCATGTGGCCGACATGTTGTGTAGTTTGTTTCCAAAACATGTTTTTTGCTCCTAGTTTAGCACTGGTTGACCTCCAGCATTTGCAGGGATGCTTTTTGGCTTGTTTGGGGTGATTTTAGAGTGTGTCGGTATCCAACATGTGGTCGACATGTGATGTCGTTTGTTCCCAAAACATGTTTTTTTGCTCATATTTTAGCACTGGTGCATGCCTGCACATGCTGGAGGTACTTTTTGGCTTGTTTGGGCTGACTTTGACCGTGTCGGTATCTGCCATGTGGCCGACATGTGGTGTAGTTTGTTTCCAAAACATGTTTTTTGCACCTTTTGTAGCACTGGTTGACCACCAGCATGTGCAGGGATGCTTGTACGGGGGTTTTGGCTTGTTTGGCTGTGTTTTTTTTTTCTAATTTTCAATTTTTGTTGTTGTTTGGTCCTGCTTGAGCACTGGGGTCCCAGCAGCATGACGTGTGGTTGCATGTAATTTTGTAATGTGTGTTAAATTTGTAAAAATAATTTTTCTTCTTTTTACAACAGAGATGTCCAGGGACAAGCGGCCCCTATCCCCCCACCCCTCAGAAGAACTTTCCCTGCACAGCAATGAGGAGTGGGAGCCGACCCAGGAGGAGGATACGACCGAACATGCATCCAGTGACCAGCCGCGGTCGTCAAGGGACCAAAGGAAGAAGCAAAAGAAAAAGAAAAAGCCTCGAAAGGTAAATACTGACAACACCTGCAGGCACAATAGCATCCAACTTGACACACCCTAGTTTGCGCACTGCCATGCACACCTACAGTTATCTTTGCGCACTGCCAGGGATACTGACACTCACAGGTACGTACCGATCTTATTAAATGCGTGTTTTTTTTATAATCCCTAAAGGCAAGAAGCCAGCCAGAGGATCAGTCGGAGGAGAAAGCCTCTGGTGAAGACGCAGGACAGAAGAAGCCGCGTGGACCCAGATACACTGAGGCGGAAAACTGTGCCCTAGTGGATGGCGTCGATAGGTCCTACGACGTTCTGTATGGACCAAGGGCACAGACCACAGCAGCTAAGACTAAGTGAAACATCTGGGATGCCATCGCGAGACAAGTCACTGCAGTATCTGGAAACCGCCGGAGCACCAGAAACTGCATGAAGCGGTACAGTGATTGCCGCAGACAGACCAAGAAGAAGATGGGGATTCAGCGTCGACATGAGACAGCTACGGGAGGTGGTCCGGCTCTCAATCTGAAGTGGCTACCCTGGGAGAAAGTTATTAAAAGGCGCATGAACCCTGCCATGGTCCAAGGAGTTCGCGGAGGTGTGGACTCTAGCTGTCCTGCTGGCTTTCCCGAGGAGGAAGAACCGCCCAGAAGACGGAAGACGGCAGGAGACAAGCAGTCCAAAAGGAGGCCTGATGGTAAGAATACATTCAGATAAGCTGCACTAATCTTTTTTTTTATTTATTTTTTATTTGCTAATGTGTTTGTCCTTTATCCCCAGACACGCCTGGCCAGAGGACATCACCTGCGCGCAGGACATCGGCAGCGTGCGGACCATCACCTGCGCAGCAGGCATCGGCAGCAGCGCGCGGACCATCACCTGCGCAGCAAGCATCAGCAGCGCGCAGATCATCACCTGCGCGCCAGACATCGTCAGTGCGCAGACCATCACCTGCGCGCCAGACATCAGCGCACAGAACGTCACCTGTGCGCCAGACACCGTCGGCGACCACACCACCAGCTGGGCGCCAAAGTACATCTCCTGCGCGCAAACCATCACCAGCTCGTCATCTCTCCAGGAGCTCTGGGACTGTGACCGAAGAGCCTCAACAAGACACTACCCTTGTGGACCCATCACCCGAACTGTTTTGAGTCTACAGGGTTAACGGACGAGACTTTTCTTGGGTTTGAAGACAGCCGTGCAGAAGTATCCAGGCAGACCCTTGAAAAGTCTCCAGAATTGAGGACAAGTGAAGCTCCTGGAGCAGCGGCACCACCGGATGGAGAAGGTTTGTTATTATTTTTTTTGGGGGGGGATGGGAGGGGGGGGGGGGGGGTGCCATTTTTGTATAGTTTATTAACTTTAATTTTTTTTTCTTTTGCAAACAGAGGTACCACGGACCAGCAGCGGACTTGCGTCGGGGGTTGGTTCCTTCTTCAGGACGGATCTCCTACAGGATTCGTCGGACGACGAGGTGGAAGTGCAGCAGCCCGCTGTTTCTACATCCCTGTGTGAGTAAATATCGAATTGTGAGCCTTCAAACAAATGTATGAATGTGTATGCTAATTTCTAATTTTCTTTTCAGCTGCACAAATGCAATTGGTGGCAGATGTACAGGAAGGGCAGGATCCCTCAAATGTTCAGAAGGTACACACCCTGGCAGCAGAGATGACTGCCCGCCAGGATACCTACACGAATGTCGTTGAAACCAGACTGGACGCCATTGAGAAGATAATGGAGAAGATGGCAAACGGTCCGGTTGAAATGCAAAAGGCTCATGCCGACAGCACGGGAGAAACGCAAAAGACCAGACGAGAAGATCACATGGAGACTATGGACATCCTTCACGTTCTGGCCACATCCATCAACCGGCTGGTGGATAACACATCATGCCTGGCACACAGCGTTGACAACATGTCGGAGAGCCAATGACATTCGGTATCCAGCCAACAGATCATCGCAGCCACACTGCAGATAATGTACGATAAGCTCCCAGAGCCAGCTCATCAACACGCTGGTGAACCACCACTTCCGCCATCACAAGCCACACGGACGCCTCCTTCCCTTCCTCCGCCACCATCCTGGTATAGACGGTCACAGCTGTACCAAGGATATACAGGGATGTACCCCACCCACCAGATGCCTCCACCACCAACACCGGCCGCATCATCTACACCCGCACGGCCACCGAGGCCAAGTCAACACACTCCCCAGCCGCCCAGGGCATCAACGCCCCATCAGGAGGAAGAAGAGGATCCGGACGGACAACCACCATAAGCCCGGTCGTATTGTTTTATTATTTACTCTTATGTTTTTCATGTATCCCTTTCTCCCCCTCCCATTAGTTTGTTTTTTTTCTTACTAATGTTATGTTTGTGTTGGGCTCCCCCACTCTCGACCGGATACTACCAAGGAGCTTTATGTCTAGGCATACATGCGCGGGCATGTATGCGGGCGTGTGTGGTAACGGATGAAAGCTCCTTGTGGCTACATGGATGATGGGCCAAAGAGCTATTCTGATACCACTTTTTTTTTCACAAAAAAACTCCTTTTTGTATTGGTGTACAATAGGCTTTCACTGTTGTGTGAATTTACTATTCACTAGTGTTTATTTTTGGCTTATTCATAGGATTGGGTGGAAAATTGAAGTGGACGGCGTAGTTCGTGTTGTGCGTACCAAGGTGAGTAAAGCCATGTTTCAATGTATATATTCAAGAAACTTTGGACCGCCTGCCCTTGTGGAACCACACAGCCCAGCAATGGGTCATGCTGGGCTGTGTGGTTCCACAAGTGAAGGAGTGTCAAAGTGCTGACCACTGACACCACTATTCCACTTTGGACCGCCTGCCCTTGTGGAACCACACAGCCCAGCAATGGGTCATGCTGGGCTGTGTGGTTCCACAAGTGCAGGCGTGTCAAAGTGCTGACCACTGACACCACTATTCCACTTTGGACCGCCTGCCCTTGTGGAACCACACAGCCCAGCAATGGGTCATGCTGGGCTGTGTGGTTCCACAAGTGCAGGCGTGTCAAAGTGCTGACCACTGACACCACTATTCCACTTTGGACCGCCTGCCCTTGTGGAACCACACAGCCCAGCAATGGGTCATGCTGGGCTGTGTGGTTCCACAAATGTTCTTGGGAAAGGAATGGACATGACATCATTAGTGTCTTTACTTAATATGGATTTTTTTCCCCACAGATATCTACACAAGAAAAGAATGTAAAGAAGAACAAACACTACTTTTTTTGTTTTATTACATTCTATTTTTTATTCCAAAATAAAATACAATTATATTTCTTCAATAAATTTTTAAAATGAGAAGTTTTGTGTGGTTTTTCTTTAAATTATTAGTAAATAAAATGTAATATATGAGATGCAATGGTATTGTGTTAGGTCGCCCATGGTACAGCAGGAGAACTGTCATGTCCCTTTTCATCCATGATGATTCAAGCAACTTGGGAAGGATACTCCGCAAGACCTGTGGAAGAGAATAGTATGAGGTTCCAGCTATTGGTAATAGTGTCACCCTTCTATGGAAAAGAAAAGGTACAAGCAACACTTTGACACAAGCAGGTTACAGCGGCCTTTGTCCCAAATGCAGCCCTCCGGCACTTGAGTAACTACACATCCAAACATTCCCTGACACAGTGTAAGCATTGGTGTATCAGGGCATGATTGGATGTGTAGTTTTGCAAATGCCGGAGGGCTGCACTTTGGACATGCCGGGGTGACTTGGACATGAGGGATTTTTGGCCAATACATCTCACCTGAGGGGGGTTGTCTGCTACATGTCGGAGGTTCAGGTCCACATCACAAGTAGGTCGCCCATGCCATGGTACATCAGGGGAACTGTCGTGTCTCTTCACATCCACGCCACTTGGGAAGGATACGCCGCAAGACCTGTGGAAGAGAATAGTATGAGGTTCCAGCTATTGGTAATAGTGTCACCCTTCTATGGAAAAGACAAGGTACAAGCAACATTTTGACACAAGCAGGTTACAGCGGCCTTTGTCCCAAATGCAGCCCTCCGGCACTTGAAAAACTACACATCCAAACATTCCCTGACGCAGCGTAAGCATTGCTGTCAGGGCATGATTGGATGTGCAGTTTTGCAAATGCCGGAGGGATGCACTTTGGACATGCCGGGGTTACTTGGTCAAGAGGGAGTTTTGGGCAATACATCTCACCTGAGGGGGGTTGTCTGCTACATGGCGGAGGTTCAGGTCCACATCACAAGTAGGTCGCCCATGGTACATCAGGGGAACTGTCGTGTCCCTTCACATCCACGCAACTTGGGAAGGATACTCCGCAAGACCTGTGGAAGAGAATAGTATGAGGTTCCAGGTATTTGTGTCATCCAAAGACAAGGTACAAGCAGGTTACATCGGCCTTTGTCCCAAATGCAACCCTCCGGCACTTGAGAAACTACACATCCAAACATTCCCTGACGCAGCGTAAGCATTGCTGTCAGGGCATGATTGGATGTGCAGTTTTGCAAATGCCGGAGGGATGCACTTTGGACGTGCCGGGGTTACTTGGTCAAGAGGGAGTTTTGGGCTATACATCTCACCTGAGGGGGGTTGTCTGCTACATGGCGGAGTTTCAGGTCCACATCACAAGTAGGTCGCCCATGGTAGAGTTGGATAAACGGGTCCAATATTTGCGGCAACCCAACAACAGGAAAAAACAGGGGGTAACAGGTCGTCAACAGGACGAAACTTTGAAAACAGGCCTGGGAAGGTGCGTCAACAGGACGTAAAACTCTGAAATACATAAATATTTTTTTTTAGAATATTACAATCTCAGTTTACACGATAATACAAATGTTACAAGTATATTCACAGGCAGTGGAAAAAAGCTTTGGATCAATGTCCGTCGGGAATCATCTCCTTCGTCCATACCCACCGGTAGAGCAGAAGAACGGTTCCCGCGTCGGAAAGCACTGCGACGAAGAGTCACCGGCAAACGGTTTGCAACACATATGTTGTGTAAAATACAACATGCATTTACCATGCCGCAAACCCACGCCGGTGAGTACAAAAGAGCACCACCGGAAGTGTCTAAACATCTAAACCGGCTTTTAAGTACACCGTAGGCACGCTCAATTACTTGCCTCGATGCTTTGTGTGTCTCTTGGTAACGTTTTTCTGCTCTACCAACAGGATTAGACAATAGGGTCAAGAGCCACGATTTGTTGGGATAACCCGCATCGCCTATGGAAATGAAAAAAATGGTGGGTAATATAAAAAATAAAAATAAAAAATAAAATAATAACTATTAAAATAAATACCTAACAGCCAGCCACCCGGCATGTTTCCTGTTTCGAAATTGTCCAACAGCGATGACTGACTTAGGATGAAGGAGTCGTGAGACGGTCCAGGAAATCCCACAAAAATATTCAAAAATTTAATGTTGACATCACAGACCGCCTGTATATTCATGGAATGGAAATGTTTTCGGTTCCGAAAACATTCTTCCGAATTCCGTGGAGGTCTGATCTGCACGTGGGTACAGTCAATCGCGCCCAGAACATTGGGAAAATTGTATTTGGTAAAAAAGCCTAATTCGATCTCACAACATCCGCTGTCCGTATCTGGAAATGTGGTGAACTGGATCGTCAATTTGCGGAAAGCCCTAATGACCTGGGTTATACAGCGCGACAGTGTCGACTGTGAAAAACCGCATGTTTGAGACAAAGTAGGCTGGAATGTGTCTGACGCCAAAAAATGTAACGTAGCCAGCAGTTTCTGGAAACCGCTGACTGCGCGATTGGTCCGTGCCCGAGGTTCTAGGTCGGCCTCCAACAGAGCGTACATGGAATATATGTCGCGAGTCGATAAGCGATAATTTTGAATCACCTCGAACTCGCTGAGATCCTCCAGTTCACGCCTAGTGCGATACTAGCGTGGACGTGGAAATGAAACACGCAATACTGGCTCACGCAATGCAGACATTTGCTGACCTTGATCCTGATGTTCAGCAGCCCTTTCTTCCTCCATGCTTGCAGCCAGCATGAACATCACAAGCTGGTCAGAAAAAGGCTCCATTATTGTAGTCAGTACAAAAATAGGATATAAATGTGTTTTAAAACGCAGGGATTGTCCTAAAAAAACGATTCCACAAGAGAGCTGACTGTAATGGCTCCTCTCCCTGAAGTCTCAAAAACGGGAGTGAGGAGAGGAGTGGCTTTGCAGAAGTGTATCCTGGGTAAAACTGTGGAATCATGGGTACATTTCCCTCAGCAGAGTGAAGAAAAAAATATTCTTTAAAAAAATCAATTAAATAATACTTGTGAGTCAAAAAAAGACAAACCAAGTAGATAATCCCTTCAAATATAAATAGATATGCTATTAGCAATCCAAAAAGCAAAAAAAAATAATTTACATTTTTTTTTTTATTAGATCCCGCCAGCAAAGTGAGGTGGAATGAAATTTACGTAATTGCTGTCGAAAAGCACTGTTGTCGAATCGACATTCTTCAATTGAAGATACTTTTGTCGAAAAGCCGCATTTTGACCATTGCAGACATGTCGAATTTTGAAAATGTTGATTTGAAAAAAGTCGAATCTGAAACGGCAGGTATTTTGACGAAAAGTACTGTATTGCATTGACGAATCCAATTCGACATGTTTTTTTTGTCTAAAATATCCAGTTTTTCGACTTTTGCGGCAATTCGACCGCAATTGCATATACCCCTAAATGTCAATGTGTGTGAACTTACTATCCTCTGCCACTTGATCACCTCCATCAAGTGCCTCCAGGGCCTCTGCTGCCCATTCTGAAGGTGGGGATGGCGGCTGGATGGGGGAAGGAGGCTGGATGGGGGAAGGAGTCTGGATTGGGGAAAGAGGATGGAAGGGGGATGTGGTTACAGGGGTGGGTCAGATTGAGAGGGGGAGGGTGGCGGAGAGGTGGTTTGGGCCACAGAGGGGGAGGGGGGCAGAGAGGGGGATTTTGAAAAAGAGGGGGAGGGGGGCGGAGAGGTTGGTTGGGCCACAGAGGGGGAGGGGGGCAGAGAGGGGGTTTGGGAAAGAGAGGGGGAGGGGGGCGGAGAGGGGGTTTGGGCCACAGAAGGGGAGTGGGGCGGAGAAGGGGATTGGGAAAGAGAGGGGGAGTGGGGCGGAGAAGGGGATTGGGTAAGAGAGGGGGATTGGGAAAGAGAGGGGGATTGGGCCTCAGAAGGGGAGTGGGGCGGAGAAGGGGATTGTGAAAGAGAGGGGGAGTGGGGCAGAGAAGGGGATTGGGAAAGAGAGGGGGAGGGGGGCGGAGAGGGAGCTTGGGCCACAGAAGGGGAGTGGGGCGGAGAAGGGGATTGGGCTGGACTATAATTTGGAGGCCTTCCATCCGCTGCTTGCCGTTGTGCTTTCCCTAGAATGACATATGTAATAATTAGGTTGTGCAAAAAAAAACCCATCAGCATTTAAAAATTACATTATTCTGTCCCATGTAAAATACACAGAGAACGTTATTGTGTTCATCCGACAGCCTGTGTAGCAACTCAGTACAACAACATTAACTTTTTCACAAGCACTTTGCTACACAGTCAGTACTGCAAGCTAGAACCACACACAATGTGGAAACTTGTCATGTTTGTGATACGTTAGTGTAATTACACAGTCTGCTAATTTTCACACTATATCACTTCTTAGTGAAAATGTGCAGTCTTTATAGTTAAAGTTTCTGCTACTAATCTCAGTGTAATAAACATTTAGTGTAATGTGTTACACTTACTGCATCTACGTCGACTGCGAATTTCTTGCCGCAGTTCCACCAACAGGTCCGGCGTGCGACGGCGGAGGTCACTCCACCGCCTTTCCAATTGGATAATTGATCGCCTGGTACGGGTGCGTGTCCGCAGTATGCGGCGGACCTCCGCGTAGGCCTCGCACTTAACCCTATTGGGTATAAAGGGCCCTGCACGGCCTACGCGGCGGTCCATGACTGCTGTCAATACGCGCAGCTCCTGCCGTGTAAATGCAGCTGCGCGCATGGTGCCAATGGCGTTTTCCATACATGGGCATATATTTATAGTGTGTGGTGGCATTTGATTGGTTGTAATTGTATGGTGTCATCTATATTAAACTTTATTGATATGTGGACATTAATGTGCAGAACAGTGGGTACAGTTCGCATTAGCGGAGATTCACACCAGCGGACACACACACACACACACACACACACACACACAATTATTATATTACATTTGAATTCAAAAGTCATGCTTCTAAATTAATAGCATTGTAGGTTTGTAGGATAAAAGCAAAAAAAAAAAAAATGACAATGTTTAGATATATGTCTCTAGATAGTTCTATAGATACATACACACACATATAACATTAATATATGTCCGCTATTCAAAATCAGATAAGTCTCCATATATATATATATATATATATATATATATATATAAAACAAAAATTAAATATCACAAAAAAAAAAAAATATATATATATATATATATATATATATATAGAGAGAGAGAGAGACAGAGAGAGAGAGACAGAGAGAGAGCCCCAAAAAATGTTATTAAAAAAGGCATTTTTGAGATAATACAAAACTCAAAAGTGTTGAAATCTGTGTACTCACCACATTTTGCAGGAACAATCAGCTACACAAAGTCACAAAGTTTATGTTTTTTCGATCAGATTTTGTTTCAGTTTTATTGTAAGCAGATGCACAAGCCAAACATACCCCAAGAAATAAATAAAACAAAAAACACGGTTATTGTTGGTTAAGAACACAATTATCACAAATTCAAAACAGTAAGCAAAAACAAAAAAAAACAGTAATACCATTGTCTATAACAATATAAAACAACAAACATGATAAGGAGAACATTGCAGATTAATTATGTAATGAAACAATAATAAATACTCACTAAACCCAAGAAACACACTCTGAAATTTACCAAGCTAACTAAATACCATCAGTCCAAAAAATATAAACAAGGTGTTACACACACATGTGGCGCTCAAAGAACAAATTATTCCACCATAGATTATGAATAAAGTGACAATAATCACCCTAATTGGTAATGGTCCTCCGTTCTTGTATTGGACCTAGAAGAAAAAAGTGACCACCTCCACAACGTAATTAGTGGTAGTTGGGGCACAGAAACAGAAAGAAAATGGATAGTGCAGTATCCTTTTTAAGTTGTTTGGATTTAGTCAATTAGTGCACTTACAAATATACGAGTATATATCAGCATTTCACAGATGATTCCACTGGTGTGAGATGTTACCTTTCAGATGAATCAGAATACTTGAGTCTGCAAGACAGAATATACTTGCCTCCTCATAGTATGTGCAGGAGTGCAAGTAAAGAAATATAGTGCAATAGTCTATGTAATAAAACACACATTTAATACAAGATGCACTTACAAACATAAAGGATTCATAGGCATGGTACAATGATCCCAAAGGGGGCACAGCAGCTCAGCAAGCAGCACACAGACTCATAAGTCCCACTGGAAGCGGATGTAGATATTCAAACAGATCATCCAGATGGTTGTCGTGGAGCTGTCAGGTTCCCTTGTGGGTCAGAGTTTTTGGGAGAACAAGCACTTAACGCGTTTCTGACTATTAAAGTCCTTCGTCAGACTGCACATACTATGAGGAGGCAAGTATATTCTGTCTTGCAGACTCAAGTATTCTGATTCATCTGAAAGTTAACATCTCACACCAGTGGAATCATCTGTTAAATGCTGATATATACTCGTATATTTGTAAGTGCACTAATTGACTAAATCCAAACAACTTAAAAAGGATACTGCACTTTCCATTTTCTTTCTGTTTCTGTGCCCCAACTACCACTAATTACGTTGTGAAGGTGGTCACTTTTTTCTTCTAGGTCCAATACAAGAACGGAGGACCATTACCAATTAGGGTGATTATTGTCACTTTATTCATAATCTATGGTGGAATAATTTGTCCTTTGAGCGCCACATGTGTGTGTAACACCTTGTTTATATTGTCTGATTTCAGTGTTTTGGATGTACACTTTTGTTACACTCATTTGGGCTGCACTTCGTCTTAATTGCGCACTAGAGTTCTCATTTTTCTTAATATCAGTCCAAAAAAGTAAACACGTACAGACAGTTTGGGTAGACAAAACCTTAAAAAAAATATATATACCTGAAATAATCACGCACAATTCGTGCCCTTACAGCATTCCCCCAGCGGGAAACACTCCCCCCGCGGAATGTCCGGCCAACCCCTGGCTCCTCATCCGGCAATTCCTCCGTTTGGGGAAGCTCTACACGACTCTTTACAGCGATGTTATGTAGGATAGCGCACAGGACCACAATTTTACTTACCATCTCCGGCGAATACATGATGTTGCCACCAGTGCGGTGGAGCACACGAAAACGCCCTTTAAGAACACCAATCGTGCGCTCCACCAGCTGTCTAGTGGCAGTAAGCGCGGAGTTAAATGCCAACTGTGGTCCTGGCCTGGGTTTACTGTAAGGAGTCATGAGCCAGGGGGTGCAAGGATATCCACGGTCTCCTGTTTGATAATATGAGAATAGGAAAAGGATAAAAGCAACATTAAAGAATGTAATTCCAACAATATGACTGTTCCAATAATGAAATATAAAAAACTCACCCAATAGCCACATGTCTTGGCCTTCCATCGTTCTTAATCTTTGCCATATCCCTGATTGTCTAATGACATGGGCATCATGGGAGTTCCCAGGGAACTTAGCATTCAGGGACAGGATCTGGAGGGATGGGCCACAAACAACCATTACATTCAGAGAATGAAACAGTTTCCTGTTTCTAAAGATTTCTTCATTATGTCTTGGCGCAACAATAGCAACATGTGTCCCATCCACAACCCCAATAACGTGTGGGAAGCGACTACCCCCTTCCTGAAATTGCCGCTTCACCACAGCCAGGGCACCAACATCCAAAGGCATTGATATAAATTGCTTAACTCGTGTTAGGAAAGCTTGGCTGACACGCCGCAGGACCTTACTGAACTGGCCCTGCGACATGCCAACCAGATCTCCTACGAAATGCTGGTACGAACCAGTGGCCAAAAAATGTAACACAGCAAGGAATTGTGTCAATGCTGGTATTGCTGTCGGACACCTAATGGATTGTTCTAGATCACTCTCTATTATGGAGAGAGTGTCTAGGATTAGATGAGGTGGCAGTCTGTATCTGTGCAACACAACATCATCAGGCATCCCAAAAAGGAGGACACGGGTACGGAAAATTGGTGGCCTTGCACGCCTCCGTTGCCTTGGAGGATGAGGAGCCGGTTGGGGTTGGAGGGCTTGCGCCGGTTGGGGTGGGAGTGGTTCCGTGGGTTGGGGTGGGAGGGCTTCCGCTGCCACATGAATGGACATCACCAACTTCAAATGAAGGTAAGAATCATTAAAACACACATTCAATTAACACAACACATTGACATAAATTTTAAAAGAAAAAACAATGTGGGTGTTCACTTACTGCAGGAGCGTACTCCATATCTTCATGATGAAAATACGGAACAAAAAACACAAAAAACAAACATTAATCCACAGTTAGCAAAGTACCTACAACATAGGTTATCATCAGAAATAACAAAGCGTTTTTGCAAAAAAACATACCCATATAATTACTGCAACAAGATATTAAATAACTACTAAGTATGTTTTGTTTTTAACACAACCCCCCCCCCAAAATAGGCCACTTACCTGCTCAGAAAACCAACACAAAACTATGCACCAAAACACCAAACAAAACAGGCCTACTTCGGCAAAAAAAACTAAAAAAAAAAAATATAGAGACACCTACAAGAGAGAGAAATGGCCAATAAGAAATAACGTACACACTCTCACCAAACCCACACCATGCCACCCAGGGACAGGCAACTTACCTGCTCAGAATATAAAGGAACACTTGGTTGGTAAGAAGAAAAGAAAACTGGCCTACTTTGGCTCTCCAAAACTTTTAAACAACAAATTAACAATAGAGACACCTACAAGAGAGAGAAATGGCCAATAAGTAATAACATACACACTCTCACCAAACCCACACCATGCCACCCAGGGACAGGCAACTTACCTGCTCAGAATATAAAGGAACACTTGGTTGGTAAGAAGAAAAGAAAACTGGCCTACTTTGGCTCTCCAAAACTTTTAAACAACAAATTAACAATAGAGACACCTACAAGAGAGAGAAATGGCTAATAAGAAATAACATACACACTCTCACCATACCCACACCATGCCACCCAGGGACAGGCAACTTACCTGCTCAGAATATAAAGGAACACTTGGTTGGTAAGAAGAAAAGAAAACTGGCCTACTTTGGCTCTCCAAACTTTTAAACAACAAATTAACAATAGAGACACCTACAAGAGAGAGAAATGGCCAATAAGAAATAACATACACACTCTCACCAAACCCGCACCATGCCACCCAGGGACAGGCAACTTACCTGCTCAGAATATAAAGGAACACTTGGTTGGTAAGAAGAAAAGAAAACTGGCCTACTTTGGCTCTTCAAAACTTTTAAACAACAAATTAACAATAGAGACACCTACAAGAGAGAGAAATGGCCAATAAGAATTTAAAAAACCACTCTCACCACTAGAACGGGAACACTGCAAATTACATGTAACATAACTATTAGATACTACATGTAAACAAATATAATAAAATAAACATTAAACACCAAAAAAAAAAAAACATTTTAAACCACTACAAAGGACCATTGTACACCCATACATACTTGGTTTGGTAATATACTTTTTTATTCTAAAATACAAAAAACAGATGTGTTAAATACGCCATCCGCAACACAACAGTAAGAAATGTGCAAGCTAACAAACGCTAATTTTTATGCTATATACTGCAATAAAAACTCACTCTGAAATGTGCTAGGCACCACGTCCACCTTGATTGTGTCTTTCACAAATTCTCATCATACACCCACTCACACAGGCTGCAGTCAAGGCTTTTAAATAGCCAGGACAACAATTACTGGAAGTATTAGCATAATTGACACCTGTGCGAATTACCGCACTCGAAATCACACGCAGCTATAAATCGCTAGACACCTGTGCAAACACACATGCCAGCAGCAACATGGCTACTCATGAGCAGATGGCAGTAGAGATGGAGATGGTGCAGCAGCAGATGTCCGCTTTGACACATAGGCGCCTAGAAAGGCGGAGGCAGATGCTGGAAGCTGCCAGTGCGGATGTTGAAAGTGCAGGACCCAGTACTGTTCAAACTCCATCTTCTGATACACAGGAGTTAGGAGTGAATCCCGTGCCACACATAGATACTGGGGAAACTGAGGGAGATTCAGGACTACCATCTCAAACCCAAAGTACACAAGCAGCTAGTGAAGAGGAAGATGGTGAGGAGGGTCAGGACAATAGCTCACAGGCTACATCAAAAAAACGAAGAAGACAGTCCGCCTTCACTAAGAGGGAGTTACGTGTTTTGGTCACACAGGCCATGGCAAAAATTCATCGAGGCAGCAAAAACATGGGTGCTGCATCCAAAGATAGAATCTGGAGGGACATCACTGATTCTGTTAATGAAGTCGGCTCAATTGTCTGCACATCACAGGAAGTTAGAAGATGGTAAGTGTATATTGACACACCATTTTCTGCCCAAATTATTAATACAAACTTAGCTAGATGTGATGTTGCCTATAGCAACCAAATACATAACATGTGTACTATCAAGAAAAACAGGTATTCTTAACTTTTATGTCCCTCGCCCCTAATTCTCATCACATATGTAGTTGGCCGACTTCAAATCCCGCCTGAAGGGCAAGAGGTCTGCGGAGTGGAATGCCTCGAGGGCAACAGGGGGAGGTCCAGCTGCCACTGTGAAATACACAGATCTTGAGGAGCTAGCGATGGACTGTGTGAGCTACGAGGAGGCGGGTGGGGTGTCTCATATGGACACGGACCTGCCTGAAATAGTGAATCCACATGACTTGCCAGGTAAGTTTACACACATAAACCGAAAAAAGAAATTTAGTGGTTCCAAAAGTCTAATGTTGTTTTTTTCTTCCCTTTTTCCAAACATTCTTCTATTTTCTTTTAACATAACACAGCACAGGTGGGTGAGCAGGTAGAGTCAGAGGAGGGTTATGTGGCTGAGGCTGAGGCGGGGGGACCTAGTGTCTCTGCCACTGTGGTTCCAGAATCGACCTCAGTTGCCCTAAAAGTATCGTCTGGCTGGGGGTTCACAACATATATGTAGTAAATATTAAACATCATATTTTGTCAGAAGATGGGGTTACCATAGTATAGGTTCTGCTATGTTAAATTTGGCACTGCCATCTGCTTGTTGCTATGTCCATCTTTGTATGTGATACTCATTTGTAGCCATGTTGTGTTGCTGCTTTACTTTTATTTATTGAAGTTAAATAAAAAAAATAAAAAAAATTGTTTGTGTGTTTTATTAAAGGTTATGCACTCTGGAAAACTGTGCCCTGTAAACTTTAACATGGCATATTGACATTTGTGGAACAAGGGAACAATCAGAATATTCATACAAACATTGAATATTATAATTGTAAAAATGTATGCCTTGCACAACACTTAACTGGGCATATAAAAAATACAAACATTCGATTTGGACTTGGGTTACTAGGGGCAACATGGCATAGTATTAGATATGGACACATATTCCCACAAACAAATAAAAAATTTGTATTAAGTAACATTAAGTGTAGGCTGCATTATGTAGCTCATGTTATTTGGTATGTACAAAGGAAGATGTCTATGTCGAGAACATTTAGCTGATGTAGTTAACAAGTTGGTTAATTCACACTTGATTAAATTGCAAAGTATTCATCAAATAATTAAAACATGCAGTTAACATCAAAGTATTTCACCAAATAATTAAAATACAGTGCATTATTTGTGAGTGTGTCAGATTTATACCTGGTAAATTTAAAATTGTTATGTGGGCATACAATTGCTGTTTGATGTCATTTGTAACTGCAGTGTTTGGCAAGTAATTGGTCAACAGGTGAATTCATTTGCCAATAAATTGCTAATTAGGGCAGACACACTTGTAACAGTACTTCGCAAGTGCTGAGTAGCTGCAGACTAAAGGGCCCTACTCATTTAACGATGCGCCGCCGAGGTGCCCGACGGCTGAAACGGCCGACGAGCGACCCGGCGGCGGGGGGGCAGTGACGGGGGGAGTGAAGTTTCTTCACTCCCCCCGTCACGCGGCTGCATTGAAGTGCAGGCAAATATGGACGAGATCGTCCATATTGGCCTGCATGCACAGCCGACGGGAGACCAGCGATGAACGAGCGCGGGGCCGCGCATCGTTCATCGCTGGAGTCTCCACACTGAAAGATATGAACGAGTTCTCGTTCATTTATGAACGAGATCGTTCATATCTTTCAGAAAATCGGCCAGTGTGTAGGGCCTATTACTCCTCGGCTGCGTCAAGATAGCGAACATTTGTTGTGTACTTTTTACCATCGGCTACGCATTTCTGCACAAAACACGCCTACTGCCGGTTGCATACTCCCACACTAGCCGCCCACTTTCACGCCCATTTCGTTAGATAGCGAAGCCGAGCCTCTGCCACACCTCCTTCACTCCATGTTTTCGGTGATGTAGTACGAGTTGATTTTCAGTTAGTAATTTTGCACAAGCGTCGTATCGCTCCCTTTACGCATGCGCATTTCTGCTTTCGCGCATGCGCAGTTTGCGATTTTTTTACATTTGCGATGCGATGAACTGCTGCGATCAACTCGGAATGAGGGCCATAGTGCAGTATATTCCGTTGCGCTTTACAATGCATAGTACATTTATCTCCTCCCTCCCTTCACCTATGTATGTGGCAGCAGATTACCGCAAAGATTGCTACAGGTAGATTGACATGGGTTAAACCTTCCATTGAAAGAGTTTTTACCTTGTTGAAGGAACTGGAAGCCCTCTGCTCAAGTAATGATGATATTAGCTCTGGTCCAAGGTGATATAGAATATGACAATCAATATTCCAAGGGATAGACCTTTCCCTATAAAAAAGCATGAGAATTCTGTCAGACAAGTCCTTAACTTAATTTCTTGAAATTTAAAACAAAAAAGTTTTGAATGCAAGGTTTACCAGATTTCCATTACTTAGAACATGGGGTGTTGTTACATAAAGATAGATATAAAAGAGGTTTTTCTTACTGTACCCAATGTCCCACACCACAGAGGGCTCCTGAAAGTTTACTGGAAAAATCTTCTTTTTCAGTGATTTAGTCAGAGCCGTAAATAGAAATTTTTGGTGCCCTGTGCCAGAAAGAGAATTGAAATAGGGAAGGTGCATGACAAAAAAATAAGATTTTACTTACCGATAAATCTATTTCTCGGAGTCCGTAGTGGATGCTGGGGTTCCTGAAAGGACCATGGGGTTCCTGAAAGGACCATGGGGAATAGCGGCTCCGCAGGAGACAGGGCACAAAAAGTAAAGCTTTTCCAGATCAGGTGGTGTGCACTGGCTCCTCCCCCTATGACCCTCCTCCAGACTCCAGTTAGGTACTGTGCCCGGACGAGCGTACACAATAAGGGAGGATTTTGAATCCCGGGTAAGACTCATACCAGCCACACCAATCACACCGTACAACTTGTGATCTAAACCCAGTTAACAGTATGATAACAGCGGAGCCTCTGAAAGATGGCTTCCTTCAACAATAACCCGAATCAGTTAACAATAACTATGTACAATTATTGCAGATAATCCGCACTTGGGATGGGCGCCCAGCATCCACTACGGACTCCGAGAAATAGATTTATCGGTAAGTAAAATCTTATTTTCTCTATCGTCCTAGTGGATGCTGGGGTTCCTGAAAGGACCATGGGGATTATACCAAAGCTCCCAAAACGGGCGGGAGAGTGCGGATGACTCTGCAGCACCGAATGAGAGAACTCCAGGTCCTCCTTAGCCAGAGTATCAAATTTGTAAAATTTTACAAACGTGTTCTCCCCTGACCACGTAGCTGCTCGGCAAAGTTGTAATGCCGAGACCCCTCGGGCAGCCGCCCAAGATGAACCCACCTTCCTTGTGGAGTGGGCCTTTACAGATTTAGGCTGTGGCAGGCCTGCCACAGAATGTGCAAGTTGGATTGTGCTACAGATCCAACGAGCAATCGTCTGCTTAGACGCAGGAGCACCCATCTTGTTGGGTGCATACAATATAAACAACGAGTCAGATTTTCTGACTCCAGCTGTCCTTGCAATATATATTTTTAATGCTCTGACAACGTCCAGTAACTTGGAGTCCTCCAAGTCACTTGTAGCCGCAGGCACTACAATAGGCTGGTTCAGATGAAATGCTGACACCACCTTAGGGAGAAAATGCGGACGAGTCCGCAGTTCTGCCCTGTCCGAATGGAAAATCAGATATGGGCTTTTGTAAGATAAAGCTGCCAGTTCTGACACTCTCCTGGCCGAAGCCAGGGCTAGAAGCATGGTCACTTTCCAAGTGAGATATTTCAAATCCACCTTCTTTAGTGGTTCAAACCAATGAGATTTTAGAAAGTCCAAAACCACATTGAGATCCCACGGTGCCACTGGAGGCACCACAGGAGGCTGTATATGTAGCACTCCCTTAACAAAGGTCTGGACTTCAGGGACTGAAGCCAATTCTTTTTGAAAGAAAATCGACAGGGCCGAAATTTGAACCTTAATAGATCCCAATTTGAGACCCATAGACAATCCTGATTGCAGGAAATGTAGGAATCGACCCAGTTGAAATTCCTCCGTCGGAGCACTCCGATCTTCGCACCACGCAACATATTTTCGCCAAATTCGGTGATAATGTTGCACGGTTACTTCCTTCCTTGCTTTAATCAAAGTAGGAATGACTTCTTCCGGCATGCCTTTTTCCTTTAGGATCCGGCGTTCAACCGCCATGCCGTCAAACGCAGCCGCGGTAAGTCTTGAAACAGACAGGGACCCTGCTGAAGCAAGTCCCTCCTTAGAGGTAGAGGCCACGGATCTTCCGTGATCATCTCTTGAAGTTCCGGGTACCAAGTCCTTCTTGGCCAATCCGGAACCACTAGTATCGTCCTTACGCCTCTTTGCCGTATAATTCTCAATACTTTTGGTATGAGAGGCAGAGGAGGAAACACATACACCGACTGGTACACCCAAGGCGTTACCAGCGCGTCCACAGCTATTGCCTGCGGATCTCTTGACCTGGCGCAATACCTGTCCAGTTTTTTGTTGAGGCGAGACGCCATCATGTCCACCATTGGTCTTTCCCAACGGGTTACCAGCAAGTGGAAGACTTCTGGATGAAGTCCCCACTCTCCCGGGTGAAGATCGTGTCTGCTGAGGAAGTCTGCTTCCCAGTTGTCCACTCCCGGGATGAACACTGCTGACAGTGCTATCACATGATTCTCTGCCCAGCGAAGAATCCTTGCAGCTTCTGCCATTGCACTCCTGCTTCTTGTGCCGCCCTGTCTGTTCACATGGGCGACTGCCGTGATGTTGTCCGACTGGATCAACACCGGTTTTCCCTGAAGCAGAGGTTCTGCCTGGCTTAGAGCATTGTATATTGCTCTTAGTTCCAGAATGTTTATGTGAAGAGACGTTTCCAGGCTCGTCCATACTCCCTGGAAGTTTCTTCCTTGTGTGACTGCTCCCCAGCCTCTCAGGCTGGCGTCCGTGGTCACCAGGATCCAATCCTGTATGCCGAATCTGCGGCCCTCCAATAGATGAGCCCTCTGCAACCACCACAGAAGAGACACCCTTGTCCTTGGAGACAGGGTTATCCGCAGGTGCATCTGAAGATGCGACCCTGACCATTTGTCCAACAGATCCCTTTGGAAAATTCTTGCGTGGAATCTGCCGAATGGAATTGCTTCGTAAGAAGCCACCATTTTTCCCAGGACTCTTGTGCATTGATGTACAGACACCTTTCCTGGTTTTAGGAGGTTCCTGACAAGCTCGGATAACTCCTTGGCTTTTTCCTCCGGGAGAAAAACCTTTTTCTGAACCGTGTCCAGAATCATCCCTAGGAACAGCAGACGAGTTGTCGGCATTAACTGGGATTTTGGAATATTCAGAATCCACCCGTGCTGTTTTAGCACTTCTTGCGACAGTGCTAATCCCATCTCTAGTTGTTCTCTGGACCTTGCCCTTATTAGGAGATCGTCCAAGTATGGGATAATTAATATGCCTTTTCTTCGAAGAAGAATCATCATCTCGGCCATTACCTTTGTAAAGACCCGAGGTGCCGTGGACAATCCGAACGGCAGCGTCTGAAACTGATAGTGACAGTTTTGTACAACGAACCTGAGGTACCCCTGGTGTGAGGGGTAAATTGGAACGTGGAGATACGCATCCTTGATGTCCAAGGATACCATAAAGTCCCCCTCTTCCAGGTTCGCTATCACTGCTCTGAGTGACTCCATCTTAAACTTGAACTTCTTTATGTACAGGTTCAAGGACTTCAGATTTAGAATAGGCCTTACCGAGCCATCCGGCTTCGGTACCACAAAAAGAGTGGAATAATACCCCTTCCCTTGTTGTAGAAGAGGTACCTTGACTATCACCTGCTGAGAGTACAGCTTGTGAATGGCTTCCAAAACCGTCTCCCTTTCGGAGGGGGACGTTGGTAAAGCAGACTTCAGGAAACGGCGAGGTGGATCTGTCTCTAATTCCAACCTGTACCCCTGAGATATTATCTGCAGGATCCAGGGATCTACCTGCGAGTGAGCCCACTGCGCGCTGTAATTTTTGAGACGACCACCCACCGTCCCCGAGTCCGCTTGAGAAGCCCCAGCGTCATGCTGAGGCTTTTGTAGAAGCCGGGGAAGGCTTCTGTTCCTGGGAAGGAGCTGCCTGTTGCTGTCTCTTCCCTCGACCTCTGCCTCGTGGCAGATATGAATAGCCCTTTGCTCTCTTATTTTTAAAGGAACGAAAGGGCTGCGGTTGAAAAGTCGGTGCCTTTTTCTGTTGGGGAGTGACTTGAGGTAGAAAGGTGGATTTCCCGGCTGTAGCCGTGGCCACCAAATCTGATAGACCGACTCCAAATAACTCCTCCCCTTTATACGGCAAAACTTCCATATGTCGTTTTGAATCCGCATCGCCTGTCCACTGTCGCGTCCATAAAGCTCTTCTGGCCGAAATGGACATAGCACTTACCCGTGATGCCAGTGTGCAGATATCCCTCTGTGCATCACGCATATAAAGAAATGCATCCTTTATTTGTTCTAACGACAGTAAAATATTGTCCCTGTCCAGGGTATCAACATTTTCAATCAGGGACTCTGACCAAACTACCCCAGCACTGCCCATCCAGGCAGTCGCTATAGCTGGTCGTAGTATAACACCTGCATGTGTGTATATACTTTTTTGGATATTTTCCATCCTCCTATCTGATGGATCTTTAAGTGCGGCCGTCTCAGGAGAGGGTAACGCCACTTGTTTAGATAAGCGTGTTAGCGCCTTGTCCACCCTAGGAGGTGTT
Organism: Pseudophryne corroboree; assembly: GCF_028390025.1. Lineage (NCBI taxonomy): Eukaryota > Metazoa > Chordata > Amphibia > Anura > Myobatrachidae > Pseudophryne > Pseudophryne corroboree. The sequence continues at coordinate 146,680,195 of NC_086445.1, forward strand.
TCCCAGCGCTCCCTAACCTCTGGCGGGAAAGGGTATAATGCCAATAATTTCTTTGAAATTATCAGCTTTTTATCAGGGGCAACCCACGCTTCATTACACACGTCATTTAATTCTTCTGATTCAGGAAAAACTATAGGTAGTTTTTTCACACCCCACATAATACCCTGTTTAGTGGTACCTGTAGTATCAGCTAAATGTAACGCCTCCTTCATTGCCAAAATCATATAACGTGTGGCCCTACTGGAAAATACGGTTGATTCGTCACCGTCACCACTGGAGTCAGTGCCTGCGTCTGGGTCTGTGTCGACCGACTGAGGCAAAGGGCGTTTCACAGCCCCTGACGGTGTTTGAGTCGCCTGGACAGGCACTAATTGATTGTCCGGCCGTCTCATGTCGTCAAACGACTGCTTTAGCGTGTTGACACTATCCCGTAGTTCCATAAATAAAGGCATCCATTCTGGTGTCGACTCCCTAGGGGGTGACATCCTCATATTTGGCAATTGCTCCGCCTCCACACCAATATCGTCCTCATACATGTCGACACACACGTACCGACACACAGCAGACACACAGGGAATGCTCCTAACGAAGACAGGACCCACTAGCCCTTTGGGGAGACAGAGGGAGAGTTTGCCAGCACACACCAAAAGCGCTATATATAACAGGGATAGCCTTATAATAAGTGCTCCCTTATAGCTGCTTTATATATATCAAAATATCGCCATAAATTTGCCCCCCCTCTCTGTTTTACCCTGTTTCTGTAGTGCAGTGCAGGGGAGAGACCTGGGAGCCGTCCTGACCAGCGGAGCTGTGAGAGGAAATGGCGCCGTGTGCTGAGGAGATAGGCCCCGCCCCTTTTCCGGCGGGCTCGTCTCCCGCTATTTAGTGAATCCAGGCAGGGGTTAAATATCTCCATATAGCCTCTGGGGGCTATATGTGAGGTATTTTTAGCCTTTATATAGGTTACATTTGCCTCCCAGGGCGCCCCCCCCCAGCGCCCTGCACCCTCAGTGACTGCGTGTGAAGTGTGCTGAGAGGAAAATGGCGCACAGCTGCAGTGCTGTGCGCTACCTTTAGAAGACTGCAGGAGTCTTCAGCCGCCGATTCTGGACCTCTTCTGACTTCAGCATCTGCAAGGGGGCCGGCGGCGCGGCTCCGGTGACCATCCAGGCTGTACCTGTGATCGTCCCTCTGGAGCTGATGTCCAGTAGCCAAGAAGCCAATCCATCCTGCACGCAGGTGAGTTCACTTCTTCTCCCCTCAGTCCCTCGTTGCAGTGATCCTGTTGCCAGCAGGACTCACTGTAAAATAAAAAACCTAAGCTAAACTTTTTCTAAGCAGCTCTTTAGGAGAGCCACCTAGATTGCACCCTTCTCGGCCGGGCACAAAAATCTAACTGGAGTCTGGAGGAGGGTCATAGGGGGAGGAGCCAGTGCACACCACCTGATCTGGAAAAGCTTTACTTTTTGTGCCCTGTCTCCTGCGGAGCCGCTATTCCCCATGGTCCTTTCAGGAACCCCATGGTCCTTTCAGGAACCCCAGCATCCACTAGGACGATAGAGAAATAGGATTTTAATTACCTAATGGTAAATCCTTCTCTCGTAGTCCGTAGAGGATGCTGGGGTCCACATTAGTACCATTGGAGGTATAGACGGGTCCAATAGGAGCCATTGGCACTTTAAGAGTTTGAGAGTGTGGGCTGGCTCCTCCCTCTATGCCCCTCCTACCAGACTCAGTCTAGAAACTGTGCCCGAGGAGACAGACATCTTCGAGAGAAGGATTGTACACAGATAGTGATGAGATTCATACCAGCTCACACATACAAGGCAAACCGAGCTAACTAGCTTGAAACTCAGCAACCGCTGAAACATTACTTACCAAGTAACAATGCAGTACTCAACTAAAAACAAAGTTGTACTGAACCAGATAACCGCTGCAGGAAAACGAAGCGCTGGTCGGGCGCCCAGCATCCTCTACGGACTACGAGAAAAGGATTTACCGGTAGGTAATAAAAATCCTATTTTCTCTCTCTAGAGGATGCTGGGGTCCGCATTAGTACCATGGGAAGTACCAAAGCTCCCAGAACGGGAGGGAGAGCGCGGAGGCTCCTGCAGAACTGATTGACCAAACTTTAGGTCCTCAGAGGCCAAAGTATCGAACTTATAGAACTTTGCAAACGTGTTCGACCCAGACCAAGTAGCCGCTCGGCAGAGTTGTAAAGCCGAGACACCCCAGGCAGCCGCCCAGGAAGAATCCACCTTACGAGTAGAGTGGGCCTTAACAGACGTAGGACAAGCCTGCCGTAGAATACACATGCTGGATAGTGAACCTGATCCAGCGAGAGATCGTCTGCTTAGAAGCAGAACACCCAATTTTCTTGGGATCATACAGGACAAATAGAGAGTCCGATTTTCTGTGACGAGCAGTCCTCTTCACATAGATTTTTAGAGCCCTTACAACATCTAAGGACTTAGATTAAATTGAGTCAGTCGCAACTGGTACCACAATAGGTTGGTTGATATGAAATGCCGACACAACCTTCGGAAGGAACTGCTGACGTGTCCGGAGCTCAGCTCTATCTTCATGGAAGATCAAGTAGGGGCTTTTACAGGACAAAGCCCCCAACTCCGACACATGTCTAGCAGAAGCTAAGGCCAACAAAGTGACAGCCTTCCACGTGAGAAACTTGACCTCAACCTCCTGTAGAGGCTCAAACCAGTCTGACTGGAGCAACTGCAACGCCACGTTAAGATCCCATGGCGCCGTAGGCGGTACAAAGGGAGGTTGAATGTGCAGAACTCCCTTCAAAAAAGCCTGAACCTCAGGGAGGGCAGCCAATTGGTTCTAGAAGAAAATGGATAAGGCCAAAATCTGGACCTTTACAGATACCAACCTCAGGCCCATATCCACACCTGCTTGCAGGAAGAGGAGAAAACGTCCCAGTTGAAACGCCACCGTAGGAAACTTCTTGGACTCACACCAAGATACATATGTTTTCCAAATACAATGGTAATGTTTAGATGTTACACCTTTCCTAGCCTGTATCAGGGTAGGAATAACCTTGTTTGGAATGCCTTTCCGAGCTAATATGTGGCGTTCAACCTCCATGCCGTCAAACATAGCCGCGGTAAGTCTTGATAGGTGAACGGCCCCTGCTGCAGCAGGTCCTCCCGAAGAGGAAGAGGCCTCGGCTCTTCTAACAGTAGATCCAGAAGATCCGCGTACCAAGTCCTTCTTGGCCAGTCTGGAGCAATAAGGATCGCTTGAACTCTTGTTCTCCTTATGAGCTTTAGAAATCTTGGAATGAGTGGAAGTGGAGGAAACACGTACACCGACTGGAACACCCACGGAGTCACTAGGGCGTCCACTGCCACGGCTTGCGGGGTCCCTCGACCTGGAACAATATCGCAGAAGCTTCGCGTTGAGACGAGAGGCCATCATGTCTATTTGAGGTACACCCCAAAGATCTGTTACCTCCCTGAACACCTCCGGATGGAGACCCCACTCCCCTGGATGGAGATCATGTCTGCTGAGGAAGTCCGCTTCCCAGTTGTCTACTCCCGGAATGAAGATTGCTGACAGCGCCAATGCATGTTTTTCTGGCCAGAGGATGATTCTTGATACCTCTGACATTGCAGCTCTGCTCTTCGTTTCGCCCTATCGGTTTATGTAAGCCACTGTCGTTACATTGTGCGACTGCACTTGAATGGCCCGGTTTCTCTGAAGATGGGCCGCTTGGAGAAGACCGTTGTAGATGGCTCTTAGTTCCACAATGTTTATCGGTAGGCGGTTTCCAGGCTTGACCACCTTCCTTGGAAGGTTTCCCCTTGAGTGACTGCACCCCAGCCCCGGAGACTTGCATCCGTGGTTAGAAGGATCCAGTCCTGAATCCCGAACCTGCGGCCCTCCAGAAGGTTAGGTAATTGAAGCCACCAGAGGAGTGAAATCCTGGCCTTTGGCGACAGACGTATCCTCTGGTGCATGTGTAGATGAGATCCCGACCAGTTGTCCAGGAGATCCAGTTGAAAGGGCAGATCATGAAACCTCCCGTACTACAGAGCCTCGTAAGAGGCCACCATCTTCCCCAGAAGGCGAATGCACTGATGAACCGAGACCCGGGCTGGCTTCAGGACATCCCGGATCATTGTTTGTATCACCAAAGCTTTCTCCTCCGGAAGAAATACCCTCTGCACTTCCGTGTCAAGGATCATTCCTAGAAAGGACAACCTCCTGGTCGGTTCCAAATGTGATTTCGGAAGATTCAGGATCCAACTGTGTTCTCTGAGCAAATGAGTCATGAGAACAATGGCCTGTAACAGCTTCTCCTTGGATGATGCCTTTATCACCAGATCATCCAGATACGGGATTATATTCACCCCTTGTCTGCGGAGGAGAACCATCATCTCCACCATCACCTTGGTGAACACCCTCGGTGCTGTGGAAAGGCTGAATGGCAAGTCCTGGAACTGAAAATGACTGTCTAACAGTGCGAATCGGAGAAAAGCTTGATGCAGCAGCCAAAGAGGAATGTGGAGGTATGCATCCTTGATACCTAGGGATACCAGGAATTTCCCCTCCTCCAGACCTGATATCACCGCCCTCAGAGACTTCATTTTGAACTTGAACTCCCTCAGAAAGGGGTTTAGCGATTTTAAGTTCAAAATGGGCCTGACCGAACCATCCGGTTTCGGTACCACGAAAAGGTTCTAATAATAACCCTTGTTCTGCAAATGGGGTGGAACTGGTACAATGACCTGTGACTCCACCAACTTTTGGATGGCTTCCTGTAAGACAGCCCTGTCTGCCAGCAAAGCTGGTAAGCATGATCTGAAGAACCGGTGAGGTGGGAGATCTTGAAACTCCAGCCTGTACCCCTGGGACACAATATCCTGTATCCAGGGATCCAGGCCGGTCAACACCCAGACGTGGCTGAAATGCCTGAGTCTCGCCCCCACCGGCCCTACCTCCGGGCCGCGTGGTCCACCATCATGCGGAGGACTTAAGCGTACCTGAAGCAGGCTTCTGTTCCTGGGAACCAGCAGGTTTCTTGAAATTTGGCCGAAGGTGTTAGACGGCTTGGCCTTTCTTGCTTTAGTAGCCCGAAAGGACTTGGATGCAGGAGAAGTAAAAGGTTTCTTGGTAGCCGGGGCAGCTGAGGGAGGAAAAGGTGACTTACCCGTGGTAGCCGTGGAGATCCACACATCCAACGCTTCCCAAAAGAGAGCCTGACCTGTATAGGGTAGGGTCTCCACACCTCTCCTGGATTCTGCGTCGGCAGACCACTGGCGCAGCAAAAGTCCTCTGCGAGCCGAGACAGACATGGACGATATCCCTGCAGCCATCGAACCCAGGTCTTTCATGGATTCCACCATAAATCCTGCAGAATCCTGAATGTAGCGTAAAAACAATTCAACATCACTTTTATCCATTGTATCCAAATCTTCAAGTAACGTGCCTGACCACTTTACTATAGCTTTGGAAATCCATGCACAGGCAATAGTAGGACGTAGTATCGCCCCTGAAGCCGTGTATATGGATTTGAGCGTAGCGTAAATTTTGCGAACAGATCCTGGGACAGGGGAAACCACCTTTTTATAGAGTCTGGATACAGACGCATCGACTATGGGTGGATGTTCCCATTTTTTCCTATCCTCCTAAGGGAAAGGGAAAGCAACCAGAACCCTTCTAGGGATCTGAAATTTTTTCTCCGGGTTTACCCGGGCTTTCTCAAAAATAGCATTTAATTCTTTAGACGCAGGGAAGGTTAGCAAGGCTTTCTTATTGTCTGTGAAGTAAGCCTCCTCAACCTGCTCAGGTGTTGTATCAGCAATATTCAACACATCTCTAATGGCCTCTATCATCAACTGGACCCCTTTTGCAGGAGATGCCGCCCCCCACAGTACATCCCCATCACCGTCTGCCGTGTCAGAATCGGTATCCATGTCATCCTGCATAATTAGGGCAAGAGCACGTTTTTGGGAGCGTACGTCAGGGGGCCCTGAGGTAACAGAACCAGACCAAACAGCCATAGAGTTCTGTAAAACCTGAGTTGCAGACTCATTTTGTGCAACTCTAGTAGAAATCTGAGAAATCATGCTTTTAAGAGAGACTAACAACTCAGGCTCCCTTGCTGGGACCTGTGCTAAAACAGTGCAATCCTGATTACATGGAATGGGATCATCCTGAGAGGACATATCCTCTGCAGCATATGACACAGAGTCCCTGGACATAGCTTAATGGAGACCACAAACACTCCACACACACACACACACACACACACACACACACACACACACACACACACACACACACACACACACACACACACAGAAAGGCAGACAGAGTTTCGCCCCAAGAATGCCAAGAGAGACACAGAGATTGGAGCCAACCCACACACAGCGCTTCTTGGATATAGAACAGCCACTACCCAGTGCTGACTGTGTACCTTAATAGGTTACACAGTCTGTACACAGCCCCCCCCCCCCCCCCCCTTCCTTCTACAACCCCCTGGTACCGTACAAGATAGCTGGAGTTGATAAGGAAGGACAGCTCTCCCTTTCAGCGTCTCTGCATACAGGGAAAATGACACTGAACGCTGCTGGGTCCGCTCTGAGAAGCTCCGCCCCCTTTCATGGCGCTGCTTCCCACTCTCTGTTTAAATTATACTGGCCTGAGGTATGTCCTGGCAGTGATCTGGGATCCCTGACAGGCTTGCTGACCAGTGTAGGGTGTAGGCGCTGGCTCAGGGCAGCCCTCACAGCGCCGCACTATGTACCGCTGAGCCCCAGAGCGGGGCTCCGCTACTGACACTGGCACAAACACAGGGCAGCCCGCGTCAGTAGTAGATTTACGGCTAAGCAATTTAAGCAGGTGCTGCCCGCTGACAGGGCTGTTTGTTGCTGCCTGCGGTGCAGCTAGGTGCCGGCATCCTCTCCCCTGCATCCTCCCATGTATACCGCCGCATTCCTCTCCCCTCCCCAGCCTCAAGAGTCAGACCCTGGCCCTATACCCGGAAGCAGCGTGGACTGCTGCTTACCACCCTGGAGATGCGGGGTCCACAATCAAGCACCTCATTGATCATATGCACTTAACCCCCAGACGGTACTGCATCTCAGTGCTGTCTTACAGTCCGGGACCTGCTCAGGAAGTCACCGGGCTGCTAGCTGCAGGAGAGGATCGGGGGATGCCCGGAATGCTAGCAGCAGAGGAAATTTGTGTAATCACTGGCTTCTGCAGTGACAGGAACATGCTGGTCGGCCCTGGCGGGGGATCGCTTAGCTGGGGTGAACGGTGTGATGCGGGAGTATATGGGGGAGGGAGCGTGGATTGCTAAAACCCCACAATCAGTCCGCAGTGGCCAGGGATTTGGAGATGGAGCTCCGTAAGTGCGGTGGCCAGCTAGGTCAGTGCTGGGCACATGAAACACAAGACAACAAGCAATACAAGGAAGTGGGGGGAGTTGCATCAAAGAGCACCCAGCCTGGTAAGTATGAGGCTGCCATGTCTCACTCAACATTTCTCCCTTACATGCCTCTTTCCCCCCTTCTCTCCCCAGGCCTCTTTCTCCCCCTCCCTCCCCATGCCTCTTTCTCCCCTCCCTCCCCTTTCTCCCCATGCCTTTCTCCCCCTCCCCCATGCCTCTTTCCCCCCTCCCCATGCCTCTTCCCTCTCCCTCCCTATGTCTCCCCCCCCTCCCTATGCCTCTTCTCTTTCTCTCTCCCTCAATGCCTCTCTCTCTCTCCCCATGCCTCTCCCCTCTCTCTTTCTCGCTTTCTCCCCATAACTCTCTCAGCATGCCTCTCTCTGTCAACATGCCTCTCTCTCAACATGCCTCCTGGTAAGTATGAGGCTGCCATGTGTAAGAGGCATGACGGCGTGAGATGCAATGTGTAATGGACATTACAGGGTGTGGCGTAATGTGTAAAGGGCATTGCAGTGTGTGGCGTAATGTGTAAAGGGCATTACAGTGTGTGGCGTAATGTGTAAAGGGCATTACAGTGTGTGGCGTAATGTGTAAAGGGCATTACGGCGTGTGGCGTAATGTGCAAAGGGCATTGGTGTGTGAGTCGTAATGTGTAAAGGGCATTACTGTGCGTTTTGTAAGGGGCATTACGGAGTGTGGCATATTTGGTATTACAATGTGTGGCATAATGTGTAAGGCATTACAGTGTGTGTCATAAGGTGTAAGGAGCATTACAATGTGTGGCATAATGTATAATGGGCATTACGCCATGTGTGTCATAATGTGTAAAGGGCATAACGGTGTGAGACATAATGTGTAAGGAGCATTACTGTGTGTTGCATAATGTGTAAGGGGTATCAGTGTGTGTTGCATAATGTGTAAGGGGCATTACTCTGTGTTGCATAATGTGTAAGGGGCATTACTGTGTGTGGCGTAATGCGTAAGGGGCATTACAGTGTGAGGCGTAATATGTAAGGTGCATTACTTTAAGGATAAATTACAAATATAAGGGCATGAATCAGCAATGAAAATATATTGCTATAGATTGTTTGAGGGAGGGGGCCCCAAACCGGTGTTATGATTTGTTATTATTTTGTGGCCATGCCCCTTCCCCATGAACCCATGCCCCTATTTTTTGCCACGCGCATAAGGCACGCACTGGCCCTATTTTACATATGGGGAGGCGCCAATGCTGTTTCTTGCACACAGCGCTAAAATGTCTAGTTACGGCACTGCACAGTAGTGTTCGTTATTCACATTACACCACACAGTAGTTCCCGTTATACACATTATACCGCACAGTATTTCCCGTTATATACAGTACATCACACAGTAGTCTTCGTTATTCACATTACATAGCACAGTAGTCTCCATTATTTACATTACACCGCACAGTAGTGTTCGTTATTCACATTACACCGCACAGTAGTTCCCGTTATACACATTACACCACACAGTAGTCTTCGTTATTCACATTACACAGCACAGTAGCATTCGTTATTCACATTACCCCGCATAGAAGTTCCTGTTATACACACTACACCACACAGTAGCACAACCGCTGCCTGCTTCAACCAAAACAGATTACTGTCCCCATCTTCATGTTCGAGAAATACATCCAGTTATGATGGACTGATCTCGCTCAGATATTTTCGCCACAAGGACGAATACCACGTCTATGATTTACACTTAGGGGTAAAAATAGGATTTTGATAACCTACCGGTAAATCCTTTTCTCCTAGTCCGTAGAGGATGCTGGGGACGACATACAGACCATGGGGTATAGACGGGATCCGCAGGAGACATGGGCACTCTAAAGACTTTTCATTGGGTGTGAACTCCCTCCTCCAGACCTCAGTTGTAGGAACTGTGCCCAGGGAGACTGACATTTCGAGGAAAGGAATTACTTAACTAGTGGTGAGATATCTACCAACTCACACCCTCAACCATGCCGCACACATGGCATTCAACATAACACACGCCAACAGGCATGAACTCTTTGCAGCAACATGCTGAAACCAAGATAACACAACTTGTGTAACTGTAATAACTAAACTGCAGGTAAAGTACGCACTGGGACGGGCACCCAGCATCCTCTACGGACTAGGAGAAATGGATTTACCAGTAGGTTATCAAAATCCTATTTTCTCATACGTCCTAGAGGATGCTGGGGACGACATCAAGACCATGGGGCCTATACCAAAGCTCCAGTACAGGCGGGAGAGTGCGGATGACCCTGCAGCACCGATTGACCAAACTTTAGGTCCTCATCGGCCAAGGTGTCAAACTTGTAGAATTTAGCAAATGTGTTTGACCCTGACCAAGTAGCTGCTCGGCAAAGTTGTAATGCCGAGACCCCCCGGGCAGCCACCCAGGATAAGCCCACCTTCCTAGTGGAGTGGGCTTTTACCGACATCGGTAACGGCAATCCAGCCGTAGTATGAGCTTGCTGAATCATGTTTCTAATCCAACGTGCATTAGTCTGCTTGGAAGCAGGACAGCCAATCTTGTTGTGATCATACAGGACAAACAGAGCCTCTGTTTTCCGTATACGAGCTGTTCTAGCAACATAGATTTTCAAAGCTCTAACCACATCTAGAGACTTTGAATCAGTGAATGTGTCAGTAACTACTGGCACCACAATAGGTTGGTTTATATGAAAAGCAGAAACCACCTTTGGAAGAAAATGTTGGCGAGTCCGCAACTCTGCCCTATCTTCATGGAAAATCAGGTAAGGGCTCTTGTGAGACAAGGCCCCCAATTCTGACACCCACCTTGCGGATGCCAATGCCAAAAGCATCACCACTTTCCAAGTGAGAAACTTCAACTCTATCTCTTGTAGAGGCTCAAACCAATCCGATTGAAGGAACTGCAATACCACGTTAAGGTCCCATGGTGCCACTGGAGGCACGAATGGAGGCTGGATGTGCAGAACCCCTTTCACGAAGGTCTGAACCTCTGGAAGAGAGGCCAATTGTTTTTGGAAGAACACTGACAAGGCGAAATTTGGACCTTGATTGATCCCAATCGTAGGCCCGTCTCCACACCATCCTGCAAAAAATGGAGAAAACGTCCTAAGTGAAACTCTTCCGTAGGAGCTTTCTTGGATTCACACCAAGACACATATTTTCTCCAAATACGGTGGTAATGTTTTGACGTTACTCCCTTTCTGGCCTGAATAAGGGTGGGAATGACCTCCTTAGGAATACCCTTCCTGGCTAGGATACGGTGCTCAACAGCCATGCCGTCAAACGTAGCCGCAGTAAGTCTTGGTACACACACGGCCCCTGCTGCAGCAGGTTCTCCCGAGGAGGAAGAGGCACAGGATCTCCTATGAGTAACTGCTGAAGATCTGGGTACCAAGCCCTTCTTGGCCAGTCTGGGGCAATGAAGATTGCTCGAACCCTTGCCTTTCTTATGATCCTGAGTACTTTTGGGATCAGCGGAAGTGGAGGGAAAACATACACTGACGGAAACACCCACTGGGTCACCAGTGCATCCACTGCTACTGCTTGAGGGTCTCTCGACCTGGAACAGTATCTCTGAAGCTTCTTGTTGAGACGAGACGCCATCGTCTATTTGAGGAACTCCCCAAAAACTTGTCACCTCTGCAAAGACGTCTTCGTGGAAGCCCCACTCTCCTGGATGGAGATCGTGTCTGCTGAGGAAGTCTGCTTCCCGGTTGTCTACTCCCGGAATGAATATTGCCGACAGAGCTTGTAGATGTTTTTCTGCCTAGCGGAGGATTTTTTTTCGCCTCTGCCATTGCCGTTCTGCTTTTCGTTCCGCCCTGCCTGTTTATGTATGCGACTGCTGTTACATTGTCCGCCTGGATCTGCACGGGACGATCTTGAAGAAGATGCACCGCTTGTTGAAGGCCGTTGTAAATGACTCTTAGTTCCAGAACGTTTATGTGAAGGCAGGCTTCCTGTTGTGACCAATGTCCCTCAAAGTTTTCTCCCTGAGAGACTGCTCCCCAGCCTCGGAGACTTGCATCCGTGGTTACTAGGACCCAGTCCTTAATCCCGAACCAGCGTCCATCTAGCAGGTGAGAGCTGTGCAACCACCACAGGAGCGAAATCCTGATTTTTGACGACAGGGTTATCTTTCTGTGCATGTGTAGGTGTGACCCCAACCACTTGTCCAACAGGTCGCACTGGAATACTCTGGCATGGAACCTGCCAAACTGTATGGCCTCGTAGGCCACCACAATCTTCCACAACAACCGAATGCACTGATGGATCGACACACTTGATGGTTTCAATATCTGTTTTACCATTTTCTGGATTTCCAGAGCCTTTTCCAGCGGAAGAAATACTCTCTGAACTTCTGTGTCCAGAATCATCCCGAGGAAAGACAACCTTGTCGTCGGTTCCAACTGTGACTTTGGGTAATTTATGATTGACAGGGAGAGGGGTATGTTTTGTAATAACTGCTCCCTGGATCTCGCCTTTATCAGGAGGTCGTCCAGATAAGGGATTATATTGACTCCTTTCTGACGAAGGAGGACCATCATCTCCGCCATCACCTTGGTGAATACCCTCGGCGCTGTGGAGAGACCGAAAGGTAACGTCTGGAATTGGTAATGGCAATCCTGAATCGCGAATCTCAAATAAGCCTGGTGAGGAGGATAAATGGGAACATGCAGGTAAGCATCCTTTATGTCCCCCTCCTCCAGACTGGCAATCACCGCCCGAAGTGATTCCATCTTGAACTTGAACCTTTTCAGGAAGAAATTCAGATCTTTTAGATTTAGGATCGGTCTGACCGAGACGTCCGGCTTCGGAACAACAAAGAGGCTTGAATAAAAACCCCGCCCTTGTTGTGACAACGGTACCAGGACTAAAACCTGGGCCAATATTTACTAATATTCGTTTGAGTCGGTTTGTGTAGTGTTTAAACTCGTTTTGTATCGGGTGCATTTTCATGCAACTTTTTGAATCCATATACGCAAAGTTACGAAGCAGTCGACTTTATGGTTGTCGTGTTTTCCGATGTCGATGCCAGTCGTTTTTTTTGGCACATATACGGCCGTCATTGTCGTCTGCGTACGTGTTTTTGTTGTATTTGCTGTTTTTTCCCCTAAGTTAAACGCGGCAGGGTTTTTTTTTTCCCGCGGCCACATTTTCACTTTCAGTTTCGATTTTCATCCCCGTTCGTGATTGGTTGTGTTTCAGATGGTAGGAGTGTCTGTGCGCAACCATATAAATACGCCCCAAACCGTCCGCACCTCGTGGGTTTAGTTAGTGGTGAGGAGGAGGGAGGTTGTGCTGTGGAGGTAGGTGAATTTGTGGTTTGGTGAGGAGTGTTGGTAGCGATTTCTGAGTGTGGTATTGTGTTTGAAAGTCGTCTTGTCATTCTTGTTTTCTTGTATTTTGTGGTTTTGTCTCATTTTTAGTCCAAGTTATTTTTCTTTATAGTCCCTTGTCAGTGTTTGTGTGTGTGTGTGTGTGTGTGTGTGTGTGTGTGTGTGTGTGTGTGTGTGTGTGTGTGTGTGAGAGTAGTGTAGTGGTAGTGGAGGAGTGTATTGTTTTTTTGTTTTTTTCCTGTGTTAACTGTTTAGACACACAATTATGTGTGACTCAGAGGTGGGTGAGGTGGAGGGTGTGAGTAAGGGGGAGGAGGTTGGTCAGGTGGAGGAGGTGAGTGTTAGTGAGGTTAGTGAGGTGGAGGAGGTGGGTGAGGTTGCTGCAGCAGCCTCAAGTGATAGTGACAGTCAGAGTGCTCCGCAGCCACGCACCACTACTAAGACTGGGCGGAATGTAAAGTTTAGTTTTGCTGAAAATGTGGCATTGGTGCATGAGCTGATGAAGTATCAGAGGCAGCTATTTGGCCCTGAGTCCGCCAAGGTGCCAACACGGAGGAAGACGGTGTTGTGGGCGAAAGTTGTTGCTGCTGTCAATAGTGAGGGGGTGGTCAAGCGGACGGAGGACACGTGCCGCAAACGGTACTATAACATAAAGCGACGTGTCAAGTCCAAAATGGCCAAGGAGGCCAAGTCGGTTCGGAAAACCGGTGGTGGGCAGCCCTATATTGCAAGATATCTGGAGTATGAGGAGCCCATGCGGAGTGTAATACCTCCAGAAGTTGTCTGTGCAACCCATGTCCGGGATTCAGATAGGCCCAGGAAGAATGGTGAGCATGTGTATTTGCATCTACATTCTATGATTTTTTTTTATTTTTTTTTTAAATGTGTGTCATGTGACGTTGCATATTACTCCCATCTTCAAGTGTGTGTCAGCAAATACATTGTTTTGGTTAATGTTTTATACAAAAGCCAATGTAACATCTTACTTTATTGTATGTCATGTGTTTTTCTGACAGATATTTTGCATGTGTAGTTTGGACTTGGTGTGTCTCTGAATTGTCCTGCAATAATGTTTTCCTTTTGGGGGTTTTTTAATTAAAAATTGTGACTATGTTTTATATTTAAGTGATCCATGTACAATGTTTAAAAAACAGTGGTTGTCATGTTAGAGGCTTGAGTACTGGAAAGTGGTTTGGAAACCACTTACATGTGTAATGTCATTATTAGATAATGTTAATTATTTAATTAAAATAACACTATTTCTTTGATAATTTTTTGCTTGTATTTGTACCGTGACACCACACTGCAGTGTAATTTTTTTTTTAAAATGCTACATTTTGTTTTGGCTCATATAGTGGTAATGTGTCTTTGGAGTGCCACATCACAGAGCAATTTATATACAGGTTGAGTATCCCATATCCAAATATTCCGAAATACGGAATATTCCGAAATACAGACTTTTTTGAGTGAGATTGAGATAGTTAAACCTTTGTTTTCTGATGGATCAATGTACACAAACTTTGTTTAATACACAAAGTTATTAAAAATATTGCTTTAAATGACCTTCAGGCTGTGTGTATAAGGTGTATATGAAACATAAATGAATTGTGTGAATGTATACACACTTTGTTTAATGCACAAAGTTATAAAAAATATTGGCTAAAATGACCTTCAGGCTGTGTGTATAAGGTGTATATGTAACATAAATGCATTCTGTGCTTAGATTTAGGTCCCATCACCATGATATCTCATTATGGTATGCAATTATTCCAAAATACGGAAAAATCCCATATCCAAAATACCTCTGGTCCCAAGCATTTTGGATAAGGGAGACTCAACCTGTATTGCATCTGTAATATTTATCCTTTCAATACAAAATGAAGATGTGTGTGTTTTTTCTTTTTTTTCTTTAACTTGTGGCCTATGTCAGTGTCCTGTACATGTTTTCCTGTGTTGATGTTGCCATAGTGCATATGTGTATTGGACAATGTTTTTAGTTTTTTGTTTTTTATTTTTGTTTTTCCGGTCCTTATGTTTTTTATAAATAAAAACCAAGCATTTCTAAAAGAATAAATGTTTATAAGCATAATGGGTGGATGTATACACAATAGCATGTAAAATATATTTTTTTTAATTTTATACAGTGTTAGAAAAAAGCAGTACTACTCGTCGGCCAGTAACTCCTATCACATCTGATGATGATGACGCTGCGGAAGCAGGTAAAGTGTCCATTGTAGTATAGGGTATGCTTGTAAAGGAATGGCCATAACAAAATTGCACTTTCATTAAAAGGTCCATCAAAAGAAGTATGGAGCAGCAGAAGTGGCACTTCTGTAAGACATCACCACAAAAAATCTGTGGCCGAAAAGAAAGCAAGGTCGTATGTCCCGGCCCAAACACAGCAGGCTACCCCGCCACGAAGATTATCGTCCGTATGTTCTGTCCCCCCACTCCAAATTTTGGACACACCTCCAAGACGTCATCCACACTCCCCTCATCTTGATTGTGAGTATCAAACTGAAATAAATGTGTAAAATTTCAGAACGTAATCAAAATATTTCATAACCGCATTAAGTCAAAACACATCAAAAACTTAAATACTTACCGCAGTAAGTAAAAGCTGAAATGGAATCCAAGCTAAATGGCCTTGTCCACATCCAGTAAAGATATGTATGTCCACTTGAGCCATACAGTATGACATTGTGTGTAAGATGCTGCAACAAAAAAGCATGTTGTTTTTTTTGCAAAAAATAAGGTTGTTTTTCCAAATTTCACATGTGTGTTTGAGGTAACATTGCAAAATACATATAAAAACATTACTATGTTTGTTTGAACAAAGCTATAAGGTAACACATTATGTATTCCAATGTGTTTTTATGGTGGAGTATGTGTGAGCTACAATAAAACTAAAGTGTTTGCTTTCACAATTAAGTAACCAGACACATTTGCCACAAACAGGCATATGTATGTATTTAAGCTATGAGTGATGATGTTGCTAGGCAGAATAGTTGAAAGCAACAGTGAATGACATGTGTTCCATGTGTAGTGATTTGTTTACATTTCTCAAACATATGGATAGCTAACGGAGATTTGTTTAACATTTCAGCTTCTAGTCCTGGGAACAGCATCCCTCCGCAACAACAGCAACACAGTGACATGGAGGAGACAAACATCTGAGAAATGCAGCCATTAATGCAAGGAATGAGCCCCTCAGCACCTGTGAGTACACCACCACAGCAAAGCACACCACCACCACAACACAGCCCAACAACACCAGGAACACAAGGCCCTGATCAGGTGTTTTGGTCCATTTGGGCTAGACAGCAGGCCACTAATGAAGATTGCCTGCGTAAGCAGACACAAATGTTTGCAAGCCTACCATCTCACCTAGAAGAATATCAATAAATCTGAGTAGACAAAATGAACAAACAACCAGAATAGGCAATACCATGGAACTCATGCGTACAGACATTACACAGGTCATGGGCAACTTACAGCGCATAATGGAAGAACAGCACAGACAACAGCAAAGTTATATGAGCATTTTTCAAAACAATCAAAAGATTAATGAAAGTTTATTCCGAAAAGTAGACAATCAAAATGCTGCTACACGTGAACTCAATGCAACCCTCACTAACCTGAATGAAACACTCAGATGCATGCACCAACAGCAAACAAGCAGCAGTTCTGGTACGACTACTCCAAATATCACGCCAGTCTCATCACCACCAAGACGCTCCACCAGAGCACGACAACATGACAGTGCTAAAGGCAAAGGGCAGGACAAGCAGCCACCAAAAAAAACCATGAAAAAAATACAAGTTAGACATTTGTGATAAGTAACTCAAAATAGTTAGTAAGTGTATTTTTGGCAAAAAATATATAACACTTAGCTCCTTGACAATTTTTTCAACATCATTAATTATAAGTGGTACAAACAACAACATAAAATGTGTACGCACATTTATTCTTTACCATTTTTTTTTTGGTATTGGAGGAGGGAAATGTTGATGGAGCCACACATACATGTTAGCAGGAAGTAAACTGACCACTTGATTTTTTTCTAATCATTACTCTTTCTAGATTCCAATCATTCTCTTTTCCTGCAGACACAATAATTGCCAGCCAGGCAGAATGTCTTTAGTAGGAAGTAAACTGACCACTTGATTTTTTTCTAATCATTACTCTTTCTAGATTCCAATCATTCTCTTTTCCTGCAGACAATCCAAAATACAATGTTATTTATACATATTTTAGCTATCTTCTCTATACAACATTACAAGAAGAACACAATTGAGTTACGTAAAAAGCTTGTAATATGTTGGCTTTGTTTTGTTTTAAAAACATTGACAAAATGAATGTCAGTATTGTTGGGACATGTTTGTGTGTGTCAAAAATTAGTAAGAATGTTTTTACACAGGGTGGTCTTCTGTATGCCGACTGACGGGATCCCGGCGCACAGTATACCGGCGCCGGGATCCCGACAGCCGGCATACCGATAGCCGGCATACCGACACTTATTCTCCCTCGTGGGGGTCCACGACCCCCCTGGAGGGAGAATAAAATAGTGTGGCGCGCGTAGCGCGGCGAGCGCAGCGAGCCCGCAAGGGGCTCATTTGCGCTTGCCACACTGTTGGTAAGCCGGCGGTCGGGCTCCCGGCGCCGGTATGCTGGTCGCCGGGAGCCCGACCGCCGGCATATCGTAGTGAACCCTTTACACATGATGCTGAAACAAACAAATATGTACTTTTACAACAAAAATCAAAGAATGTGTATAATAATGTATATGTGTGGCAAACTGTGTATTTACTTACACATCATCAAGTTTACAGCATCAAACATTAGGAAATAAATTATTCCTGATTACAGTAAGTTTGTGTGTCTTAAATATGATGGTGCATCACACATAGGGACACATGTATTCCTCAAGGCTAACATATTATATGTTGATGAGTGTTTTTTGGGAACACAGGTTCTCAAACTCGGCCCTGAGGAACCCACACAGTGCATGTTTTGCAGGTCTCCTCACAGAATCACAAGTGACATAACTAGCTCCACCTGTGAACCTTTTAACATGTCTGTGAGTAATTCATACACCTGTGCTTCTACTGGGTTACGTGAAAAACATGCACTGTGTGTGGTCCTGAGTGCCGAGTTTGTGAACCTGTGCATTAGGACGTTACACACAATGATAAAGTGAAATACCAAATGGATTATGTGGGCTTGTAAGAAATTTGCACTGCAAGTTTACGATCACTTATCCAGACTTAATGCATGCCACTCATAATCTGTTGTTTTGAGTATAAAAATCCACACAATACACATGCGACATTTGTTTTTCATAAAGCGAGGGTATGTTTGTATGTGTCAAGGAGACAGACACATTCTGAGTAATGGTTTTGGGGAAAAAAAGGCAAAACATCTATTTATGATTACACAACAAATGAAATAAGCAAACCAAACTTACCTTCGAAAATAAGATTTTAAACCTACCGGTAAATCTATTTCTCCTAGTCCGTAGAGGATGCTGGGGACTCCGTAAGGACCATGGGGTATAGACGGGCTCCGCAGGAGATAGGGCACCTAAAAAGAGCTTTGACTATGGGTGTGCACTGGCTCCTCCCTCTATGCCCCTCCTCCAGACCTCAGTTAGAGAACTGTGCCCAGAGTAGATGGACAATACAAGGCAGGATTTAGCAATCCAAGGGCAAGAGTCATACCAGCCCACACCAATCATACCATGTAACCTGGAACATACATAACCAGTTAACAGTATGAACAAAAAGAACAGTAACGGTCCAAGACCGATGTCAACTGTAACATAACCCTTATGTAAGCAACAACTATATACAAGTCTTGCAGAGTTTCTGGGACGGGCGCCCAGCATCCTCTACGGACTAGGAGAAATAGATTTACCGGTAGGTTTAAAATCTTATTTTCTCTTACGTCCTAGAGGATGCTGGGGACTCCGTAAGGACCATGGGGTTTATACCAAAGCATCCAATCGGGCGGGAGAGTGCGGACGACTCTGCAGCACCGACTGAGCAAACGCTAGGTCCTCATCAGCCAGGGTATCAAACTTGTAGAATTTAGCAAAAGTGTTTGACCCCGACCACGTCGCCGCTCGGCAAAGTTGTAAAGCCGAGACGCCTCGGGCAGCCGCCCAAGAAGAGCCCACCTTCCTAGTGGAATGGGCCTTAACCGAATTTGGTACCGGCAATCCAGCCGTAAAGTGAGCCTGCTGAATCGTATTACAGATCCAGCGAGCAATAGTCTACTTTGAAGCAGGAGCGCCAATCTTATTGGCCGCATACAGGACAAACAGAGCCTCTGTTTTCCTAATTCTAGCCGTCCTGGCTACATAAATTTTTAAGGCCCTGACTACGTCCAGGGATCTGGAATCCTCCAGGTCACCGGTAGCCACAGGCACCACAATAGGTTGATTCATATGGAACGACGAAACCACTTTAGGCAAAAATTGCGGACGTGTCCTCAATTCAGCTCGATCCACATGAAAAATCAAGTAGGGGCTCTTGTGTGATAGAGCCGCCAATTCTGACACTCGCCTTGCTGATGCTAAGGCCAACAACATTACCACCTTCCAGGTAAGAAATTTCAACTCAACCTTGTTAAGCGGTTCAAACCAGTGTGATTTTAGGAACTGCAACACCACGTTCAGGTCCCATGGTGCCACTGGAGGCACAAAAGGGGGCTGGATGTGCAGCACTCCCTTTACAAACGTCCGGACTTCTGGAAGAGAAGCCAATTCCTTCTGAAAGAAAATCGAGAGGGCCGAAATCTGTACCTTAACCGAGCCTAATTTCAGGCCCATATCCACTCCCGTCTGTAGGAAGTGGAGAAGACGATCCAAATGAAAATCTTCCGTAGGTGCATTCTTGGTCTCACACCAAGACACAAACTTTCGCCAGATACGGTGATGTTTTATCGTCACCTCCTTCCTAGCCTTTATTAAAGTAGGGATGACCTCCTCCGGAATCCCCTTATTTGCTAGGAGTTGGCGTTCAACCGCCATGCCGTCAAACGTAACCGCTGTAAGTCTTGAAATACACAGGGCCCCTGCTGCAACAGGTCTTCCCTCAGAGGAAGAGGCCAGGGGTCTCCTGTGAGCATCTTTTGTAGTTCCGAGTACCAAGCCATTCTGGGACAACGAGTATCATCTGTACTCTTCTTCGTCTTATGATCCTCAACACTTTCGTGATGAGAGGAAGAGGAGGGAACACGTAGACCGATTTGAACACCCACGGTGTTACCAGTGCGTCTACTGCTACTGCCTGAGGGTCCCGAGACCTGGCGCAATACCTCCGAAGTTTTTTGTTGAGGCGTGACGCCATCATGTCTATTTGAGGAGTTCCCCAAAGACGTGTTACGTCTGCAAAGACTTCTTTATGAAGTCCCCACTCTCCTGGATGGAGATCGTGTCTGCTGAGGAAGTCTGCTTCCCAGTTGTCCATTCCCGGAGTGAAGACAGCCGACAGAGCGCTTACATGATTTTCCGCCCAGCGAAGGATCCTTGTGGCTTCCGCCATCGCGAGTCTGCTTCTTGTCCCGCCTTGGCGGTTCACATGAGCCACTGCTGTGACATTGTCTGATTGAATCAGAACCGGAAGGTTTCGAAGAAAACTCTCCGCTCGTCGAAGGCCGTTGTAAATGGCCCTGAGTTCCAACACATCGATGTGTAGACAGGACTCCTGGTCTGACCAAAGACCCTGAAAAGTCTTTCCCTGTGTGACCGCTCCCCACCCTCGGAGGCTCGCGTCCGTGGTAACCAGGATCCAGTCCTGAATCCCGAACCGGCGACCCTCCAGCAGGTGAGCACTTTGCAACCACCACAGGAGGGACACTCTGGTTCCTGGGGACAGAGTTAATTTCCGATGTAAATGCAGATGGGACCCGGACCACTTGTCCAGAAGGTCCCATTGAAAAGTCCTTGCATGGAACCTTCCGAAGGGAATGGCCTCGCAGGCCACCACCATTTTCCCCAGAACTCGAGTGCATTGGTGAACTGACACCCTTTTCAGTTTTAGCAGGTCTCTGACCATGTTCTGGATGTCTTGGGCTTTCTCTATTGGGAGGAAGACCTTCATTTGTTCCGTATCCAGTATCATACCTAGGAACGGTAGTCGAGTTGTCGGAATCAACTGTGACTTCGGTAGATTTAGAATCCAACCGTGTTGCTGGAGCACTCTCAGAGAGAGCGCCACACTGCTCAGCAATTTCTCTCTTGATCTCGCTTTTATCAGGAGATCGTCCAAGTATGGGATAATTTTGACTCCATGCTTGCGCAGGACCACCATAATTTCCGCCATTATCTTGGTGAAAATCCTCGGGGCCGTGGAAAGTCCAAACGGCAACGTCTGAAATTGGTAATGACAATCCTGTACAGCGAATCTCAGGTATTCCTGTTGGGGGGCATATATGGGGACATGAAGGTATGTATCCTTTATGTCCAGAGACACCATAAACTCCCCCTCCTCCATGTTGGCTATCATTGCTCTGAGAGATTCCATTTTGAATTTGAATCTTTTTATGTACAGGTTTAGGGATTTCAGATTCAAAATCGGTCTGACCGTACCGTCCGGTTTCGGGACCACAAATAGGGTTGAGTAGTAACCTCTTCCCTGCTGGTGCAGGGGAACCTTGATGATCACTTGCTGTATACACAGCGTTTGAATTGCAGCTAACACTACATCCTTTCCGATGTGGAAGCTGGTAGGGCCGATTTGAAAAATCGGCACGGGGGCACCTCCTCGAATTCCAATTTGTAACCCTGGGAAACTATTTCCAACACCCAGGGATTCAGGTCCGAACTGACCCAGGCCTGACTGAAAAGTCGAAGACGTGCCCCCACCGGTGCGGACTCCCTCATGGGTGTCCCAGCGTCATGCTGTGGGTTTTGGAGCAGCCGGGGAGGACTTTTGTTCCTGGTCACCTGACGAAGCAGGTGCTCTCTTGCCTCTGCCCTTACCTCTGGCGAGGAAAGAGGATCCCCGACCTCTTTTGGACTTGTGCGACCGAAAGGACTGCATCTGATAGGGTGTTGCTTTCTTTTGCTGTTGGGGAATATATGGTAAAAAATTTGATTTACCTGCTGTAGCTGTGGAAACCAGGTCCGTCAGCCCATCCCCAAACAATACATCACCCTTATAGGGTAGTTCTTCCATATGTTTTTTGGAATCCGCATCACCCGTCCATTGGCGAGTCCATAAGGATTTTCTCGCTGAGATAGACATGGCATTGGCCCTAGAAGCCAGCAATCCAATGTCCCTTTGAGCATCCCTCATAAATAAGACTGCGTCTTTTATATGGGCTAGAGTTAGGAATATAGTATCCTTATCCATGGTATCAAATTGATCTGTCAGCTCATCTGTCCAAGCTGCAATTGCGCTACACACCCATGCCGACGCAATCGTCGGTCTTAACACAGCACCCGTATGAGAATAAATACCCCTTAAGGTAGTTTCTTGCCTGCGATCTGCAGGGTCCTTAAGGGCCGCTGTGTCAGGAGACGGTAGCGCCACTTTTTTGGACAAGCGCGTCAGGGCCTTGTCCACAGTGGGGGGTGATTCACAAATCTACAACTCCAAGAAATGAAGCGCTGTCCAGATCAGTACATTTTTAAAACATAAAACATTTATTATACATTACATACAAACATTAATCACACGGCCGGTGTATTAATATATATATATATATATATATATATATATATACCGGCCGTGTGATTAATGTTTGTATGTAATGTATAATAAATATTTTATGTTTTAAAAATGTACTGATCTGGACAGCGCTTCATTTCTTGGAGTTGTGGATTTTTTTGCTTTTTTGGGGGTTAACAGTGACCTCTTAAGTGAAGCAGCAGCCCTTGATCAGTTTTAATTAATATCCCAGAATTTCTTGTTTGTCAGCGCCCAGGTATTTCCCATTATTCCCAAATCTCCCTGTCCTGCTTAGGGAAAGGGTATGCCATAAAAATTCTTTTGGGGATCTGCGGTCGCTTATCCGGAGTCTCCCAAGCTTTTTCAAAGAACTAATTTAATTCATGAGATGTGGGAAAATTAATAATCTGTTTCTTTTCCTTAAACATGTGTACCCTTGTGTCGGGGACCGAGGTTTCATCCACAATATGCAACACATCACTTATTGCCACAATCATACCCTGAATGGTTTTAGTCACCCTAGGGTGCAATTTTACTTCGTCATAGTCGACACTGGAATCAGAATCCGTGTCGGTAGTAGTGTCTTGTGTTAAGTGACGCTTTTGAGACCCCGACGGGCCCTGCGAGTCGGTCTAATCTGAGGATTGACCGCCTGATTTCCCCCCTAAACCAGCCTTATCAAGCCTTTTATGTAAAGATGCCACACTTGCATGCAACGTATGCCACATATCCATCCAATCTGGAGTTGGCACAACCGACGGGGACACACCACTCATTTGCTCCACCTCCTCCTTGGAGAAGCCTTCCGCCTCAGACATGTCGACACACGCGTACCGACACCCCACACACACAGGGAGTTACCTATAAGGGGACAAAACCCCAACCAGGCCCTTAGGAGAGACAGAGAGAGAGATATGCCAGCACACACCCAGCGCTTAAAGACACTGGAATATATGACCAGATAGCGCTGTTATATGTATATAATTATAATCTCCACTCACTGCGTCGCCAAAGTGCCCCCCTCCTCTTTTTTCCAGCCTGTGAAGCTCAGCAGGGGAGAGAACAGGGAGCCAGCGTTTCCTCATGCAGTCTCTGTGGAGAAAATGGCGCTCGTTAGTGCTAAGGATCAAGCCCCGCCCACCCGACGGCGGGCTTCGGTCCCATCAACTTTCTATAAAAAAATGGCGGGGGTTACCGGATTTACTGTGCCACAGCCTAATCCATACTTATCAATGCCAAATATGAGGAATATTGCTGCCCAGGGCGCCCCCCCTGCGCCCTGCACCCTTCAGTGCCTGCTTGTGTGTGTGTGACTGGGAGCAATGGCGCGCAGCTTACCGCTGCACGCTTACCTCATGAAGATCTGATGTCTTCTGCCGCCTGATGTCTTCTTTGCCTTCTCATACTCACCCGGCTTCTATCTTCGGCATCTGTGAGGACGGCGGCGCGGCTCCGGGACGAACCCCAGGTGAGACCTGTGTTCCGACTCCCTCTGGAGCTAATGGTGTCCAGTAGCCTTAGAAGCAGTGCCCAACTTAACAAGCCAGCTGTGCTTCTCTCTCCTCGGTCCCACGATGCAGGGAGCCTGTTGCCAACAGGACTCCCCGAAAATAAAAAACCTAACAAAGTTATTTTTCCACAGAAAACTCTCTGCAGTGCACCCATTCTCCTCTGGGCACAAGATCTAACTGAGGTCTGGAGGAGGGGCATAGAGGGAGGAGCCAGTGCACACCCATAGTCAAAGTTCTTTTTAGGTGCCCTATCTCCTGCGGAGCCCGTCTATACCCCATGGCCCTTACGGAGTCCCCAGCATCCTCTAGGACGTAAGAGAAATAGCGATTGATGATCTCTTGCCTAACCTGCCTCCCTACATCTGTACTCCAAGTATCACCAGATGTCTCTAATTCCTCTGCTTGCTGGCTGCTTTCTTCCTCCTCCTCCTCCTCCTTAACATGTGGCAGATGTTGTTGCAAACACATGTTATGAAGAAAGCAGCAGCAGAACACAATTTGAGTCACCTTGGAGGGACTATACAACAAAAGGCCACCAGACTTATCCAGACACTGAAACCTAGATTTCAGCACACCAAAACATCTTTCTATCACATTCCGCGTGGACTTATGTGCATGATTGTAATTGTGTTCAGCAGGGGTATCAGGTCGGAACAATGGAGTTAGAAGCCAAGAGAAACAGCCATATCCTCCATCACCTAAAAGACAGATATAGTAACGTGATTCATGTTAAGATACAGCAACACATAAGTAACACACTGTGGGGCAGATGTATTAATCTGTAAAAGGCATAAGGAAGTGAAAAACCAGTGATATGTGCAAGGTAATAAAGGCAGCAGACAATCTGTTCCTAAATGTTCATTTACATATTGGAGCTGATTGGCTGGTGCCTTTACCACCTTGCACAGATCACTGGTTTCTCACTTCCTTATGCCTTCTACAGGTTAATGACATCTGCACTTGTATTTGGACAAAGTATACGCAGGCCTACACATATCAAATTACATACCCAGCAGCCATCCATCTGGCATTTGTCCGTCCTCAAACTTATCAAAGAGGGATGACTGACTGAGGATGAAGGAGTCATGGCAGCCCCCAGGGTAACCAGCAACAACACTCATTATTTTGAGATTTGCATCACAAACCACCTGCACATTTGTGGAGTGTTCGAAATGGCGATTTGTATATATGTGCTGCCTGCCCCTAGGTGGTCTCAGCTGAATGTGTGTGCAATCTATGGCTCCAAGCGCATTGGGCATGCCAGCCAGCTCATAGAAATCTACCCTGACGGCATGCCACTGAGACTCCTGGGTAGGGAAGCAGATTGAGGCCTCGACGTGGGGCTGCAAAACAGCCAATACCTATGTGTATATTTTAAAGAACAATAAACATGAGATTTTAGGACAGAACTGGCCACCGAGAAATTAAAACAAACACAAAACAGAAGAGGTAGTTAGGTATACATCACCTGTGTTAAGATTCTGGAAAATGAGGGCTGTGAGATTCCTATGACATCCCCAGACACAGCCTGAAAGCTGCCAGTAGCCAGAATGTGCAACACAGCCAGGAGTTTGTGCAGGCCTGAGACAGAGCGAGAGCGTGCTGTCTCAGGGTCTAGGCCCAGTTTGACAAGGTCATACAGACGGAAAATGTTGTTACGATTTAGACGGAACATCTGTATGACCTTATCATCGGACAATGCGTTCAAGTTTAAACACCCCCTAAAAAAATGAGGCCTGCGCAGCCTCCGCGGAACCTGTACAACCTGCTGACCATGTTCAGTTTCTTGGCCCTGGGTACTTACAGGCTGATGTCTGAGTCTGATGAATCCCACAGCACACAAAAGAGCACTGGCCCACAGTCCTGCTGCCATTTCTGAGTGTAGGTGTATTGAAATGGGCCTAACATCCTTTTATAGGCATCCTAATTCAGGTGTGAGTGATTTTTTTTTATTTGCAACACATGTAAACACGACTGAAAAAAACAGGTCGCAAAAAAATACGACCGCATTTGAGCACTCAGAGACTAACACCCAAATACGAATGAATAGTGAATTCCCGTATTCTATGTAATAACAGCCGCGTTTGACCAATGGTCTATTCATTCGTATTTGTGAACGTTGTCATTCAAACCATTACGAATAGTCCAAACACTGCCGAGATTTGAGCTTAGTGAATTCCCGGATTGGGACTTAGAAAAAAAAAAAAAAAATCGGACAAACTCGGATTCTTAGTAAATACTGGCCCTGGTCTTGACATAAGTTTTGGATTGCCGCTGTTACTGCTTCTCTCTCTGGCGGAGAAGCTGTCAAGGTCGATTTGAAAAATCGGCATGGGGAACGTCTTGAAACTCTAGTTTGTATTCCTGGGATACTATGCAACACCCAGGGATCCAGGCCAGACAGAAACCAATCCTGGCTGAAGAGTTTGAGACGTGCCCCCACCCGAGCGGCCTCCCGCAAGGGAGTTCCAGCGTCATGCTGGGGATTTGGCAGAATTAGGGGTAGACTTCTGCTCTTTGATACATGGAGCCGGTGTGGGCTTCTTTCCCCTTCCCCTACCTGCAAAGAAGGGGGAACCTCTCGCCTTTTTGTATTTATTGGGCCGAAAGGACTGCATTTGCGGGTGATAGGTCTTTTTTGCCGGTGCAGGCGCAGAGGGCAAAAATGTTGACTTACCTGCGGTAGCCGCCGAGACTAACGCATCCAGGCCATCGCCAAATAAGGCCTCACCTTTATATGGGAGAGCCTCCATGTTTCTTTTGGAATCTGCATCCGCGTTCCACTGGCGAATCCATAACGCCCTCCTAGCCGATACTACCATGGTAGCGGCTTGTGAACTCAAGAGTCCAATATCCTTTATTGCTTCCAGCATGTAGGCGGCAGCGTCCTTGATATTTCCTAACTTAAGGAGTATCTCATCTTTATCAATCGTGTCAATTTCTGATGACACGCTTTCTGACCATTTTTCAATAGCGCGACTCACCCATGCGCAGGCAATAGTGGGCCTGAGCAGTGTACCATTGGTAACATAAATGGATTTCAATGTTGTTTCCATTTTGCGGTCTGCCGGCTCTTTAAGAGAAGCCATGCCAGGAGCAGGGAGAATTACCTTCTTTGTCAACATGGAAAGTGCACTGTCTAACACAGGGGGTGACTCCCATTTTTTCCTGTCTTCAACCGGGAAAGGATAAGCTATGTGAATCCTTTTGGGAATACAATTTTTTTTATCAGGATTCACCCACATCCCTTCAAACAGAGCATTTAGTTTGTGTGAAGGAGTGAACGTGACTTTGGATTTCTGTTCCTTACATAAATAAGCTTTCTCCTGAGGTACAGGAGTGCTTTCTGTAACCTCCAACACGTCCCTTATAGCCACAATCATATATTGTATATTTTTTGCCAATTTATGATCTATCTCTCTGGATTCACTATTGTCGACACAAGAATCAGAATCCGTGTCGGTATCAGTGTTTACAAAATTTGCAAATGGTCTCTTATGTGACCTAGAGGGGCCGCCCGCATAAGGAATAACAGCATCCTGAAAAATCACATCTTCCACAGATTTTCTCCAGCATGCAGCCTTAGATTCAGACTTATCCCATCTACGGTTAATCAGATGCATACTGTCACGTAGCTCTTTCACCCATGCAGGCTCATGGTGTGCCGGTAGCGCCACCACATTACAACTCTGTGTCCCTAAAATGGCTTCCTCCGGGGAGGAACTCCCTGCCTCAGTCATGCCTCACACGTGTACATCACACTCACAGACACACTGGGACTTATTTTGGGGACAGACACACAGTAAAATCTGTCAGAGGGACACAAGATAGGAGCAGCCAGTTCACAAACCAGCGCCAGTATTGCCTGTGAACACAGTATGTCCACAGCCCAAAAGCGCTTTTAAATAGTAATATACACTATCAAATGCACCACAATAGCTTTGTGCCCCCCCTTTATAGCACCCTGTACTTGTCAGAAGTGGAGGAGAGGACCAGCGTGTTCTCTGCAGCCTGAGGAAAGAGAGAAAATGGTGCTGAGTAGTGTGCTGGCTGCCTGAGGAAGAAGCTCCGCCCCTCAGTATCCATGACAATATTTATACTGGCGGGAGTAGGGCTGTGCCAGCGGCATCTTATGCCCCCTTCTAGCCAGTTTGAGGTATTTTTCTTGCTGCCCAAGGCACCCTGCAGTGCCTGTGTGTGTGGGCAGCAATGGCGCGCTGTGCTCCCACCAGCCGCGCCGCACCTCAGCCGTCACTTACTTGATTGAAGATCATTCTTCTCATACTCATCTGTCTTCTGACTTCTGGTTCTGTGAGGGGGTGACGACGTGCTGTGGGAGTGAGCATCTAGACACGGCTAGCGATCAGTTCCCTTCAGAAGCTAATGGTGTCCGGTCAGCCAGAAACAGAGCCATGAAACTCTGAGGAAGTTGGTTCTGCTTCTGCCCCCTCAGTCCCACGAAGCAGGGAGTCTGATGCCAGCAGATCTCCCTGAAAATAAAAAAACTAACATAAGTCTTTTCAGAGAAACTCAGTAGAGCTCCTCAGAGTGCATCCAGTCGACCTGGGCACATTTTTAAAACTGAGGTCTGGAGGAGGGGCATAGAGGGAGGAGACAGTTTACACCCAATGAAAAGTCTTTGAAGTGCCCATGTCTCCTTCGGATCCCGTCTATACCCCATGGTCTTGATGTCGTCCCCAGCATCCTCTAGGACGTATGAGAAATATATATATATAAAAATGTTATTCTTTTTTATAAGCACACACATACACACGGAAATCCCCCTTACCCGTTTCCCCAAGCGGTCCGCCTGTTGAACTCCTAAACATTGACCGACTAGACGTACATGTAACTCACTTGTGTCCCTACGGTATACCTATCTGTATGACTGCACTCTTCCCCCCCGCTTATCTGTTACCTACTTGGCTGTTGTCTTAGCAAATCGAAGACAAATTCCTGGTATACGCAAGTATACCTGGCCAATAAAGCGGATTCTGATTCTATCATTATAATTTTCTTCACACTGCCTACAACGGTCCCTAACTCTGCATTTTTCACAGTTTTATTGAGTTTTTGGCGTATGAGGAGACAAAAACAGTGCAATGGAGGCAGTGGTGTAAAAAACAACTCAGTCAGTGGTGGTCAACTCAAAGCAGACATGGAAACTAGGACAGCAAATCTCCTATATATTTGCCTAACTCTGTGACTCTGTGCCCGTAACGCTGGGCGGAGTCACAGGCACAGATCTGGCCAGGAACAGTCCCCTCCCCATCTTCGCCCAGTCCCCTCCCCATCTCCGCCCAGTCTCCTGTCTCCCTTCTCCCCGTACACTCTCTCTGGTGACACCGCAGCCGCTGACTGTGAGCGGAACTCACACTACCCGCCTCACAGACTAGCGGCTGCTGCAGAGTTCAGGGGGACATGCTGAGCACTGGCAGCTGCTCTCGCTCCCTCTCCCACCCGCGGCATCCACCCGTCACTTACCCGCGGTCGCGGGTGAAAAGGGGGCGTGGCTTCGTGGAAGGGGGCGTGGCTTCGCGTCCCGACCCCCGTTTTCGGCACAACTCGCCCCCCCCTCCCACCCGCGGCAACCACCCGCATCTGCCCCCCACCCGCGGCATCCACCCGTCACTTACCCACGGTCGCGGGTGAAAAGGGGGCGTGGCTTCGCGGAAGGGGGCGTGGCTTCACATCCCGACCCCCGTTTTCGGCACAACTCGCCCCCCCTCCCACCCGCGGCAACCACCCGCATCTGCCCCCCACCTGCGGCATCCACCCGTCACTTACCCGCGGTCGCGGGTGAAAAGGGGGTGTGGCCTCACGTCCCGACCCCCGTTTTCGGCACATTGTGGGTCGGGGCATACGGCTTTCACCCGGACACTGCTGAATCTGCAGTGCTGGCTTCTGCACTGTGACAGGAGCCGGCACTTTGGTGTCACCCCTCAGAGGGTAACACCCGGGTGCGGCCCGCACCCCCCGCACCCACGTTGTGGCGCCACTGCTCCCGCCCCCACCCATAGCACAAACACCCGCCGCATCCACCCGCGGCACTCCCGTCCCCTCCCCCACCCAGAGCACAAACACCCGCGCCACCCACCCGCGGAACTCCCGCCCCCTTCCCCACCCGTAGCACCAACACCCGAGGCAACCAACCGCATTTGCCCCCCACCCGCGGCACTCCCACCCGCAGCACCAACACCCGCGCCACCTACC
The DNA here is from genome assembly GCF_028390025.1 of Pseudophryne corroboree. Taxonomy (NCBI): domain Eukaryota; kingdom Metazoa; phylum Chordata; class Amphibia; order Anura; family Myobatrachidae; genus Pseudophryne; species Pseudophryne corroboree. Next base: position 146,710,366 of record NC_086445.1, read on the forward strand.
CGCGACACCCACCGCATCCACCCACCACCCGTGGCACTCCACCCCCTCCCCCACCCGCAGCACCAACACCCGCACCACCCGTGGCACTCTGCCCCCTCCCCCACCCACAGCACCAACACCCGCTGGCCCCCCCCTGCGGGAATCCCAAGGCATCCCCCACATCCGCTCCCACCCGCGGCACTCACGCCCCCACCCGTAGCTCCAACACCTGCAGCACCCCCCGCCCCTCCCCCACCCGCTGCAACCCTGCCCCTCCCCCATACCCACCTCTCCGCATGGATAGGAACCTCACTGAATCCACCCCCTTTCCAAACCCCCCAAACTTTTGTGAGTATAGTTGCTACCAATGGACATTGGATTAATTAGAAACACTAATACTGTGGCCATTATGTGTATAAGCAACACTGCTACCTGTGCCCATTGTGTATAAGTGGCGCTGCTATCTGTGCACACTGTGTGTATAAGCGGCTCTGCTACCTGTGGGCACTGTGTGTATACGCCGCTCTGCTACCTGTGGGTATTGTGTGTACACGTGGCTCTGCTACCTGTGCCCATTGTGTGTATAAGCACCTTTGCTACCTGTGGGCACTGTGTATAAGCGCCTCTGCTACCTGGGGGTATTGTGTGTATAAGCGGCTCAGCTAGCTGTGGGCACTGTGTGTATAAGCGTCTCTGCCCCCTGTGGGTATTGTGTGTATAAGCGGTTCTGCTACCTGTGGGTAATGTGTGTACATGTGGCTCTGCTACCTGTGCCCATTGTGTGTATAAGCCCCTCTGCTACCTGTGGGCACTGTGTGTATAAGCGCCTCTGCCCCTGTGGGTATTGTGTGTATAAGCGGTTCTGCTACCTGTGGGTAATGTGTGTATAAGTGGCTCTGCTACCTGTGGGTATTGTGTGTATAAGCGGTTCTGCTACCTGTGGGTATTGTGTGTATAAGCGGCTCTGCTACCTGTGGGCATTGTGTGTGTATAAGCGGCTCTGCTACCTGTGGCCACTGTGTGTATAAGCGCCTCTGCTACCTGTGGGTATTGTGTGTATAAGCGCCTCTGCCCCCTGTGGGTATTGTGTGTATAAGCGCCTCTGCTACCTGTGGGCACTGTGTGTATAAGCGCCTCTGCCCCCTGTGGGTATTGTGTGTATAAGCGGTTCTGCTACCTGTGGGTATTGTGTGTATAAGCGGTTCTGCTACCTGTGGGTATTGTGTGTATAAGCGGCTCTGCTATCTGTGGGCACTGTGTGTATAAGCGCCTCTGCCCCCTGTGGGTATTGTGTGTATAAGCGGTTCTGCTACCTGTGGGTATTGTGTGTATAAGCGCTTCTGCTACCTGTGGGTATTGTGTGTATAAGCGGCTCTGCTATCTGTGGGCACTGTGTGTATAAGCGCCTCTGCCCCCTGTGGGTATTGTGTGTATAAGCGGCTCTGCTACCTGTGGCCACTGTGTGTATAAGCGGCTCTGCTACCTGTGGCCATTGTGTGTATAAGCGGTTCTGCTACCTGTGGGTATTGAGTGTATAAGCGGCTCTGCTACCTGTGGCCATTGTGTGTATAAGCGGCTCTGCTACCTGTGGCCACAGCACCTTCGTATCTTATCTACAGTGCATTGCTGTTACTCATCTGGTACTTCATAATGCAGACACTAGCAATATATACTACACTCTACACTATGTTATTCATTGTGCCCTGCGGCCACTCTGCACGCCCTCACAAAGGCCTACGCCCCCTTGACAATCGCACGCCCTCCCCCCTTACAATATTTACCCACTGCCATAAAAAAAAAACAGGTAATACTCCATATAATAACAATTATAGCACAGCTGAAGCCCGTGCAGGGGATAATGGATCGTAGCCCCTAGCAACGGTATTTTCTGTCTAACACCTTCCCTCTCTTTATCCTCTCCCTACCACCCTGCCTCTCCCTATCCTTTACCGATCGCACAGCGTTTCTGTACATTCCCTTTCTCTCCCCCTACGCCTCTCTATCTTATCTCAACCGGAACCCATTTCTATATGCCCTCTATACTGCCCTGCGTTTCTGATTCTGTTATCTACCGCCCTGCATATGTTTAAAGGCGTGCAGAAGTTAACAGGGCGTAGCCCCTAACGACGGTGTGAAGAGCGCCCGTAGGGCGCGATGAATCACCTAGTCTGTTTAATAATAGGCTAGTACAAAGATGGCTAAGATTTGCAGCAATGTATTTAAACCATACACATGTCCTGCAATGTTCTGTACTGTGCCACGCTGCACTCGCCACGCTGCGGGCTCAGTGGCTCGCTGCTCTCGCCACACGTTCTATTCCCACTGTATGGGTGTCGTGGACACCCACGAGTGGGAAGTCCCTGTCAGTCGGCATGCCGCCTGTCGGGATTTTGAGGGGGCGGGATGTAGGCGTCAGTATTGTGACAGCTGGTCATATAACAGCATCCCTTTTAAGAGACCCCCTCCAAGAATACAAGCTTTCCCACTGGTGTCTTTCAAGAATCATAGGGAAATGGATTTTCCTGTCCCCAGGTTTTGTGCATGTGCTGCTCCTAGGCAAAGAATTCCACTATCTCTTACGGAACTAGATATGCAGCCGTGACATGTGGCCAGACAATATTACTTTGACACAGTGGGATCACTGGTGAATACCAAGGGCTCATTAAACTCTGTGTCTCTGCTACTGCCAGCACAAATACAGATTGGCATTAGTGACCCCACTCAATTTGAATTTATGACAGTGTATCATGGTTAGCAGCATTAATCCATCACCACAGGATTTACTCCAGCACCTTGTCAGCATTGTGAAGAGACAAGAGGTCAACCAGGTCCAAATTATTCTGCAGGGCCCTTTGCAGCATCTGGACATGCTACTAGTCACTTCAGGCAATTAAGCTCTGGGCTTCTATAGCTTCTGCTGCCTCCTCTCAACTCTTATAGGCCCTACACACATGCCGATATTCTGAAAGATATGAACGATCTCGTTCATAAATGAACGAGAACTCGTTCATATCTTTCAGTGTGGAGACTCCAGCGATGAACGATGCGCGGCCCCGCGCTCGTTCATCGCTGATCTCCCGTCGGCTGTGCATGCAGGCCAATATGGACGATCTTGTCCATATTTGCCTGCACTTCAATGCAGCCGGGTGACGGGGGGAGTGAAGAAACTTCACTCCCCCGTCACTGCCCCCCCGCCGCCGGGTTGCTCGTCGGCCGTATCGGCCGTCGGGCACCTCGGCGGCGCATCGCCGAGTGTGTAGGGCCCTTTATGGGCCCTACACACTGGCCGATATTTTGAAAGATATGAACGATCTCGTTCATAAATGAACGAGATCTCGTTCATATCTTTCAGTGTGGAGACTTAAGCGATGAACGATGCGCGTCCCCGCGCTCGTTCATCGCTGGTCTCCTGTCGGCTGTGCATGCAGGCCAATATGGACGATCTCGTCCATATTTGCCTGCACGTCTATGGAGCCGGGTGACGGGGGGAGTGAAGAAGCTTCACTCCCCCCGTCACTGCCCCCCCCCGCCGCCGGGTCGCTCGTCGGCCGTATCGGCCGTCGGGCACCTCGGCCAGTGAGTAGGGCCCATTAGCACGTGATCCGACAAAGGGGGTAATTCTGAGTTGATCGCAGCAGCAATTTTGTTAGCAGTTGGGCAAAACCATGTGCACTGCAGGGGGGGGGGGGGCAGATATAACATTTGCAGAGAGAGTTAGATTTGGGTGGGTTATTTTGTTTCTGTGCAGGGTAAATACTGGCTGCTTTATTTTTACACTGCAATTTAGATTTCAGTTTGAACACACCCCACCCAAATCTAACTCTCTCTGCACATGTTATATCTGCCCCTCCTGCAGTGCACATGGTTTTGCCCAACTGCTAAAAAATTTCCTGCTGCGATCAACTTGGAATTACCCCCAAAATACAATAAGGATCCCAAATAGGGATGGCCACCCGAAACTGATGGTTGGGAGTCATTGATGGTTTTTCCATTCAGTGCTGGGACTGTTGCCATCATCACGTGTTTGTTTATACTGCTCAGCTGATGGTGTAGTGTGTCAGCTGTGGACACCCTGAAGCGCTGTCTGTAGCACAACTCCATTGTACATTCGCACATTTTTGGTTAATGCTGCACATGTGCAACAAATAATCATCAATATTTAGGCCACTGATTGGTTACCTTGTGATGGCAGCTTTGCAGCCACTATTCTATGGCCATCCCTCACTCCAGGGGCTGCATCAAAATGATAATGTTGTTTGGCCGATGTTCATGCTCTACATATACTTACACATTTACTCACATATATGGCCCAGATTTATCAAGCCTTAGAGAGTGATAAATTGCACATGAAGTACCAGCCAATCGGCTCCTAACTGCCATCTTACAGGCTGTGTTTGAAAAATGACAGGTAATAGCTGATTGGTTGGTAGTTTATCACCGTGCAATTTATCATTCTCCAAGGAACAGATTCCTTGGAGCCCCAAAGCTTGACAAATCTGGGCCATAGGCTGAGCTGCATCGCCACTTTTTGTGTAAATTTACATTTTGTTTATAAACTTACATTTTTGGCAGCAATGATTTTTTTTCTTAGAAAAATGCATACAGTTCATAATTAAATCTGCTCAAGTATCTACCACAGACTGGACAAAAAACAAGATTTTAAACCTACCAGTAAATCTTTTTCTCCTTGTCCGTAGAGGATGCTGGGGACTCCGTAAGGACCATGGGGTATAGACGGGCTCCGCAGGAGACATGGGCACTCTAAAGACTTTAGAATGGGTGTGCACTGGCTCCACCCTCTATGCCCCTCCTCCAGACCTCAGTTAGAGAAACTGTGCCCAGAGGAGACGGACAGTACGAGGAAAGGATTTTTGTTAATCTAAGGGCAAGATTCATACCAGCCCACACCATCCACACCGTATAACCTGGAATATACGCAACCAGTTAACAGTATGAACAAAACAGCATCAGCCAAAGACTGATCTTAACTGTAACATAACCCTTATGTAAGCAACAACTATATACAAGCCTTGCAGAAATATGTCCGCACTGGGACGGGCCCCCCAGCATCCTCTACGGACTGGGAGAAAAAGATTTACCGGTAGGTTTAAAATCTTATTTTCTCTTACGTCCTAGAGGATGCTGGGGACTCCGTAAGGACCATGGGGATTATACCAAAGCTCCAAACCAGGCGGGAGAGTGCGGATGACTCTGCAGCACCGATTGAGCAAACATGAGGTCCTCATCAGCCAGGGTATCAAACTTGTAGAATTTTGCAAAAGTATTTGAACCCGACCAAGTCGCCGCTCGGCAAAGCTGTAACGCCGAGACGCCTCGGGCAGCCGCCCAAGAAGAGCCCACCTTCCTAGTGGAATGGGCCTTTACCGAATTTGGTAACGGCAATCCAGCCGTAGAATGAGCCTGCTGAATCGTGTTACAGATCCAGCAAGCAATAGCCTGCTTAGAAGCAGGAGCGCCAACCTTGTTGGCCGCATACAGGACAAACAGTGCCTCTGTTATCCTAACCCGAGCCGTCCTGGTTACGTAAATTTTTAAGGCCCTGACTACATCCAGGGACTTGGAATCCTCCAAGTCTCCCGTAGCCACCGGCACCACAATAGGTTGGTTCATATGAAACCACCTTAGGCAAAAATGGAGGACGCGTCCTCAACTCTGCTCTATCCACATGGAAAATCAGATAGGGGCTTTTGTGAGACAAAGCCGCCAATTCGGACACCCGCCTTGCAGATGCCAAGGCCAACAACATGACCACCTTCCAAGTGAGAAATTTTAATTCAACTGTTTGAAGAGGCTCAAACCAGTGAGATTTTAGGAACTGTAACACCACGTTAAGGTCCCAAGGTGCCACTGGGGGCACAAAAGGAGGCTGGATGTGCAGCACTCCCTTTACAAAAGTCTGGACTTCTAGGAGAGAAGCCAATTCCTTCTGGAAGAATATAGATAGGGCCGAAATCTGTACCTTAATGGAGCCTAACTTCAGGCCCATATCCACTCCTGTCTGTAGAAAGTGGAGAAAACGGCCCAAGTGGAAATCTTCCGTATGAGCATTCTTGGCTTCACACCAAGATACATACTTCCTCCAGATACGGTGATAATGTTTCGCCGTCACCTCCTTCCTAGCCTTTATCAGAGTAGGGATGACTTCCTCCGGAATACCTTTCCCAGCTAGGATTCGGTGTTCAACCGCCATGCCGTCAAACGTAACCGCGGTAAGTCTTGGAATACGCAGGGCCCCTGCTGCAACAGGTCCTCACTGAGAGGAAGAGGCCATGGATGTTCTGTGAGCATCTCCTGAAGATCTGAATACCAGGCCCTTCGAGGCCAATCTGGAACAATGAGTATTGTCTGAACTCTTTTTCGTCTTATGATTCTCAATATTTTTGAGATGAGAGGAAGAGGAGGGAACACATAGACCGACTGAAACACACATGGTGTCACCAGGGCGTCTACCGCTACTGCTTGAGGGTCCCTTGACCTGGCACAATACCTCCGAATCTTCTTGTTGAGACGTGACGCCATCATGTCTATTTGAGGAAGTCCCCAGAGACTTGTTATCTCTGCAAAAACTTCTTGATGAAGTCCCCACTCTCCTGGATGGAGATCGTGTCTGCTGAGGAAATCTGCTTCCCAGTTGTCCACTCCCGGAATGAAGACTGCTGACAGTGCGCTTACGTGATTTTCCGCCCAGCGAAGAATCCTGGTGGCTTTCGCCATTGCCACTCTGTTCCTTGTCCCGCCTTGGCGGTCTACATGAGCCACGGCTGTGACGTTGTCTGATTGAATCAGAACCGGTAGGTCGCGAAGAAGATTCTTCGCTTGTCGTAGGACGTTGTATATGGCCTTTAATTCTAAAATGTTGATGTGTAGACAAGCCTCCTGGCTCGACCATAGTCCCTGAAAATTTCTTCCTTGTGTGACTGCTCCCCATCCTCGGAGGCTCGCGTCCGTGGTCACCAGAACCCAGTCCTGAATGCCGAACCTGCGACCCTCTAGAAGGTGAGCACTCTGCAGCCACCACAGGAGAGACACCCTGGCCCTGGGGGACAGGCTTATTTTCTGATGAATTTGAAGATGGGACCCAGACCACTTGTCCAGAAGGTCCCACTGAAACGTCCTCGCATGAAACCTGCCGAAGGGGATCGCCTCGTAGGTCGCCACCATTTTTCCCATTACTCGAGTGCATTGATGAACTGACACTCTGTTCGGTTTTAACAGGTCTCTGACCATGTTCTGGAGTTCCTGGGCTTTTTCCATCGGGAGAAAAACCCTCTTTTGTTCCGTTTCCAGAATCATGCCTAAGAACGATAGCCGAGTCGCTGGAACCAACTGTGACTTTGGTAGATTTAGAATCCAGCCATGCAGCTGGAGCACTCTCAGGGAAAGCGACACGCTTTTCAGCAACTGATCTCTCGATCTCGCTTTTATCAGGAGATCGTCCAAGTATGGGATAATTGTGACTCCTTGCCTGCGCAGGAGCACCATCATTTCCGCCATTACCTTGGTGAAAATCCTCGGGCCGTGGAAAGCCCAAACGTCTGAAATTGGTAATGACAGCCCTGTACAGCGAATCTCAGGTACGCCTGATGAGGGGGATATATGGGGACATGAAGGTATGCATCCTTTATGTCCAGTGACACCATAAAATCCCCCCCTTCCAGGCTGGAGATAACTGCCCGGAGCGATTCCATCTTGAATTTGAACTTTTTTAAGTACAGGTTTAGGGATTTTAGATTTAGAATGGGTCTGACCGAGCCATCCGGTTTCGGAAACACAAACAGGGTTGAATAGTACCCCTTCCCCTGTTGAACTAGGGCAACCTTGACAATCACTTGCTGTTGACACAGCTTTTGAATTGCAGCTAAAACTATCTCCCTTTCTGGGGGAGAAGCTGGTAAAGCCGATTTGAAAAATCGGCGCGGAGGCACCTCTTCGAATTCCAGCTTGTAGCCCTGGGATACAATTTCCATCGCCCAAGGATCCCCGTCTGACTGAACCCAGACATGGCTGAAGAGTTGAAGACGTGCCCCCACCGGCGCGGACTCCCTCAGTGGAGCCCCAGCATCATGCGGTGGATTTAGTAGAAGCCGGGGAGGACTTCTGCTCCTGGGAACTAGCCGTGGCAGGCATTCTTTTCCCTTTACCCTTACCTCTGGCGAGGAAGGAAGAGCCCCCACCTCTTCTGGATTTATGTGACCGAAAGGACTGCATCTGATATTGTGGTGTTTTGTTTTGCTGTGGGGGAACATAAGGCAAAAAAGTAGATTTACCCGCGGTAGCTGTGGAAACCAGGTCCGCGAGACCTTCCCCAAATAACACCTCACCCTTGTAAGGCAAAACTTCCATATGCCTCTTTGAGTCGGCATCACCCATCCATTGGCGGGTCCACAGGGCTCGCCTAGCAGAAATCGCCATGACGTTGGCTCTTGAACCTAGTAGCCCAACGTCTCTCTGAGCGTCTCTCATATATAAGACTGCGTCTTTAATGTGACCTACGGTCAATAAAATGGTATCCCTATCTAGGGTATCAATGTCAGCTGACAAGGTATCTGTCCAAACTGCTACCGCACTACAAACCCAAGCCGATGCTATTGCCGGTCTGAGCAAAGCACCCGTATGTGAATAAATTGATTTGAAGGTAGTTTCCTGTCTGCGATCAGCAGGATCCTTGAGGGTCGCCATGTCTGGAGACGGTAGCGCCACCTTCTTGGACAAGCGCGTTAAAGCCTTGTCCACCCTGGGCGAGGATTCCCACCGTACCCTGTCCTGTGCAGGGAAAGGATACGCCATAAGAATCCTCTTGGGAATCTGCAGTTTTTTGTCTGGAGTTTCCCAAGCTTTTCAAATAACGCATTCAGCTCATGAGATGGGGGAAAGGTTACCTCAGGTTTCTTTTCCTTAAACATGCATACCCTCGTGTCAGGGACAGAGGGGTCATCTGTGATATGTAAAACATCTTTTATTGCAATAATCATATAATGAATACTTTTGGCCACCCTTGGGTGTAACCTCGCATCATCGTAGTCGACACTGGAGTCAGAATCCGTGTCGGTATCAGTGTCTGCTACTTGGGACAGGGGACATTTTTGAGACCCTGAAGGGCCCTGTGACACAGTCAAAGCCATTGATTGACTCCCTGTTTTATCCCTGGACTCTGCTTTGTCCAATCTCTTATGTAATAAAGCCACATTTGCATTTACAACATTCCACATATCTAACCAATCAGGTGTCGGCGTTGCCGACGGAGACACCACAATCATGTGCTCCACCTCCTCCTTAGATGAGCCTTCCGCTTCAGACATGCCGACACACACGTACCGACACTCCCACACACTCAGGGATATATCTATATGGAGACAGTCCCCCAATAAGGCCCTTTGGAGAGACAGAGAGAGAGAGTATGCCAGCACACACCCAGCGCCACCGGACACTGGAATAAAATCCCAGTTAGTACAGCGCTTTTATATAAATATATAAATACACTCACTGCGCCAATGAAATGTGCCCCCCCCCCCCCTCTTTTTTGCCCTCTGTAACCTTGTTCAGCAGGGAAGAGTCCGGGGAGCCAGCTTCTCTGCAATGTGCTGTGGAGAAAATGGCGCTGGTTAGTGCTGGAGGACCAAGCCCCGCCCCCTCACCGGCGGGCTTCAGTCCCGCTCAAATTATTTATACTGGCCGGGGGGTTTATTAATATACTGCCTCAGCAGTATCTACTTTATATGCCAGTGTCCCTAGAGGTTTTTTTATTGCTGCCCAGGGCGCCCCCCCGCCCTACGCCCTGCACCCTACAGTGCCCGCTGTGTGTGTCTGTGTGGGAGCAATGGCGCGCAGCGTTACTGCTGCGCGTTACCTCAGTGAAGATCTGAAGTCTTCTGCCGCCTGTGAAGTCTTCTTTTCTTCTTAATACTCACCCGGCTTCTATCTTCCGGCTCTGTGAGGAGGACAGCGGCACGGCTCCGGGACGAACGGCGAGGGTGAGACCTACATTCCGACCCTCTGGAGCTAATGGTGTCCAGTAGCCTAAGAAGCAGAGCCTATCATTCAAGCAAGTCTGCTTCTCTCCCCTCAGTCCCACGATGCAGGGAGCCTGTTGCCAGCAGTGCTCCCTGAAAATAAAAAACCTAACAAAAAGTATTTTTCAGAGAAACTCAGGAGAGCTCCCCTGCAGTGCACCCAGTCTCCTCTGTGCACAGGATCTAACTGAGGTCTGGAGGAGGGGCATAGAGGGAGGAGCCAGTGCACACCCATTCTAAAGTCTTTAGAGTGCCCATGTCTCCTACCTGGTCTATACCCCATGGTCCTTACGGAGTCCCCAGCATCCTCTAGGACGTAAGAGAAATATAGGTGATGAGTACAGACCACAGCTGTACTACATTACAATAAAAGTACTGCAATTACATTATTCTGTTACTGAGGGGGAAGATGTGTATCTATAAAACCAAAATCGCGAAATCCATAAAACACAACTACATGCATAAAGAGCACGAATATCAAATTCCATTGCAGAGCCATAGCGGCTGCGAGTCCTCCAATCACGAACGTCCCAGCCCCGGGTATTTGTTTACATCTCAGAAAGCAGCATGTCGGGATAGCGGCCATTTTGCCGCAGACCAAATTCATGAAAAACGAGATGCAATTGGATCTCCCAGAATGGGTCCTGTAACGGGGACAGTAAAACAGTTGTGATCGTAAGCCTGTATCTCCTCCCTACGTGCAGGCGGGGTGAGGCTGCGCATGTCAGTGGCCGGGTTTCGCGCGTTGTTGGGGGGTGAGACTGCCTGTCATTTCGCGGGCTGGTTTGAAGTCCTGTCCTGCTGCTGTCTTCGCGCCGCGCGAGCCTCTCGGGATGAGTCTGTGGGTGGATAAGTACCGGCCGAGCTCCCTCGCCAAGTTGGATTTCCATAAGGAGCAGGCGGCTCAACTCCGGAATTTGGTACGATGGTGCTTCATGCCTTCCAACAGCCATGTGCCTCTTCTTATAACTCTGACGTAGATACAGCGATTATCGGGCTGTGTAACTAGCTGCTAGCTTAATGACACGTACTGCCTTTATTGTCCAATCGCTGTATCCGGCGATGAGGGGGTTAATAGAGCACCCACTAGTGCCCCTGCCAGAGCTGAGCTTTACATGTATCCAGCATTTACCCACAATAAGTGTGTGGATTTCCCTTTCCTATGAGTTTAGTATAAATCTGGTCTAGTCCATATACTTCTAGGTTTAGTATACTATGGGGCCAATCCAATTAGCCGCGAAGGGTGCGAGCTGCCGATGCCACAGCATTAAACCACCAGCAACGACACCGCATCTCGCACTTGCAGTCTGCTCTCAGTCTGAATTTGTGTGGTTTTGCACGAGTTCAGCCTGCTGTAAATTACAGCTGTTGTCATGCTAACGCGCACCTGCAATGTATTTGCGGCTAAGTGGATGGATCCCTTAATGTGGATCTGGCCTTTCTTATACATTTAGTATGCATCTGGCTTTTGCCTACAGCCTGCTGTCAGTTTGGAAATTCCACACAAGAATGGGGAGCACATATGAACTCCACACAAATAGTGCCTTGGTCAGGAATTAGTCATAACCTCTGTGCTATAAGGTAGTAATGCTTACCACAATGTTAACTGTGTTGCCCAGATATCATACTATTTATGCCCTGGTCACCAAGATTAGAGTACCTACTAATTACAAATACAGCACTTTGTTAAGCTAGCTAAATGAGTAATATTATTAGCAGTTTCTTATATAGCGCAGCATATTCTGTTGCGCTTTACAATTAGAACAACAGTTATAGAACAAAACTGGGCAAAGACAGACCGACATAGAGGTAGGAAGGCCCTGCTCGCAAGCTTACAATCTATAGGGAAATAGGCATTGATACACAAGGATAGATGCTACCTGTTACATAATGGTTCCCCAGATTGCTAGGTTCTTAATGGGTTGTATGATATGATCACCCAGCAATGTTGGAAGACAAAATGTGACTTTATGTGGACTGTACAGAGTAACTTGATAGGGAAGCATTGAAGGTTATGTGTGTGGGTCTGAAATTTGGTAGGCTTGTCTGAAGAGATAATAGGAGGTTAATAGGTGAATATATTATAGCGGCACACATTGTGCAGTTATAACACTTCCTGCTTCACTTCATTACCGAGGCGAAGCAGGAAGGGACATCAACAAGATGTACAGTCAGGTCCATAAATATTGGGACATTGACACAATTCTCATATTTTGGGCTCTATACACCACCACAATGGATTTGAAATGAAACAAACAAGATGTGCTTTAACTGCAGACTTTCCACTTTAATTTGAGGGTGTTTCCATCCAAATCAGGTGAACGGTTTAGGAATTACAATGGTTTCTATATGTGCCTCCCACTTTTTAAGGGACCAAAAGTAATTGGACAATCGACTCAAAAGCTATTTCATGGACAGGTGTGGGTTATTCCCTTGTTATTTCATAATCAATTAAGCAGGTAAAAGGTCTGGAGTAGATTCCAGGTGTGACATTTGCATTTGGAATCTGTTGCTGTTGACTCTCAATATGAGATCCAAAGAGCTGCCACTATCAGTGAATCAAGCCATCATTAGGCTGAAAAATCAAAACAAACCCATCAGAGAGATGGCAAAAACATTAGGTGTGGCCAAATCAACTGTTTGGAACATTCTTAAAAAGAAAGAACGCACCGGAGAGCTCAGCAACACCAAAAGACCCGGAAGACCACGGAAAACAACTGTGGTGGATGACAGAAGAATTATTTCTCTAGTGAAGAAAAACCCCTTCACAACAGTTGCCCAGATCAAGAACACACTCCAAGAGGTAGGTGTATATGTGTCAAAGTCAACAATCAAGAGAAGACTTCACAAGAGTGAATATAGAGGGTTCACCACAAGATGTAAACCATTGGTAAGCCACAAGAAACAGGAAGTCCAGATTAGAGTTTGCCAAACAACATCTAAAAAAGCCTTTACAGTTCTGGAACAACATTTTATGGACAGATGAGACAAAGATCAACTTGTACAAGAGTGATGGGAAAAGAAGAGTATGGAGAAGGAAAGGAACTGCTCATGATCCAAAACATACCACCACATCAGTGAAGCATGGTGGTGGTGGTAGTGCCATGGCGTGGGCATGTATGGCTGCCAATGGAACTGGTTCCCTTGTATTTATTGATAATGGGACTGCTGACAAAAGCAACAGGATGAATTCTGAAGTGTTTCAGGCAATGTTATCTGCTCATATTCAATCAAATGCTTCAGAACCCATTGGACGGCGCTTCACAGTGCAGATGGACAATGACCCGAAGCATACTGCGAAAGCAACCAAATATTTTTTAAGGCAAATAAGTGGAATGTTATGCAATGGCCAAGTCAATCACCTGACCTAAATCCGATTGAGCATGCATTTCACTTGATGAAGACAAAACTGAAGGGAAAATGCCCCAAGAACAAGCAGGAACTGAAGACGTGCAGTAGAGGCCTGGCAGAGCATCACCAGGGATGAAACCCAGCGTCTGGTGATGTCTATGCGTTCCAGACTTCAGGCTGTAATTGACTGCAAAGGATTTGCAACAAAGTATTAAAAAGTGAAAGTTTGATTTAGGATTGTTTAGTTTGTCCCATTACTTTTGGTCCCTTTAAAAAGTGGGAGGCCCATATAGAAACCGTTGTAATTCCTACACCGTTCACCTGATTTGGATGTAAATACCCTCAAATTAAAGCAGAAAGTCTGCAGTTAAAGCACATCTTGTTTTCTCTTACGTCCTAGAGGATGCTGGGGACTCTGTAAGGACCATGGGGTATAGACGGGCTCCGCAGGAGACATGGGCACTCTAAAGACTTTAGAATGGGTGTGAACTGGCTCCTCCATCTATGCCCCTCCTCCAGACCTCAGTTAGATCCTGTGCTCAGAGGAGACTGGGTGCACTGCAGGGGAGCTCTACTGAGTTTCTCTGAAAATACTTTTGTTAGGTTTTTTATTTTCAGGGAGCACTGTTGGCAACAGGCTCCCTGCTTCGTGGGACTGAGGGGAGAGAAGCAGCCCCACTTTCCTGGACTGATGGGCTCTGCTTCTTAGGCTACTGGACACCATTGGCTCCAGAGGGTCGGAACACAGGTGTCGTCCTTGCTGTTCGTCCCAGAGCCGCGCCACCGTCCTCCTCACAGAGCCGGAAGATAGAAGCCGGGTAAGTGTAAGAAGCAAGAAGACTTCGAAGGCGGCAGAAGACTTCAGATCTTCATGAGGTACCACGCAGCGGTCGCGCTGCGCGCCATTGCTCCCACAACACATGGGCACAGCAAGGGCGCAGGGGGGGCACCCTGGGCAGCAATTTTCACCTCAAATAAGTCTGGCACAGTTATATAGATACTGCGGAGGCAGTATATAATAAATCCCCTGCCAGTTTAAAGAAAAAGAGCGGGACCGAAGCCCGCCGTCAAGGGGGCAGAGCTTGATCCTCCAGCACTAACCAGCGCCATTTTCTCTACAGCAAGCTGCAGAGAAGCTGCTCCCGGACTCTCCACTGTTGAACAAGTATCAGGGGGCAAAAATGAAGGGGGGGGCTCATTTATTTGGTGTTAAATTGTGTAGATATAGCACTTTACAGGCTGGGACTTTGTTTCAGTATCTAGTGGCGCTGGGTGGGTGCTGGCATACTCACTCTCTCTCTCTCTGTCTCTGTCTCTCCAAAGGGCCTTATTGTGGGTCTGTCCCCATATTCAGATATCCCAGTGTGTGTGGGGGTGTCAGTACGTGTGTGTCGACATGTCTGAAGCGGAAGGCTCGTCTAGGGAGGATGCAGAGCAGATGGTGGTGTCTATGTCGGCACAGCCGACACCTGATTGGTTGGACATGTGGAATGTTTTAAATGCTAATGTGACTTTATTACATAAGAGATTGGACAAAGCAGAGTCCAAGGATAAAGCAGGGAGTCAATCCATGGCTTTGGCTGTGTCACAAGACCCTTCAGGGTCCCATAAACATCCCTTCTCCCAGATAGCAGACACTGATACCGACACGGATTCAGACTATGATGATGTGAGGTTGCACCCAAGAGTGGCCAAGAGTATTCAATATATGATTATTGTAATAAAAGATGTTTTGCATATCACAGAGGACACCTCTGTCCCTGACACGAGGGTCTGCATGTTTAAGGAAAAGAAACCTGAGGTAACGTTTCCCCCATCTCATGAGCTAAACGCTTTATTTGAAAAGGCTTGGGAAACTCCAGACAAGAGACTGCAGGTTCCCAAGAGAATTATTATGGCGTATCCTTTCCCCTCAAAGGACAGGTTACGATGGGAATCCTCGCCCACGGTGGACAAGGCCTTGACGCGCTTGTCCAAAAAGGTTGCGCTACCGTCCCCGGACAGGGCGGCCCTAAAGGATCCTGCGGGTCGCAGACAGGAAACTACCTTAAAATCAATTTATGCGACTACGGGAGCCCTGCTCAGACCTGCAGTTGCGTCGGCATGGGTGGATAGCGCAATTGCAGCGTGGACAGATGACTTGTCATCTGACATTGACACCTTTGATAAAGATAGTATTTTGTTGACCTTGGGTCACATTAAGAACGCAGCGTTATATATGAGAGAGGCTGCGAGAGATATTGGTCTGTTGGGTTCAAGAGCCAATACCATGGCAGTTTCTGCTAGAAGGTCCCTGTGGACCCGTCAATGGACAGGTGATGCTGATTCAAAGAGACATATGGAGGCTCTGCCTTACAAGGGTGAAGTTTTATTTGGGGAGGGCCTCGCAGACCTGGTTTCCACAGCTACCGCAGGTAAGTCTTCTTTTTAGCATTATGTTCCCCCACAGCAAAAGAAAACACCTCAATACCAGATGCAGTCCTTTCGGTCGCATAAGTTCAGAAAGGGTCGGGGCTCTTCCTTCCTCGCCAGAGGTAAAGGGAAAAGAACACCAGCTACAGCTATTTCCCAGGAACAAAAATCCTCCCCGGCCTCTACAAAATCCACCGCATGACGCTGGGGCTCCGCTGCGGGAGTCCGCACCGGTGGGGGCACGTCTTCGTCTCTTCAGCCAGGTCTGGGTTCAGTCGGATTTGGACCCTTGGGTGGTCGAAATTGTATCCCAAGGCTACAAACTGGAGTTCAAAGATGTGCCTCCACACCGATTTTTAAAATCGGCCTTGCCAGCTTCTCCCCCAGAGAGGGAAATAGTTTCAGCTGCCATACAAAAGCTGTGTCAACAGCAGGTGATTATCAAGGTTCCCCTAGGGCCTTGATGGCTAACCTTGACACTCCAGCTGTTGTTGAACTACACATCCCAGCATGCCCTGCATCAGTTTTAGCATGGCCTAATAACAAAACTGCAGCAGGGCATGTTGGTATATGTAGTTCAACAACAGCTGGAGTGTCAAGGTTAGCCATCACTGCCCTAGGGCAACAGGGGAAAGGGTTTTATTCAACCCTATTTGTGGTCCCGAAGCCGGATGGCTCGGTCAGACCAATTCTGAATCTAAAATCCCTAAACCTATATTTGAAAAGGTTCAAATTCAAGATGGAATCTCTCCGGGCAGTGATCTCCAGCCTGGAAGGGGGGGATTTTATAGTGTCACTAGACGTAAAGGATGCATACCTTCATGTCCCCATATATCCTCCTCATCAGGCGTACCTGAGATTCGCTGTACAGGATTGTCATTACCAGTTTCAGACGTTGCCGTTTGGGCTTTCCACGGCCCCGAGAATTTTCACTAAGGTAATGGCGGAAATGATGGTGCTCCTTCGCAAGCAGGGGGTCACAATTATCCCATACTTGGACGATCTCCTGATAAAGGCAAGTTTAAGAGATCAGTTACTAAAAAGCGTGTCTCTCTCCATGAGTACTACAACAACACGGCTGGATTCTAAATCTACCAAAGTCGCAATTGGTTCCGACAACTCGGCTGTCATTTTTGGGCATGGTTCTGAACACTGAAAAAAAGAGGGTTTTTCTCCCAATGGAAAAAGTCCAGGAACTCCAGAGCATGGTCAAGGACCTGCTGAAACAAAAAAAGAGTGTCAGTTCATCAATGCACTCGAGTATTGGGAAAGATGGTGGCGGCCTACGAGGCCATTCCGTTCGGCAGGTTCCATGCAAGAACCTTTCAGTGGGACCTTCTGGACAAGTGGTAAGGGTCCCATCTACAGATGCATCGGAGGATAAGCCTGTCTCCCAGGGCCAGGGTCTCTCTCCTGTGGTGGCTCCAGAGTGCTCACATTCTAGAGGGTCGCAGGTTCGGCATTCAAGATTGGGTTCTTGTGACCACGGACGCGAGCCTCCGAGGATGGGGAGCAGTCACACAAGGCAGAAATTTTCAGGGAATATGGTCAAGCCAGGAGGCTTGTCAACACATCAATGTGCTGGAATTAAGGGCCTTATACAACGGCCTGCAACATGGGGAGAGTCTTCTTCGCAACCTACCCGTTCTGATCCAATCAGACAACGTCACAGCCGTGGCGCATGTAAACCGCCAGGGCGGGACAAGGAGCAGAGCAGCAATGGCAGAAGCCACCAGGATTCTTCGCTGGGCGGAAAATCATGTAAGCGCTCTATCAGCGGTCTTCATTCTGGGAGTAGACAACTGGGAAGCAGACTTCCTCAGCAGACACTATCTCCATCCAGGAGAGTGGGGACTTCATCAAGAGGTCTTTGCAGAAGTAACAAGTCGTTGGGGACTTCCTCAAATAGACATGATGACGTCACGCCTCAACAAAAAGCTTCGGACGTATTGTTCTAGGTCGAGGGACCCTCAGGCAGTGGCGGTGGATGCCCTGGTGACACAGTGGGTGTTTGTCAGTCTATGTGTTCCCTCCACTTCTGCTTTATCTCAAAAATACTGAGAATCATAAGACGAACTAGGGGGCAGACAATACTCATTGTTCCAGATTGGCCTCGAAGGGCCTGAACGCAGTATGGCCCCAGTACTCCCCCCGACTGTCACTGCTGATGTCGGCACCCCGACTGGTCCCAACGCTAGCAAGCTTACAGGGTACACACATCGTTTAATTTGTACCCGCCATTAGTCTTTGACCTCTCCAATCCTGAATCTGCCACCTGACTATTTTCTATCGAGCTGATTTGCCAATCATTGCTGTGTTGTCACATGGATAGTACCTAGCTGAGCTTCCTCCAGCCACCTTGGCCCTGGCAGCGTGCCTGTTGAGGATAGTAGAAGATAGAACAAATTGTGGGTAGAATAGTAGCATTTCCATATGGTGGTGGTGGAAGACGTGAACAGGTGTTCTATTTAGCGTTTTGTCACTGGAACGTTGCGTGGAGTGCTTTGGTGTCCTGTAGGTTGATGTCTGTAGTGGTGTTCCACCGGAGCCAAGGAATGTATTGTTCTTGTCAAGGAAGAAGAGTGGCGTTAATAGGAGGTAAAAGAGCTGGAGGCAGATGTTTAATAGTTAATTACACTTCTGTAATTATATAAAGTGCAAGTAATAAGAAAGTCCAGAGAGAATAAAGAAAAGATGAATAAAGGGAAAAGCATTTGAAGACTAAAAAAAAGTTGTTATAGGTGTTGATCCTTGCGCTAGACTTGTGTGTGTTCTTATTGTTTGTGTGCTGCCATATTTATGTTGATCGTTTAATCCAGTGGATAAATGCTGAGAAATGCAGTATAATAAACTACAGCAAACAAAATTATGATGGAGGGTTTGACAAATCCCAGTCACCATGGGGTCAGTTCAGTTCTGTGCAGAGTGAATAGCGTCAGGAATGAGCTTCCGCTGCTATTCAATTCAGTGCGCTGTTATGTCAGTGAAGGCTGGTTCTCGCGGACTAAACTGTTTTGTCGCAAGAACCGGCATTCTCTGACTTAAATGCTGGGAGAGATGCTGTTTCTGGCGCGTAAAGGCCAGAAAACAGCATCGTGCCATCACTTTTGTTGGATTTCTGCTCCTACCTCTGGAGCGGTGCGAGAAGTAATCCTCATGTTGGGCGTCACATTGCGCTGAATTGAATAGCATTGGGAGCTAATTCTTGACACTATTCAATCCGGGCAGAATTGAATTGACCCCCATGGCAACTAAGATCTTACATCTGGCGACCTGGATTTGTAAAAGTCCCGGCCTGTCAGTGAGGAGAGTGAGGGTTTGTTTAGAAACAACACACTGCTCTGTCCACTCCACACTACATGACTATCGCATCCATTGGTAGTGATGCAAAACGAGGACTCACCCCGGGCTTTAGGTTGGTACACTACTGGTTAAAACGGTTTCAAAATTTGCACGTGTACTTCAGGGACCGCTGCAGCATCAATAATTTTATTCACACCCATGTCCTTAAAACACACACAGCGTTGAGTGCAGAGCAGAGATCAGACCAGCAATTAATACCCCTTTCTCCTACGTCCTAGAGGATGCTGGGGACTCCGTAAAAACCATGGGGTATAGACAGGATCCGCAGGAGACATGGGCACACTATAAGACTTTGAATGGGTGTGAACTGGCTCCTCCCTCTATGCCCCTCCTCCAGACCTCAGTTAGACTCTGTGCCCAGGAGTGACTGGACACACACTAGGGGAGCTCTACAGAGTTTCTCTAAAGACTTTATTGTTAGGTATTTTTATTTTCAGGGAGACCTGCTGGCTACAGGCTCCCTGCATCGTGGGACTGAGGGGAGAGAAGCAGTGCTACTTCTTCTTAGTTCAAGGGCTCTGCTTCTTAGGCTACTGGACACCATTAGCTCCAGAGGGTTCGATCACTTGGTGCGCCTAGCTGCTTGTTCCCGGAGCCGCGCCGTCACCCCCCTCACAGAAGCCAGAAGAAAGAAGCCAGGTGAGTATAAGAAGAAGAACAGAAGGCGTCAGACGGCAGAAGATTTCAGTAACGGAGGGTAGCGCAGCGCTACATGCTCCCACACACCAACGGCACTCACAGGGTGCAGGGCGCTGGGGGGGGGAGCGCTCTGGGCAGCAGTTACTGAGGGTCTCTTTTGCACTGGCAAGAACGCATATTCGGGCCCCGGGCACCGTGTACGATACCCCCGCCAGTATACAGCAGCGGTCGCGCCATTGCTCCCACACACCAACGGGTTTACGTGGGTGCAGGGCACGGGGGGGGGGGGGGGCGCCCTGGACAGAGAGATATATATATATATATATATATATATATATATATATATATATATATATATATATATATATATATATATATATATATATATATATATATAATTTTTATTTTTTATTTTTTTTGAGTAGGTATATAGTGTGTAGACACTATATACGGTTCCCTGCCTGCATATAAAAACTATATTATCATGGGGCTGAAGCGCGCCGAAAAGGGGCGGGGCTTAGCCCTCACAACAGTGTTCAGCGCCATTTTTCTCTCTGTCCCCGCCAAAAATTGTGTACAGTGCAAACGAGGGGGGGCACAGTGTTTTTAGTGTTATATTGAGGGAAATATAGCACTATTTTTTAGAAATGGGCATGTAATCATTGTTGTGCATATTCCTCTGTGTGTTCCCTGTCCGATATACCCACTATAGTCCACATGTGTCGACATGTGAGTGCTCCGTCACAAACAGCTATGGGGATCAATGTCGGCATCGCCGACGCCTGTTGGTACTTGATACAGTAGATGCAGAGTCAACAGGTCGGTAGTTGTATGCTTGTCAAAAGTAAACACTGTATGGGAGACACAGTAGAATGTGGGTGACCCTGTCGGCACCAACTATTATTACTGGGTGTAAATTAACATGCTGTAACTGCCTTATACCTGTGTGTGTATGTATATATATATATATATATATATATATATATATATATATATATATATATATATATATATATATTTATATGTATGGTACGGTTCCATGGGCCTGTAGCTCGAGCACAGACATGGTAGTATGTGTGGGGGAGTGTTATTAAAATTATTTATGTATACTTCCCTCGGGGTCGCAAGAATGTTATTTTGCCTGGTTACTACTCCCTGCTGTCGACGAATACTAGGTTTTCTGTCGACCATAAGGTTTCCTGTTAGGCCCACAACTGGGGCATTCAGTACATTAATGTCGCTA
This sequence comes from Pseudophryne corroboree, assembly GCF_028390025.1. NCBI lineage: Eukaryota > Metazoa > Chordata > Amphibia > Anura > Myobatrachidae > Pseudophryne > Pseudophryne corroboree. The sequence goes on from NC_086445.1 coordinate 146,731,384, forward strand.
GGGACCCGACGGTTCCGGACAATCCGCTTATATGTATGAGATATATAGAGAGAGATATATATATATATATATATATATATATATATATATATATATATATATATATATATATATATATATATATATATATATATATATATATATTTCTCTATCGTCCTAGTGGATGCTGGGGTTCCTGAAAGGACCATGGGGAATAGCGGCTCCGCAGGAGACAGGGCACAAAAAGTAAAGCTTTAGGATCAGGTGGTGTGCACTGGCTCCTCCCCCTATGACCCTCCTCCAAGCCAGTTAGATTTTGTGCCCGGCCGAGAAGGGTGCAATCTAGGTGGCTCTCCTAAAGAGCTGCTTAGGAAAGTTTAGCTTAGGTTTTTTATTTTACAGTGAGTCCTGCTGGCAACAGGATCACTGCAACGAGGGACTTAGGGGAGAAGAAGTGAACTCACCTGCGTGCAGGATGGATTGGCTTCTTGGCTACTGGACATCAGCTCCAGAGGGACGATCACAGGTACAGCCTGGATGGTCACCGGAGCCTTGCCGCCGGCCCCCTTGCAGATGCTGAAGTAAGAAGAGGTCCAGAATCGGCGGCAGAAGACTCCTCAGTCTTCTAAAGGTAGCGCACAGCACTGCAGCTGTGCGCCATTTTCCTCTCAGCACACTTCACACGGCAGTCACTGAGGGTGCAGGGCGCTGGGAGGGGGGCGCCCTGGGAGGCAAATGAATACCTATTTTGGCTAAAAATACCTCACATATAGCCTCCGGAGGCTATATGGAGATATTTAACCCCTGCCAGAATCCGTTAAGAGCGGGAGACGAGGCCGCCGAAAAAGGGGCGGGGCCTATCTCCTCAGCACACAGCGCCATTTTCCCTCACAGAAAGGCTGGAGGGAAGGCTCCCAGACTCTCCCCTGCACTGCACTACAGAAACAGGGTTAAAACAGAGAGGGGGGGCACTAATTTGGCGATATGCTTATATATATATTAAGATGCTATAAGGGAAAACACTTATATAAGGTTGTCCCTATATAATTATAGCGTTTTTGGTGTGTGCTGGCAAACTCTCCCTCTGTCTCTCCAAAGGGCTAGTGGGTCCTGTCCTCTATCAGAGCATTCCCTGTGTGTGTGCTGTGTGTCGGTACGTGTGTGTCGACAGGTAGGAGGACGATGTTGGTGAGGAGGCGGAGCAATTGCCTGTAATGGTGATGTCACTCTCTAGGGAGTCGACACCGGAATGGATGGCTTATTTAGGAAATTACGTGATAATGTCAACACGCTGCAAGGTCGGTTGACGACATGAGACGGCCGACAAACAATTAGTAATTAGTACGGTCCAGACGTCTCAAAAACACCGTCAAGGGTTTTAAAACGCCCGTTTACTTTAGTCGGTCGACACAGACACAGACAGGGACACTGAATCCAGTGTCGACGGTGAATAAACAAACGTATTCCTTATTAGGGCCACACGTTAAAGGCAATGAAGGAGGTGATACTACAAGTACCACAAAAGAGGGTATTATGTGGGATGTGAAAAAACTACCATAGTTTTTCCTGAATCGGATAAATTAAATAAAGTGTGTGATGATGCGTGGGTTCCCCCCGATAGAAAATTATGGGCGGTATACCCTTTCCCGCCAGAAGTTAGGGCGCGTTGGGAAACACCCCTTAAGGTGGATAAGGCGCTCACACGCTTATCAGAACAAGTGGCGGTACCGTCTATAGATAGGGCCGTCCTCAAGGACCAGCTGACAAGGCTGGAAAATATAATAAAAAGTATATACACACATACTGGTGTTATACTGCGGCCAGCGATCGCCTCAGCCTGGATGTGCAGAGCTAGGGTGGCTTGGTCGGATTCCCTGACTAAAAATATTGATACCCTTGACAGGGACAGTATTTTATTGACTATAGAGCATTTCTATATATGCGAGATGCACAGAGGGATATTTGCACTCTGGCATCATGAATAAACGCGATGTCCATAACTGCCAGAAGATGTTATGGACACGACAGTGGTCAGGTGATGCAGATTCCAAACGGCACAGTATGGCCGTATAAAGGAAGAGGACTTGTTTGGGGTCGGTCCATCGGACCTGGTGGTCACGGCAACTGCTGGAAAATCCACCGTTTTTTACCCTAAGTCACATCTCTGCAGAAAAAGACACCGTCTTTTCAGCCTCAGTCCTCTCGTCCCTATAAGATCATATCTGCCCAGGGATAGAGGAAAGGGAAGAAGACTGCAACAGGCAGCCTATTCCCAGGAACAGAAGCGTTCCACCGCGTCTGACAAGTTCTCAGCATGGCGCTGAGACCGTACAGGACCCCTGGATCCTACAAGTAGTATCCCGGGGGTACAGATGGGAATGTCGAGACGTTTCACCTTCGCAGGCTCCTGAAGTCTGCTTTACCAAGTCTCCCTCCGACAAGGAGGTAGTATGGGAAAAAATTCACAAGCTGTGTTCCCAGCAGGTGACAATTAAATTACCCCTCCTACTACAGAAAAGGGGTATTATTCCACACTATATTGTGGTACTGAAGCCAGAAGGCTAGGTGAGACTTATTCTAAAAAAATTTTTTTGAACACTTACAAAGGTTCAAATTAAGATGAAGTCACTCAGAGCAGTGATAACGAACCAGGAAGAAGGGGACTATATAGTGTCCCGGGACATCAGGGATGCTTACCTCTATGTCCCAAATTTGCCCTTCTCACTAAGGGTACCTCAGGTTCGTGGTGCAGAACTGTCACTATCAGTTTCAGACGCTGCCGTTTGGATTGTCCACGGCACCCCGGGGTCTTTACCAAGGTAATGGCCGAATTGATGATTCTTCTTCGAAGAAAAGGCGTCTTAATTATCCCTTACTTGGACGATCTCCTGATAGGGGCATAGTCCAGGGAACAGTTGGAGGTCGGAGTAGCACTATCTCGGATACTGCTACAATCAGCACGGGTGGATTCTAAATATTCCAAAATCGCAGCTGATCCCGACGACACGTCTGCTGTGCCTAGGGATGATTCTGGACACAGTCCAGAAAAAGGTGTTTCTCCCGGAAGAGAAAGCCAGGGAGTTATCCGAGCAAGTCAGGAACCTCCTAAAAACAGTGCATCATTGCACAAGGGTCCTGGTAAAAATGGTGGCTTCCTACGAAGCAATTCCATTCGGCAGATTTCACGTAAGAACTTTTCAGTGGGATCTGCTGGACAAATGGTCCGGATCGCATCTTCAGATGCATCAGCGGATAACCCAATATCCAAGGACAAGGGTGTCTCTCCTGTGGTGGTTATAGAGTGCTCATCTTCTAGAGGGCCGCAGATTCGGCATTCAGGATTGGATGCTGGTAACCACGGAGCCCAGCCTGAGAGGCTGGGGAGCAGTCACACAAGGGAAAAATTTCCAGGGAGTGTGATCAAGTATGGAGACTTTTCTCCACATAAATATACTGGAGCTAAGGGTAAATTTATAATGCTCTAAGCTTAGCAAGACCTCTGCTTCAAGGTCAGCCGGTATTGATCCAGTGGGAAAAACATCACGGCAGTCGCCCACGTAAACAGACAGGGCGACACAAGAAGCAGGAGGGCAATGGCAGAAACTGCAAGGACTTTTCGCTGGGCGGAAAATCATGTGATAACACTGTCAGCAGTTTTTCATCCCGGGAATGGAAACTGGGAAGCAGACTTCCTCAGCACGACCTCCACCCGGGAGAGTGGAAACTTCATTGAGAAGATTTTTCCACATGATTGTAAACCGTTGGGAAATACCAAAGGTGGACATGATGGCGTCCCGTCTGAACAAAAAACGGGACAGGTATTGCGCCAGGTCAAGGGACCCTCAGGCAATAGATGTGGACGTTCTGGTAACACCGTGGGTGTACCAGTCGGTGTATGTGTTCCCTCCTCTGCTTCTCATACCTAAGGTGCTGAGAATTATAAGACGTAGAGGAGTAAGAACTATACTCATGGCTCCGGATTGGCCAAGAAGGACTTGGTACCCGGAACTTCAAGAGATGCTTACAGAGGTCTTATGGCCTCTGCCGCTAAGAAGGGACTTGCTTCAGCAAGTACCATGTCTGTTCCAAGACTTACCGCAGCTGCGTTTGTCGGCATGGCGATGGAAAGCCGGATCCTAAGGGAAAAAAGGCATTCCGGAAGAGGTCATTCCTACCCTGGTCAAAGCCAGAAAGGAGGTGACCGCACAACATTATCACCACGTGTGGCGAAAATTTGTTGCGTGGTGTGAGGCCAGGAAGGCCCCACAAAGAAATTTCAACTCGGTCGTTTCCTGCATTTCCTGCAAACAGGAGTGTCTATGGGCCTCAAATTGGGGTCCATTAAGGTTCAAATTCGGCCCTGTAAATTTTCTTCCAGAAAGAATTGGCTTCAGTTCCTGAAGTCCAGAAGTTTGTCAAGGGAGTATTGCATATACAAACCCCTTTTTTGTGCCTCCAGTGGCACTGTGGGATCTCAACGTAGTTCTGGGATTTCTCAAATCACATTGGTTTAAAACCAGTCAAATATGTGGATTTGCAGCATCTCACATAAAAAGTGACCATGCTCTTGGCCCTGGCCTGGACCAGGCGAGTGTCAAATTGGTGGTTTTTTCTCAAAAAAGCCCATATCTGTTTGTCCATTCGGACAGGGCAGAGCTGCGGACTCGTCCCCAGTTCTCTCCCTAAGGTGGTGTCAGTGTTTCACCTGAACCAGCTTATTGTGGTGCCTTGCACCTACTAGGGACTTGGAGGACTCCAAGTTGCTAGAAGTTGTCAGGGCCCTGAAAATATATTCCAGGACAGCTGGAGTCAGAAAATCTGACTCGCTGTTTATACTGTATGCACCCAACAAGTTGGGTGCGCCTGCTTCTAAGCAGTCGATTGCTCGTTGGATTTGTAACACAATTCAACTTGCACATTCTGAGGCAGGCCTGCCACAGTCTAAATCGGTTAAGGCCCATTCCACAAGGAAGGTGGGCTCATCTTGGGCGGCTGCCCGAGAGGTCTCGGCATTACAACTCTGCCGAGCAGCTACGTGGTCAGGGGAGAACACGTTTGTAAAATTCTACAAATTTGATATCCTGGCAAAAGAGGACCTGGAGTTCTCTCATTCGGTGCTGCAGAGTCATCCGCACTCTCCCGCCCGTTTGGGAGCTTTGGTATAATCCCCATGGTCCTTTCAGGAACCCCAGCATCCACTAGGACGATAGAGAAAATAAGAATTTACTTACCGATAATTCTATTTCTCGGAGTCCGTAGTGGATGCTGGGCGCCCATCCCAAGTGCGGATTATCTGCAATACTTGTACATAGTTACAAAAATCGGGTTATTATTGTTGTGAGCCATCTTTTCAGAGGCTCCGCTGTTATCATACTGTTAACTGGGTTTAGATCACAAGTTGTACGGTGTGATTGGTGTGGCTGGTATGAGTCTTACCCGGGATTCAAAATTCCTCCCTTATTGTGTACGCTCGTCCGGGCACAGTACCTAACTGGCTTGGAGGAGGGTCATAGGGGGAGGAGCCAGTGCACACCACCTGATCCTAAAGCTTTACTTTTTGTGCCCTGTCTCCTGCGGAGCCGCTATTCCCCATGGTCCTTTCAGGAACCCCAGCATCCACTACGGACTCCGAGAAATAGAATTATCGGTAAGTAAATTCTTATTATATATATATATTATTGCTAGAACAAATCAGGAGAGCTGGTAAATGGAACATTCACTCTATAGTAAAACAAAATAGTATCCACATACATTAAGGTTTAAGAATCCAAATTCAATGGAATAACCGTCACTGTTGTGTACAGTCCAACTGTTTCTCTCTTGCCGGCTCCGGACCCGGCGGGTGACGTCACAACGTCCACGGCAAGGTAACCACGCCCAACGCGTTTCGACCAATCAGTCTTCGTCAGGGGATCGAGCAGCGTTGGAAAACTTTCTCATATATAAAAAACTCCTGGACACACGGACTTGCAGCGCATGAATTGAACCTTTTTGTTTGAGATAGATATAGATATATATATATATATATAATATATATATATATATATATATATGTATGTATTACGTTATGTATATTCGTATTATGATTTATAATGAATGACGAAGTAAAAGTATTCCTTTTCTTGTGCTGGTCGCTCTGTTGATAAAGCTCTAGGTCGGCCGTGATGAGTTGGTCTCAGATCCTCACATGGAGTCCGAATGTTTATTCTCTTCCCGCTGTGGATAGAATACTGTGAAAGTCAACTCCTGGTCGACACGGGGCCCTGTCACAAAGGATCGTACACAGGAAGCTAAATTATATTTTATTTCTATGCTTTGGATTTATTTGCATTACATGCACATGGGGGAGTGTTTATATTCGGAAAGGCATCCGATAGTATTACCCTAAAAAGAGAGGGGAGGTTTCTTATGTTGATTCTTCTCTATAACATTGCGGCAGGCTACCGTGCGAACGCAGGAGGTGTGGCCGGGGGAATGCTGAGGCTGACTCCGAGAGATATGCCTCAGTTCAGTCAGTCTCGGCGGATACTACTGGTAAATCTAACTTCGTGAGTTAGACTCCTTCACAACGGTTGGTGACACATTCTGTTGTGGGCTACAATCATTTTAACTGGTTCGATACCGTTCTTTTTTCCCTTTCGGTGCAGATAGTGGAAGGTGAACAGGTAAGAGTTCTGCAGCCTTGTTAGAATTGGATGTCGTTTTCTGTTTCTACCACATCCACCGCATGTCGCTGGGTCTATCTGGCTGGAGCCTACTCCGGTGGGAGCTAGTCTACTACTTTTCAGTCAGTCCGGGAATGGACTAGTACCTGTGAGTTAAGTATAGAATACAAAGGGGGACATTCTGGCGTTTACAGATGTTTCCCCTCACTGATTTTTCAAATAGATCTTGCCGTTTCCTCTCTGGAAGGGGAGGTAGTACGCAACGCCATACCAGAGTTGCTTCAGGTTCAAGGCGTTGTCCTGCTGTCCCTGTGTAAAAAAACCAAAACAAAGATTTCTCTTTACGTGGTTGACCTACAGGATGGATTCTCTCAGACCAGAGAGCTCCGGCATGTAAAGGTAGAAAAGGGGTTGAATGCGTTTTTCTCCGCATTCGGCTTACCTGGGTTGATATCGAGGATTGTCTTTGTCATTTCACCGGAGTGATGGCAGTATGATGGGTTCTTTCAATAATAAGAGCTATTGTAATTCTGCACTGAGATGCTCTCCTGATTAAGGCCAGGTCAAGAAACAAGTGGTGCAAATCGTTGTTTCTCTCTGACTGTTCTTCAACACAGGGAATGGCTGTTGTTCCCAACGACGCAGATGTCGGAGGTGGGTATCAGAGTAGTTACTGAAGGTTGAGGTTCTGTGTTTTCCTGTGGAAAGAGGTCTGAGGATCCAGAGTCGGATCAGATTTGCAGTGACAATCCATCAATATGTTCTGTTGATGAAGAAGATGATGCGGCCTAAGAGGCTTTTCAGTGAGCAGGTCAAATGCCAGAGTGGTTTTCACGGGGCCAGTTGGAAATGTGGTCAGGGTTTCACCTGCACATGCCCCATAATATAATCCTAATGGCCAGGATATCGCTCCTGTGGTGTCTGCTCAGTTCTCACCTAGAGGGAAGAAGGTTCGAATCCAGGATGGGATCCTGGTGTCCGTGCATGCAGGTCTCCGAGACAGGGGAGCAGTCCTGGCAAGGGAAGTATTTCCAGAGGAAAAGGTCAAGCTGGGTGGCTTGTCTGCAATAAGCTTTCTTGAATTAAGAGCTATTTTCAATGAACATATGCTTTGTGATCTGTCGTGTTAATTCTGTCGGACGACTTGACAGCTGTGGTGTAAGTAAGCCGCTAAGGCGGAACATGGAGAAAAGCGGAAATGGCAGATGCCGTAAAAGTTTCCGCTGGGTGAAATGACTGGTAAACGCTAGATTAGCAGTCTTCGGTCCGGATGTGAACGACGGAGAAATAGATTCCTCTGCAGATACGATCTCCATCCGGGAGATATACAGTCGTCATCGAGAAGTTTCACTGAAGCGACAGGTCTTTGAGGTGTGCCTCAATTTGACATATTGGTGTCTCGCCTCAACGAGAGATCTCAGGGATATTGTTCCGGGTCAAGGGACACTCGAGCTATAGCAGTGGACGTCCTCGGGACACCTTGGATGTTTTCAGTCGGTCTATGTGTCCCCTCTGTTTTCACTCTTCTGAAGGTGATAAACGTAAGACGAACAAAGGTTCAGGTGATCCTCATTGTTCCGGTCTGCACATGGAAGGCTTGGTATCCAGTTCTTCAAGATTTACTCATAGCGGATCCCTGGCCTCTTCCTCTACGTGAGGAACTGTTACAGCAAGATCCGGGCATGTATCAAGCCTTACCGCGGCTGGGTATTTCCAGTGAAGTCATTTCCACTTTTCTTCGGGCTAGAACAGAACTATCGGCAAAGCCTTATCACCGTGTTTGGAGAAAATATGTGTCTTGGTGTGAATCCAAGAAGGCTACTACGGAAGACTTTCAGTTGGGTCGTTTTTCTACATTCTTTACAAGCAGCTGTGGGTGCAGGCCTAAAGTTAGGCTCCATTCAAGAGTGGTTTGGGCCTTATAAATTTTCTTTCAAGAAAGAATTGGCGACCTTTCCGGAAGTTCGGACCTTCGTGGAAGGAGTACTGCACATCCAACCTCCATTTGTGCCCCCATTGGCACCGTGGGACCTTGACGTGGTGTTGTAGTTTCTTATGTCACAATGATTGGAACCTTTCTGAAAAGTTATGTTAAATTTTCTCTCTTGGAGAGTGGTCATGTTTTTGGCTTTGGCGTCCGCAAGGCGGGTGTTGGAAGTGGCGGCTGGGTCTCACAGGAGCCCCTGTTTGATCTTCCAGGTGGATAGAGCGAAATTGAGAACTCTGATAATAGTTCTGCCAACAGTGGTTTAGGTGTTTCGCAGAAACCAGCCTATTTGATGCCTGTGGTTACTTGAGCTGATTCAATGTCTCTCGATGTAGTCAGATCTCTGAATATTTATGTTGCCAATTTGGCTCAGATTGCGGAAACAGAGGCTCTGTTTGTCCGTAATGCTCCCAGTGTGATTGGGGCGCCTGCGTCTCTGTAGTCTGTTACACGCTAGATCTGTGATCCGATTCGGCGTGCTCGTTCTACGGCTGGTTTGCAGTTACCGAATTTGGTGGTGACCCATTCTACTTGGAAAGTGGGTTTTCTTGGGCGGATGCCCGATTCATCTTTGCCGAGTGGATACTTGGTCGGATTCAAACACTTTTGCTAAGCTCTACAAGTTTGATACCCTGGCTGATGGGGTCCTCATGTTGCTCAATCGGTGCTGCAGAGTCGTCCGCACTCTTCCGCCCGGTCTGGAGCTTTGATATAAACCCCATGGTCCTTACGAAGTCCCCAGCATCCTCTAGGACGTAGGAGAAAATAGGATTTTAATAACTACCGGTAAATCCTTTTCTCTTAGTCCGTAGAGGATGCTGGGCGCCCGTCCCAGTGCGTACTGTGTCTGCAGTTATTGGTTATGGTTACACTCTTGTGGTTTCTCTTTTCTGTCAGGATGTTGCTGACGTTGTGCATGCCATGGCATGCGGTATCTTATTGGTTGGGTTGGCACACTGGTTGTGTTATATTCTCTCAGCATGTGGCTGTGTATTGTTCATGCCGTTGGCTGGTATTCTATTGAATGCCACGTTCTGCGGTATGTTCGTGGTGTGAGCTGGTATGACACTCACCGTGTTTAAACACATTATTTCCTCGAAATGTCCGTCTCCCTGGGCACAGTTTTCTAACTGAGGTCTGGAGGAGGGGCATAGAGGGAGGAGCCAGTTCACACCTATTCAAAGTCTTATAGTGTGCCCATGTCTCCTGCGGATCCCGTCTATACCCCATGGTCCTTACGGAGTCCCCAGCATCCTCTACGGACTAAGAGAAAAGGATTTACCGGTAGGAATTAAAATCCTATTTTTACATTCGCAGGCTCTGGTCATTCCCGGGAATGTGTCCCGGGATATTTCCAGGGACACATTCCCGGGAATGACCCTTTTACATTAGCAGCCCGACCCGGCATATTGCTAGGTCGGTGACGTCACCGCTGACTCTCCCGGAGGCGGTGCTTGGAGTTAATCTTCTCCAAGCACCCCCTCCTCCTATGCAGAGAACGGGTGCCGAGTCGCCTTGACCCGGTATACCCGTTCACACTGCACAGCTACCCGGGATGGTCCTGGGTTGAAATCCCGGGATGCTCGTCCTGGGAAATTGTAAGTGTACCCTTTTACACTGCAAAATCCCGGGATAAAATTGTCAGTGTAAAAGGAGTACTAAGCCTCCTACCTCCCTTGCAGCCGCCTTGACTCGGAAAGGCACCCTGCTGCTGCGGCGAGCCCGAGCAGCGTGAGGGCGAATGTCCCACTCCCAGTATGTACCACAGGACATTTCCCACATTGCCCCAGTAGGTACCGCAGGACATTTCCCACACTGCCCCAGTAGGTACCACAGGACATTTCCCACACTGCCCCATCAGGCTTTTTAACCATGTTACTCTTACCAACCCGTCCCCAAGTACCAAGTTACATAAACTGGATGTTTTCCACATGAAATTAATCAAGATAAGTGAAATACAGGAGATAATAAAGTGGCAAATTTCAGTGACCAATTTATAAAATGGTTGCAGTGGAGGGAGTTCTGGCAATTATCACTGCCTTCTTTGGAGAGAAAATAACTCCATAAGATGTTTGTCAGATGAGGAGTCTAGGATGCTGCACTTTCCAGTTGCATGTAAAGCTTTTGTTCCACAGGATCTAAACTGCAAGTGTACGATCTGTGTGTCAAGAGAGCAGGCCCTGGGAGATGAGAACAGAACACCACCTATGTGGGCAGTCATTTACACTTCCTGTTGCTTTAGAAAACAGTATTTGTGAAATTGTTACATTGTACAGTAGGTGTTGAAACAGAGGTATCTACTCAAACTCTCCTTGGTCACATACACTAGCTACCATGCCTGGCATTTTGCATATTCTGCTCTACAGAGAACAATATACATATTTACCAGTGATATCAGGTCTCCCACTTTCTGCCGTGCTCCTAAATGGATTGTGTCTGATTAAAGCCAAGTCTGTGGGCAGCTCTACAGTCAACAGAGAAGCCTGTGCAGTAAGTGCAAGCTCTTTAGGTACAGTGTAACAATGACAGACTGCACTGTGTCCATGGGAGTGTATTTTGATAGCTCATATGTGGGAGAACCGATCTGCAGGGGTGACACTTGTGTTTGACATTGCTGCTTGTCTATCTTGCCAAAACATCACATGCTCCAGGTTTTTACCCCTTATCTGTGGTATTGGTGAGCTGATAAAATGAATGAAGTACTCAGTCGCACACATGTATACAGGTGTTACATATCGAATTAATCCCCACAGTATATCGCTGCGTCCTAGTCGCATTATGTTGCGAATAGGGGCAGATTCAATTGTTTTGGGCGTCTAAAACACAGGACTTTTTAGACACCCAAACAGTAGTGACAATTCAATTGTGTTTCGGCGCCTATGCACATTGCTCATGTTGCGCCCAAACAGACTTTGGGTGTCGAAACAGGGGTATGGATGCCCAAAGTGCCCAGTTTCAACACATTTTTACTTGCACCTCTGGAGGCTGCGAGAAAAATGTGTCCTCTGCGGACGCTAGGCGCCCAAATGGCAGATCAATTGAATTGCTGATGTTGGGCGCACACTAGTGGCGGCAGCGGCAACAACAATTGAATCGGCCCAATTGTGTTCACTCTAGCACGCTGCACCTGTCACAACCCGTGCAGTTCATATTTCCTGCCTGGGGTGTTGCTCTGCTCTACTGCTTCTAGAACACTCTGGTCTGTATATCAGCACTAAGATACAGACCAGGGTGTGCTAGAGCAGAGAACGACACCCCAGGCAGGAAAGAGGAACAGCTTGCATTGTGACAGATGCAGGGTGCAGAATGGACACTAGACTAAGATGCAGTTTTGGCAAAATGCCCGACGCTAGAAGATTCTTATGCGACCTTGCATGCCAAGAGTTTGGTGTGACTGCAGCAAAGATGTATGAGATCCACATCTGTATATACACACAATCACACATATATTAATTCTTAGCTTTGGGTGGATAACCACTGTAATGCTGTATTGTCAAATGTTTTTTCCACTGTATCTATACACTGCCATCTGGGAAACAATAGTTCTGTAATTGGGGTAGTGGTAGTGTAATAGAATTCTGCCTTCACATTCACACTGAGGACTAACAGATGACTGTGTGCAGGTACAATGTGGAGACTTTCCTCATCTCCTGGTGTTCGGGCCATCTGGAGCTGGAAAGAAGACCAGAATAATGTGCTTGCTGAGAGAGCTGTATGGAGCTGGAGTAGAAAAACTGCGGATTGAACATCAGTCAATTACTGTATGTATTCTCTTTTGTGTAATGCCAATTCTAAGCTTTTGTATTGTGTACGTAGTAATGCACTGTGTGTGCTGTGATAAGCGATAACTGGAATCGCTGTCAAAAGCACAGAATTAACTAAGCATGTCCACATAACTTATTCATAGAGCGCCAATCATTTTACACTGCGCTGTATAGAGTATATGTAATCGCTCACAGCGCGCTTTCTAAGCTCCCCACTATACTATCACACACCTATATATTTTCTTTAGATGCAACTTACCATTTATTTGTAATGACATGTTGCAGTAAAGTTGAGAAGGAACTTGGTGGTAAATTCTATATGGAAGAAGGAAAATACTATGGGGAGATGTATCCAATCATCTAAAGAGTGGAGAAGTTGCCTAGAGCAGTTAGTAAACTTCTACCAATCATTGTAGAATTTGCTTTATAAATGCTGGCTGAAAGCTTATTTGCTATGTACAACTTGTCTACTGATAAATCTCCTTCATATGCACTGTTACTCAATTCCTCGTGTCCACACAATGAACAGCTTGTATGACTTGCTTTATACAGACTCCATCAAAGAAGAAAATTGAGATTAGTTCCATAGCAAGTAACTACCATCTGGAAGTCAACCCAAGGTACGTTACAAACTGATTATTCATTATTCTTCTTTTATTTCATTCTGCACCAGAGTGATCAGCGTTTGTGTCCTTGTTTTGCTTTCCCAGTGATGCCGGCAATAGTGATCGTGTCGTGATCCAAGAATTACTGAAGACTGTAGCCCAGTCACAGCAACTTGAGACAAGTACTCAGAGAGATTTTAAAGGCGAGTTTATTTCTTTCCCTGCTGTCTTTCTTGACAGATGTTTATTATTTTAGCTTTACCCATTCAATTACATTAGACCGCAGTGTTTGAAAAGCGGTGAAGAGTAGCTCAAATAATAATGCAGCCATTGTTGTGCTATCACTGACCAGCCAAGTGTGGGAGGCGACTGTGTGGTATTGTACTCGCTAGCCTTGACGAAGAAGCTTTGTGAGCTGGGGTGGGCTGTTTCTCCCCCTAGTGTTCTCTGTGAGCCATGCAACTGGTGAGAGACATTAGTGGTATACTTTCCCTGTAAGGTTAAACAAGACAGGGGGCTAAATGTACTAAGTGGCGGTTTTGGTGTCATTTAGAAAATGCTGTCAATTGACGAAGGTTTCCAATTGATAGCATTTACTAAGCAGCAGTTCTGGCGTCTAAACTGAATTCGCTGTCGACCCCCGGCAGGTTCCAGGAAAGGGGTGGAAAGCCTACCTTTCACAGGTGAAGCCCTTTTTGGAGATGAACTGGATACGTGGATATCCAAGGCTACTGCGGGTAAGTCTACATACCTTCCTTCCGCAGCTCCCCCGGCAAGAAAATCCTACACTGCTCCAACTCTGCAGTCCTTTCGGACAGCGAAGTTTAAAAACAAAACCAAAGGTTCTTCTACGGCCTTTAAAGGCAATAGAGGTAAACCCAGAAAACCAGCAACTGCAGGTTCACAGAAACAGAACCCCAGTTCTGCTTCCTCGAAGCCTTCAACATGATGGTGGACCGCACTGCCTGGAAGACAGGCAGGTGGGAGCCTGTTTAAGACTCTTCAGTCACATATGGGCAACGTCATGCCAGGATCCCTGGGTCAAACATCTTATAGCCCAGGGCTACAGACTGGAGTTTCAGGAACTCCCACCTCACAGATTCTTCAAATCAGGCTTACCAGCTTCTCAAGAAGCAAGTATGACTTTACAGGAAGCAATTCTAAAACTGGTACAGACTCAGATCATTGTTCCAGTTCCACTTCAGCTACAAGGTCAGGGTTATTATTCCAACCTGTTTGTAGTTCCGAAACTGGACGATTCGGAACTACAAACGGCCCATTTTAAGTCTCAAGTCGTTGAACCCGTACTTACGGGTGTTCAAGTTCAAGATGGAGTCTCTGAGAGCGGTGATCTCAGGTCTAGAGGAAGGGGAATTCTTGGTGTCTCTGGATATCAAGTATGTGCACCTTCATATTCCGATTTGGCCGCTTCATCAAGCTTATCTAAGGTTTGCCTTACAGGACTGTCACTACCAATTCCAGGCCCTGCCATTTGGCGCCTCTACAGCACCGAGGGTGTTCACCAAGGTAATGGAAGAGATGATGATTCTCCTCCGCAAACAGGGAGTAAACATAATACTATACCTGGACAATCTGCTGATAATGCACCATCCAAGGGGAGGTTGTTAGACAACATTGCCCTCTCAACCCGACTGCTCCAGGATCATGGGTGGATTCTGAACCTACCAAAATCTCATCTGGAACCAACACGGAGGCTTCCGTTCTTGGGTATGATACTGGATATGGAGGCACAGAAGGTGTTCCTTTAGTTGGAAAAGGCATTGGTGATCCAGTCGATGGTGCGGGATGTTCTAAGACAAACCCGGATATCGGTGCATCTATGCATTCGACTTCTGGGGAAGATGGTGGCAGCTTACGAGGCGCTGCAGTACTGAAGGTTTCACGCAAGGCCCTTCCAGCTGGATCTGTTGGACAAATGGTCCGGATCGCATCTTCACATGCACCAGAGGATAAGTCTGTCGCCAAATGCCAGGATTTCCCTTCTGTGGTGGCTTCAGACTTCTCACCTGACCGAAGCCCGGAGGTTCGGGATTCAAAATTGTATTCTGCTAACCACAGACGCAATCCTCAGAGGTTGGGGAGCAGTCACCCAGGGGGAACAGTTCCAAGGAAGATGGTCAAGTCAGGAAACCATTCTTCCGATCAACATTCTGGAACTAAGGTCCATATACAATGCCCTTCTGCAGGCATCACATCTTCAAGATCAAGCCATTCAGGTTCAGTCGGACAATGTGACGGCAGTAACGTACATAAACCGACAGGGCGGAACGAAGAGCAGGGCAGCAATGTCAGAGGTAACAAGGATTCTCTTCTGGGCAGAAAGGCACACTGTAGCATTGTCTGCGATCTTCATTCCGGGAGTAGACAACTGGGAAGCAGACTTCCTCAGCAGACACGACCTCCACCCAGGAGAGTGGGGCCGACACCCGGAAGTGTTTGGGTGCTTGACCCATCAGTGGGGAATTCCACAAATCGACATGATGGCCTCTCGTCTCAACAAGAAGCTTAAGCGGTATTGTTCCAGGTCGAGAGACCCACAAGCGGTGGTGGACGCTCTGGTGACTCCATGGGTCTACCAGATGGTGTACGTGTTTCCACCACTCCCATTGATCCCAAAGATTCTCAAAAGAATAAAAAGGTTCAAGCAATTCTCATTGCTCCGAACTGGCCAAGAAGGGCCTGGTATGTGGATCTACTGGAGATGCTCCTAGAGGACCTGTGGCCTCTACCTCTTCGCGAGGACCTTCTCCAACATGGGCCGTTTGTCTATCAAGACTTACCGCGGCTACATTTGACGGCATGGAAGTTGAGCGTCAAATTCTAGTCCGGAAAGGGATCACGGATAGGGTTATTCTAACCCTGATACAAGCCAGAAAGGGGGTAACGTCTAAACATTACCACCGTATTTGGAAAAAATACGTCTCTTGGTGTGAGAACAGGAAATTTATTGCGGTAGAATTTCAACTGGAACGTTTTCTCCTTTTTCTGCAGTCAGGTGTGGATGTGGGCCTACGTTTGGGCTCCATAAAAGTCCAGATTTCAACCTTATCCATTTTCTTCCAGAAACAATTGGCTTCTCTCCCTGAGGTTCAGACACTTTTTTGAAGGGGGTTCTGCTCATCCAACTGCCCTTTTGTGCCTGCTACGGCATCTTGGGATCTCAACGTGGTGTTCCTGCAATCGGAATGGTTTGAGCCTTTACAGGACGTAGACGTCAAGTTTCTTACGTGGATGGCCGTCACTCTGTTGGCCTTGGTTTCTGCGTGGCATGTGTCGGAGCTGGGGGCGTTGTCTCACAAAAGACCCCATTTGATTTTTCATGGAGATAGGGCTGAACTCAGAACTCGTCAGCAATTTCTTCCAAAGGTGGTGTCTGCGTTTCATATCAACCAACCTATTGTGGTTACAGACACCTCTGCTACTTCACAGTCCTTGGATGTGGTGAGGGCTTTGAAGATCTATGTGAAGCGGACAGCTCGTCACAGAAAATGTGACTCGCTGTTTGGGGGTAATTCTGAGTTGATCGCAGCAGCAAGTTTGTTAGCAATTGGGCAAAACCATGTGCACTGCAGTGGGGGCAGATATAACATGCGCAGAGTTAGATTTGGGTGGGTTATTTTGTTTCTGTGCAGGGTTAATACTGGCTGCTTTATTTTACACTGCAATTTAGATTTCAGTTTGAATACACCCCACCCAAATCTAACTCTCTCTGCACATGTTATATCTGCCCCTCCTGCAGTGCACATGGTTTTGCCCAACTACTAAAAAAATTCCTCCTGTGATCAACTTGGAATTACCCCCTTTGTTCTTTATGATCTCAATAATAAAATTGGGTGTCCTGCTTCAAAGCAGACAATTGCACGCTGGATCAGGCTTACTATCCAGCATGCTAATTCCACGACAGGTTTGCAGTGTCCAAAATCTGTACAGGCCCACTCTTCTAGGTCTGTGGGTTCTTCCTGGGCGACTGCCCCGGGTGTCTCGGCTTTACAGTTCTGCCAAGCAGCTACTTGGTCAGGTTTGAATAGGTTCTACAAGTTCGATACTTTGGCCTCTGAGGACCTTCAGTTTGGTCAATCAGTTCTGCAGGAACCTCAGCACTCTCCCACCCGGTTTGGGAGCTTTGGTACATCCCCATGGTACTAATGTGGACCCCAGTATCCTCTAGGACGTAAGAGAAAATAGGATTTTCTCTGACGTCCTAGTGGATGCTGGGACTTCCGTAAGGACCATGGGGAATGGCCATGGGGAATAGCGGCTCCGCAGGAGACTGGGCACAAAAAGTAAAAGCTTTAGACTAGCTGGTGTGCACTGGCTCCTCCCCCTATGACCCTCCTCCAAGCCTCAGTTAGTTAGATTTTTGTGCCCGAACGAGAAGGGTGCATGCTAGGTGGCTCTCCTGAGCTGCTTAGAAGTAAAAGTTTAAATAGGTTTTTTATTTTCAGTGAGTCCTGCTGGCAACAGGCTCACTGCATCGTGGGACTAAGGGGAGAAGAAGCGAACTCACCTGCGTGCAGAGTGGATTGGGCTTCTTGGCTACTGGACATTAGCTCCAGAGGGACGATCACAGGTTCAGCCTGGATGGGTCCCGGAGCCGCGCCGCCGGCCCCCTTACAGAGCCAGAAGAGCGAAGAGGTCCGGAGAAATCGGCGGCAGAAGACGTTCCTGTCTTCAGATAAGGTAGCGCACAGCACTGCAGCTGTGCGCCATTGCTCTCGGCACACTTCACACTCCGGTCACTGAGGGTGCAGGGCGCTGGGGGGGAGCGCCCTGAGACGCAATAAAACATGTTTAAACCTTATATGGCTAAAGAAATACATCACATATAGCTCCTGCCAGTTTTCCTAAAAAAAGCGGGAGAAAAGGCCGCCGTGAAGGGGGGCGGAGCCTATCTCCTCAGCACACAAGCGCCATTTTCCCTCACAGTTCCGCTGGAAGGAAGGCTCCCAGACTCTCCCCTGCAGTCCTGCTACAGAATCAGGGTAAAACAAGAGAGGGGGGGCACTATTGGCAGCTAATATAAAACAGCAGCTATAAAGGGAGTAACACTTACATAAGGTTATCCCTGTATATATATATATAGCGCTCTGGTGTGTGCTGGCAAACTCTCCCTCTGTCTCCCCAAAGGGCTCGTGGGGTCCTGTCCTCTTTCAGAGCATTCCCTGTGTGTGTGCTGGGTGTCGGTACGATTGTGTCGACATGTATGAGGAGGAAAATGATGTGGAAGCAGAGCAATTGCCTGTGTTAGTGATGTCACCCCCTAGGGAGTCGACACCTGACTGGATGGTCGTATTTAAAGAATTACGTGACAGTGTCAGCACTTTGCAAAAAACTGTTGACGACATGAGACAGCCGGCAAATCAATTAGTGCCTGTTCAGGCGTCTCAGACACCGTCGGGGGCGCTAAAACGCCCGTTACCTCAGATGGTCGACACAGACCCAGACACGGATACTGAATCCAGTGTCGACGGTGAGGAGACAAACGTAATGTCCAGTAGGGCCACACGTTATATGTTCACGGCAATGAAGGAGGCATTGAATATTTCTGACACTACAAGTACCACAAAAAAGGGTATTATGTGGGGTGTGAAAAAACTACCAGTAGTTTTTCCTGAATCAGATGAATTAAATGAGGTGTGTGATAAAGCGTGGTTTCCCCCCGATAAACTGCTGATTTCTAATTATTGGCACTATACCCTTTCCCGCCAGAGGTTAGGGCGCGTTGGGAAACACCCCCTAGGGTAGATAAGGCGCTCACACGCTTATCAAAACAAGTGGCGTTACCGTCTCCCGATACGGCCGCCCTTAAGGAACCAGCTGATAGAAGGCTGGAAAATATCCTAAAAGGTATATACACACATACTGGTGTTATACTGCGACCAGCAATCGCCTCAGCCTGGATGTGCAGTGCTGGAGTGGCTTGGTCGGATTCCCTGACTGAAAATATTGATACCCTGGATAGGGACAGTATATTATTAACTATAGAGCATTTAAAGGATGCATTACTATATATGCGAGATGCACAGAGGGATATTTGCACCCTGGCATCTAGAGTGAGTGCGATGTCCATTTCTGCCAGAAGAGCGTTATGGACGCGACAGTGGTCAGGTGATGCGGATTCCAAACGACATATGGAAGTATTGCCGTATAAAGGGGAGGAGTTATTTGGGGTCGGTCTATCGGACCTGGTGGCCACAGCAACGGCTGGAAAATCCACCTTTTTACCCCAGGTCACCTCTCAGCAGAAAAAGACACCGTCTTTTCAAACTCAGTCCTTTCGTTCCCATAAGGGCAAGCGGGCAAAAGGCCACTCATTTCTGCCCCGGGGCAGAGGAAGGGGAAAAAGACTGCACCAGGCAGCCTCTTCCCAGGAGCAGAAGCCCTCCCCCGCTTCTGCCAAGTCTTCAGCATGACGCTGGGGCCTTACAAGCGGACTCAGGCACGGTGGGGGGCCGTCTCAAGAATTTCAGCGCGCAGTGGGCTCACTCGCAAGTGGACCCCTGGATCCTGCAGGTAGTATCACAGGGGTACAAATTGGAATTCGAGACGTCTCCCCCTCGCCGGTTCCTGAAGTCTGCTCTACCAACGTCTCCCTCCGACAGGGAGGCGGTAGTGGAAGCTATTCACAAGCTGTATTCCCAGCAGGTGATAATCAAGGTACCCCTCCTACAACAGGAAAAGGGGTATTATTCCACGCTGTTTGTGGTACCGAAGCCGGACGGCTCGGTGAGACCAATTTTAAATCTAAAATCCTTGAACACTTACATAAAAAGGTTCAAATTCAAGATGGAGTCACTCAGAGCAGTGATAGCGAACCTGGAAGAAGGGGACTATATGGTGTCTCTGGACATCAAAGATGCTTATCTCCATGTCCCAATCTACCCTTCTCACCAAGGGTACCTCAGGTTTGTGGTACAAAACGGTCATTATCAGTTTCAGACGCTGCCGTTTGGATTGTCCACGGCACCACGGGTCTTGACCAAGGTAATGGCCGAAATGATGATTCTTCTTCGAAGAAAAGGCGTCTTAATTATCCCTTACTTGGACGATCTCCTGATAAGGGCAAGGTCCAGGGAACAGTTAGAGGTCGGAGTAGCACTATCTCAGGTAGTGCTACGTCAGCACGGGTGGATCCTAAATATCCCAAAATCACAGCTGATTCCAACAACACGTCTACTGTTCCTAGGGATGATTCTGGACACAGTCCAGAAAAAGGTGTTTCTCCCGGAGGAGAAGGCCAGGGAGTTATCCGAGCTAGTCAGGAAACTCCTAAAACCAGGCCAAGTGTCAGTGCATCAATGCACGAGAGTCCTGGGAAAAATGGTGGCTTCTTACGAAGCGATTCCATTCGGAAGATTCAATGCAAGAACTTTTCAGTGGGATCTGCTGGACAAATGGTCCGGATCGCATCTTCAGATGCATCAGCGGATAACCCTATCTCCAAGGACAAGGGTGTCTCTCCTGTGGTGGTTACAGAGTGCTCATCTTCTAGAGGGCCGCAGATTCGGCATTCAGGATTGGATGCTGGTGACCACCGATGCCAGCCTGAGAGGCTGGGGAGCAGTCACACAGGGAAGAAATTTCCAGGGCTTGTGGTCAAGCATGGAAACGTCTCTTCACATAAATATCCTGGAACTAAGGGCCATTTACAATGCCCTAAGTCAAGCAAGGCCTCTGCTTCAGGGTCAGTCGGTATTGATCCAATCGGACAGCATCACGGCAGTCGCCCACGTCAACAGACAGGGCGGCACAAGAAGCAGGAGGGCAATGGCAGAAGCTGCAAGGATTCTTCGCTGGGCGGAAAATCATGTGGTGGCACTGTCAGCAGTGTTCATTCCGGGAGTGGACAACTGGGAAGCAGACTTCCTCAGCAGACACGACCTCCACCCGGGGGAGTGGGGACTTCACCCAGAAGTCTTTCAAGTGATTGTAAACCGTTGGGAAAAACCAAAGGTGGACATGATGGCGTCCCGTCTCAACAAAAAACTGGACAGATATTGCGCCAGGTCAAGGGACCCTCAGGCAATAGCGGTGGACGCTCTGGTAACACCGTGGGTGTACCAGTCGGTGTATGTGTTCCCTCCTCTGCCTCTCATTCCAAAAGTACTGAGAATCATAAGAAGGAGAGGAGTGAAGACTATACTCGTGGCTCCGGATTGGCCAAGAAGAACTTGGTACCCGGAACTGCAAGAGATGCTCACGGAGGACCCGTGGCCTCTACCTCTAAGAAAGGACCTGCTCCAGCAGGGTCCTGGTCTGTTCCAAGACTTACCGCGGCTGCGTTTGACGGCATGGCGGTTGAACGCCGGATCCTGATGGAAAAAGGCATTCCAGATGAAGTCATCCCTACGCTGATCAAAGCCAGGAAGGATGTAACTGCGAAACATTATCACCGCATTTGGCGAAAATATGTTTCCTGGTGTGAGGCTAAGAAGGCCCCCACAGAGGAATTTCAACTGGGTCGTTTCCTGCATTTCCTGCAAGCAGGACTGTCTATGGGCCTAAAATTAGGATCCATTAAGGTTCAAATTTCGGCCCTGTCGATCTTCTTCCAGAAAGAACTGGCTTCATTGCCTGAAGTTCAGACGTTTGTCAAGGGGGTACTGCATATACAACCTCCTTTTGTGCCACCAGTGGCACCTTGGGATCTCAATGTAGTTTTAGGGTTCCTAAAATCACATTGGTTTGAACCACTCACCACTGTGGAATTAAAATATCTCACATGGAAGGTGGTCATGCTGTTAGCTCTGGCGTCAGCCAGGCGTGTCTCAGAAATGGCGGCTTTGTCATATAAAAGCCCTTACCTAATTTTTCATTCAGACAGGGCAGAATTGAGGACTCGTCCTCAATTTCTCCCTAAGGTGGTTTCAGCGTTTCACATAAACCAACCTATTGTGGTGCCTGCGGCTACTAGGGACTTGGAGGACTCCAAGTTGTTGGACGTAGTCAGGGACCTGAAAATATGTTTCCAGGACGGCTGGAGTCAGAAAATCTGACTCGCTGTTTATCCTGTATGCACACAACAAGCTGGGTGCTCCTGCTTCTAAGCAGACGATTGCTCGTTGGATTTGTAGTACAATTCAGCTTGCACATTCTGTGGCAGGACTGCCACAGCCAAAATCTGTTAAAGCCCATTCCACAAGAAAAGTGGGCTCATCTTGGGCGGCTGCCCGAGGGGTCTCGGCTTTACAACTTTGCCGAGCAGCTACTTGGTCAGGGGCAAACACGTTTGCAAAATTTTACAAATTCGATACCCTGGCTGAGGAGGACCTGGAGTTCTCTCATTCGGTGCTGCAGAGTCATCCGCACTCTCCCGCCCGTTTGGGAGCTTTGGTATAATCCCCATGGTCCTTACGGAAGTCCCAGCATCCACTAGGACGTCAGAGAAAATAAGAATTTACTTACCGATAATTCTATTTCTCATAGTCCGTAGTGAATGCTGGGCGCCCATCCCAAGTGCGGATTGTCTGCAATACTTGTATATAGTTATTGTTACAAAAAAAATCGGGTTGTTTATTGTTGTGAGCCATCTTTTCAGAGGCTCCTACGTTTATCATACTGTTAACTGGGTTCAGATCACAGGTTGTACAGTGTGATTGGTGTGGCTGGTATGAGTCTTACCCGGGATTCAAAATCCTTCCTTATTATGTACGCTCGTCCGGGCACAGTATCCTAACTGAGGCTTGGAGGAGGGTCATAGGGGGAGGAGCCAGTGCACACCAGCTAGTCTAAAGCTTTTACTTTTTGTGCCCAGTCTCCTGCGGAGCCGCTATTCCCCATGGTCCTTACGGAAGTCCCAGCATCCACTACGGACTATGAGAAATAGAATTATCGGTAAGTAAATTCTTATTTTAATTACCTACCGGTAAATCCTTTTCTCGTAGTCCGTAGAGGATGCTGGGCGCCCGCCCTGTGCTTTGTTTCTTCCTGCACTGTTACTTGGTTAAGTATTGTTAGTTCAGCGGTTGCTGTTCCTGGTTTAAAGTTTGTTTAGCTTGGCGTCTCCTCGGGCACAGTTTCCTAGACTGAGTCTGGTAGGAGGGGCATAGAGGGAGGAGCCAGCCTACACTATCACGTTCTTAAAGTGCCCATGGCTCCTAGTGGACCCATCTATACCCCATGGTACTAATGTGGACCCCAGTATCCTCTACGGAATACGAGAAAAGGATTTACCGGTAGGTAATTAAATTCCTATTTTTTTCTGTGGTCTAAAATTGATAGTGCTTTGATGTTCAATTCTCTTGTAGTCTATTTGAAAATGTGCTATCTCAGCGGTTTTGCAGCAGCTCTGTCCTTAGTAAATCGGCACATTGCAAAACCGGCACAAACTGCCAGGGTTTGCAATCCACCATTTACTACATTTTGCCCAGGGTCTTAATACATTACACTTCAATGCCTCTAACCTAGTGCTTACTATTAACATAAATGTAGATGTTGATTATGACTAAAGCTAATGTTGTGGTATTTTCACAAGTTGCATTTGACAAAAAATAAAGAAATTGTGTATTACTTGGAATTATGTGCCCTCGGCTATAACATGTTAAGAATATGCAAAGTTGCCTAGGAATTCTGTGGACTATAAGAAAGCGCCACATGTAATTGGGCACATTTGTGAGATAATATATTCAAAGCACATTTATGAGAAAATATATTCTGTCTCGTTTTTAACATCTTTGTACATTGTTTATTAATAGCTGATCATATGGTAAAAGTGATGAGAACAATTATATGTACATTTTCCTCCTATTAATGGAATGTTATAAAGCCCACCAAATGCTGAGGATGGAAGCATGGCGGAATCAATATTATCCTACATCAGATGGATAAAATAACTGTAACATGCTGGTAATCCTAACTACCCCCTCATTTAATATAGATGACAAAGTCGGGGTACTTTTCTGTAAAATACACTGCTCAAAAAAATAAAGGGAACACTTAAACAACATAATGTAACTCCAAGTCAATCACACTTCTTTGAAATCAAACTGTCCACTTAGGAAGCAACACTGATTGACAATCAATTTCACATGCTGTTGTGCAAATGTAATAGACAACAGGTGGAAATTATAGGCAATTAGCAAGACACCCCCAATAAAGGAGTTGTTCTGCAGGTGGTGACCACAGACCACTTCTCAGCTCCTATGCTTTCTGGCTGATGTTTTGATCACTTTTGAAAGCTGGCGGTGCTTTCACTCTAGTGGTAGCATGAGACAGAGTCTACAACCCACACAAGTGACTCAGGTAGTGCAGCTCATCCATGATGGCACATCAATGCGAGCTGTGGCAAGAAGGTTTGCTGTGTCTGTCAGCGTAGTGTCCAGAGCATGGAGGCGCCAGTACATCAGGAGACGTGGAGGAGGGCGTAAGAGGGCAACAACCCAGCAGCATGACCGCTACCTCTGCCTTTGTGCCCTGCAAACTGACCTCCAGCAAGCCACAAATGTGCATGTGTCTACTCAAACGATCAGAAACAGACTCCATGAGGGTGGATATGAGGGCGCGACGTCCACAGGTGGGGGTTGTGCTTACAGCCCAACACTGTGCAGGACGTTTGGCATTTGCCAGAGAACACCAAGATTGGCAAATTCGCCACTGGCACCCTGTGCTCTTCACAGATGAAAGCAGGTTCTCACTGAGCACATGTGACAGATGTGACAGAGTCTGGAGACGCCAAGGAGAACGTTCTGCTGTCTGCAACATCCTCCAGCATGACCGGTTTGGCAGTGGGTCAGTAATGGTGTGGGGTGGCATTTCTTTGGGGAGCCGCACAGCCCTCCATGTGCTCACCAGAGGTAGCCTGACTGCCATTAGGTACCGAGATGAGATCCTCAGACCCCTTGTGAGACCATATGCTGGTGCGGTTGTCCCTGGGTTCCTCCTAATGCAAGACAATGCTAGACCTCATGTGGCTGGAGTGTGTCAGCAGTTCCTGCAAGACGAAGGCATTGATACTATGGACTGGCCCGCCCGTTCCCCAGACCTGAATCCAATTGAGCACATCTTGGACATCATGTCTCGCTCCATCCACCAACGCCACGTTGCACCACAGACTGTCCAGGAGTTGGCGGATGCTTTAGTCCAGGTCTGGGAGGAGATCCCTCAGGAGACCATCCGCCACTTCATCGGGAGCATGCCCAGGCATTGTAGGGAGGTCATACAGGCACGTGGAGGCCACACACACTACTGAGCCTCATTTTGACTTGTTTTAAGGACATTACATCAAAGTTGGATCAGCCTGTAGTGTGTTTCTCTAACGTCCTAAGTGGATGCTGGGGACTCTGTAAGGACCATGGGGATTAGCGGCTCCGCAGGAGACTGGGCACAACTAAAGAAAGCTTTTGGACTACCTGGTGTGCACTGGCTCCTCCCACTAAGACCCTCCTCCAGATCTCAGTTAGATTCTTGTGCCCGGCCGAGCTGGATGCACACTAGGGGCTCTCCTGAGCACCTAGAAAGAAAGTATATTTAGGTTTTTTATTTTCAGTGAGATCTGCTGGCAACAGACTCACTGCAGCGAGGGACTAAGGGGAGAAGAAGCGAACCTACCTAACAGGTGGTAGTTTGGGCTTCTTAGGCTACTGGACACCATTAGCTCCAGAGGGATCGACAGCAGGACCCGACCTTGGTGTTCGTTCCCGGAGCCGCGCCGCCGTCCCCCTTACAGAGCCAGAAGCACGAAGAAGGTCCGGAAAATCGGCGGCAGAAGACTTCAGTCTTCACCAAGGTAGCGCACTGCACTGCAGCTGTGCGCCATTGCTCCTCATGTACACCTCACACTTCGGTCACTGATGGGTGCAGGGCGCTGGGGGGGGGTGCCCTGAGGGCAATAAATAACACCTTGGCTGGCAAAATATACATCATATATAGTCCCAGAGGCTATATAGATGTAAAATTACCCCTGCCAGTATCACAGAAAAAGCGGGAGAAAGTCCGCCGAAAAGGGGGCGGGGCTTCTCCCTCAGCACACTGGCGCCATTTTCTCTTCACAGTGCAGCTGGAAGACAGCTCCCCAGGCTCTCCCCTGTAGTTTTCAGGCTCAAAGGGTTAAAAAGAGAGGGGGGATTGAACGTGTTCACCGTATCGGTCCGGATCGACAATCTACCAAAGATAGACCTAGACCGGTTATCATGAAGTTTTTAAATTACGCTGATAAGGTCCGCCTGCTTGATGCTTATAGAAAACGTTCCACTCTCAGGTACCAAGAGTCCAAGATCCTACTTTTTCAGGACTTCTCATATATGGTGGCTGCAAAGAGACGAGAGTTTTCCCCGATATGCAAACGCATGTTCGAGATGGAGCTCCGGTTTGCTCTACTTTATCCGGCTAAGCTGAGGGTCACATACTCAGGAAAATCCTATTTCTTTGATACTCCGCAAGCTGCAAAGAACTTTGTGGACTCATTGGCTTCTTCACGTCCATCTAGGATGGATGATGCGGATTGACACTACAGAATTTCATCTTGTGGACATCTTTAAATTCATTGAACATTCAGGTTATGGATGACGGTTTATAGTTTGGAATGTTTTTGGTTTCTTGCAGGCTGTTTAATGCTTAGCTATGCTGTGATATTTCAAGGGTGTTGCTGGAGTCTTACAAGGACCAAACTTCTTGTTGAAAATCTCATATCTAGGTGTACCTTTACCTATTTCTTCTTTGGCTCGCTCGCCCTCTTTTTCTTATTCTCTTTCTGCATCTCACTGATTTCCCTTCTTTTCTTTTTTTTCTTCTTTTTCTTGTTCTTATCCTATTTTCTCAGCTTTTAAAATGCTCTAGTACTAAATGTCCGTCTAGTTCGAAATCCGTATTGTCACACGAGTATGATTGTGTCCTGCAATGTTCTGCAGGGCTGCTGCTCAGTCGGACATATTACTGGGTTCTTATAAGGTTAAAATGGTTTATGATTGTTGAAAATTTAATTGTGGTTAACACACATGATTTTTTCCTACTACATGTGATATGTTTACATTTCCCCCCATTGGGCCGGTATTCACCTCCCCCTTGTCCGCTCGCTGGGACGGGGAAAGGATTTTCCAAAGGAAGTTTATACTGTTATGACTTGGCCTAGGGTGGGTATTGGTTAAATGACAGCGACTGTAAATCCTTCTAAAACGATAAAAACGGCCCTTAAATTAGTAACATGGAATGTGGAGGGCTTAAATTCCCCTATAAAGAGGAAGAAGATTCTGACCCACCTAAAACGTTTACGACCGGATATAGTTTTATTACAAGAGACACACTGGAAGATTTCTGATCCCAATGTGGTAAGAGATACATGGATAGGAGATTTCAAAACAGCATCCTATACATCAAAACAAAGAGGGGTTATGATTATTTTTAGCAAATTTCTTGTTTATAATATTAGTGACAGCTTGGTAGACCCTGAGGGAAGGTATCTATTTTTAAAACTGACTATACATGGTATATCTTACACGATTGCTAATATTTATGCTCCCACGGGACCTAATGCCCTCTTTTTCACGGATATTTATACAAAGTTGCAGGACTGGGCAGAAGATGCTATTATTCTGGGTGGGGACTTTAACTGTGTTCAATTGACAGGACTGGACAGATCCACAGCTGCCACTACCCATGGCTCAGCTGCTCCCCTATCGCTTTCGTTGCTGACTAATACGATGGGATTGTGTGATCCCTGGAGGTGCCAACATCCAGATTCTCGTGAGTATACGTTTTACTCACACCCTCATCATTCCTCGTCCAGATTAGATTATTGGCTGATCACGGATACTCTTTTGCAACAGGTAGTACACTCCCAGATAGATCCAATTCTCCTTTCTGACCATGCTCCGGTGTGGTTCACTATAAAGTTAAACACTCCAATACCACGTTCTTATAATTGGAAGTTTCCATCTTATATGGAAAAATCTTCAGATTTCCGCCTACATCTTGAACAGTCATTTCTAAATTATAAAACTGATAATATGGAACATATCGGGGACATCAACCTATTTTGGTCCGCCTCGAAGCCGGTAATACGGGGTCAAATCATGGAGTATGTCTCCAGGAGACGCAAGGCACTGAATAATCAATTAAATGATCTTAGTCAAAATTTAACTAGAACTTATGATATACTCTCTTCACATTATTCACTTGAAAACCGCCAGGCTTATCTTACTGCTAAACAACAATACGATGCCCTATGCACTGAGCGGGCAAGCTTTTCTCATGATATTCGTAGAAACAAGTTTTTTAGAACTGGCAATAAATCGGGTAGGTTGTTGGCAAATTTGGTTCGGTCGTACTCTGCTCCTTCACGCATCACTCAACTGTCAACTGATCTCACCTCTAACGTTTTGGATACTCCTGCTATCTCGGAGGAATTCTTACGTTACTACCAAATTTTGTATAAATCTCCTCCTGATCATCCAATGGAGGGCCAGAGATTTTTGGATAAGGCAGGACTTCCGGTGTTGACGGAGGAAGAGAGAGAATCTCTGACGACGCCAATTCAGGAACCTGAAATATTATCTCTAATCAAATTGTTTAAAAAGGGGAAGTCCCCTGGGCCGGATGGTTTTGGAGCGGAGTATTACCGAATGCTGGCTCCTCACTTAATGCCTTATATGCTAGCTCTTTTTAATTCTATATTACAAGGGAATTCAGCCCCGACCGGGTTTGATGAGGCTAGAATAGTGGTCTTTCCGAAACCGGGAAAAGATCCCAAGTATGTCCAATCTTATAGGCCGATCTCCTTACTAAACCAGGACTTGAAATTATTTACCAAATTACTAGCGTTTAGACTTCAGCCCATTTTACAGCGAATTTTACACCCAGCTCAAAATGGGTTTGTTAGAAACAGAACTTCAGTACATAATATCCGTACTTTAATGGCAGCGATACATAGCTCGAGACAATCAAAGTCTCACAAAGCCCTTATAGTCAGTTGTGATGCAGACAAGGCATTTGACCGTGTCTCCTGGGCTCATATATTGCGAGTCCTACATGCCCAACATTTTGGTACTAAGTTTATTGATGTTTTTAAAACAGTATATGCCACTCCACAAGCGTATATCACGATCAATGGATTAAACACAAAATCGTTTCAGTTATATAGGGGTACAAGACAGGGGTGCCCCCTCTCCCCCTTGTTATTTAATCTGGCTTTAGACCCGCTCATACGCACGTTCATAAGTGATGTATCTTGGAAAGGTATCGAAGTGGGCTCTCGCACTATAAAGGTCTCCGCTTTTGCGGATGATCTTCTACTATATTTCAGTGACCCCATGACATCCTTTCCCTCACTATTGACCGCACTAGAGAATTTTTACTTAATATCAGGATTTTTAATTAATTTTGACAAGACTGAGGCACTGGCACTGGGTGGAGACGCGAGGGTGGGGTGGGATGATGCGTTCCCATTTAAATGGGCGCATAACTACATAACATATCTTGGTATACGTGTATCATCTGATCCCTCGGAATTATACTCTTTAAACTTTTCTTGTTATATTAATAGGATGATCGAGGACTTTACGAGATGGCAACATCTGCCAATTTCTTACTTGGGTAGGTGTCACTTGTATAAAATGGTGTCTTTTCCTCGCCTACTTTACCCGATACAGATGCTTCCGTTTTTGCTATTAAAAAAAGATATACATACACTAAATAAAGCCATTACTAAATTTATATGGGCGAATAAGCGTCCTCGTATAGCGCTGTTCAAATTAAAACAACCACCCTCACTTGGAGGAGTTAATCTCCCCTGCCCGGAAGATTACTCCTTAGCAGCTAATTATAGATGCGCCCTAGATTGGATAGGTAACGGAGACAATTTTGTTAACAAGGCTCTGGAACAAGCTTTGTATCCCAGTTATGATTTGTTACAGATACTACATTTTCCGAATTCCTCTATATTACAGGATATAAAATCAATTCCATTATTATATGCTCCTTACAAGGCGTGGCAGCAAATTAGAAAACGTTCTAAACTCACTCTGACTCATTCCTTGTTCCAGCCTTTATTTGGGAACCCGGCTTTTCAGGGAGGGGATGCGGGCAGGATTGTACGTGGTTGGCACCTCCAGGGACTCCGTTCATTGTTTCAATTTTTAAATGATGACTGTTCGGCGGTATTATCGCTGTCCCAATTACAAACTAGATACCCGACTTTGAAATTTCCCTTTTTTGCATATTTTCAGATGCGTAGTTTTGCTACACACATTATGACGCACCTACAGCCCATTGATCGTACTTTTCTACTGGATGGCATTGTACGACGACGTTTAGACTCCCCCCATTCTACATCTTTAATATACTCTTACACCAGACGGAAGATTGACTATACTAAACTTACTGCGGGCATAGCTAAATGGAAGGATGTCTTTCCGGGAGTGGATTTGCACACTATTATTAAATGGTCTAATTTGCTTAATAAACAATTGGTATCTTCCTCTTATGCAGAGATGCATTTAAAAATTTTACATAGAGCTTACTATACCCCTAGGCTGCGATTCCTTACAGGGGCAGCAGACAATTCTCAATGTTTCAAATGCAAGTCCCCCGATGCTGATGATATACACTGTTTATGGTCTTGCCCAATTATACAATCATTCTGGGAACTAATACAGGTGTACATCGGGGTTAACTTGGGTATACCATTTACAATGACAATGGCATGGGCCCTTTGGAATTATGTAGAACCTTACACTCCTGCTTTATCCAAGGGTACAAGACTGCTTCTGGCTCGCATTGCAGCAGCAGCAAAGAAAACAATACTATCTCAGTGGATACAAAAAGATCATATTCCTGTGTCTCTTGTGTTACCACGGTTAATATTTCTATTCCAAATGGATTGGACAGAATGTTCTCTAGATGTTGAATCTCGTGCTCCTAAGTTTTTTGCAATATGGCTGCCTTTTTTGATCACATTACCTGTGAACACCAAAGAAAGTATACGTAAAGTGGTACGGTTAACGACGTGGTATAATATGGCAACCCTCACCGATGGGTCGCCACCGTTTTGAGCTTCTTTAGATAGGTCTTTTGCCGTTGGACTTTTAACACCTCACTTATAAATATATTCATACATATGTATAATTGACTAATTTTGATGTACTGTATTTCATGATCATTAGGGTTTATACTATTTTTTGTTTCGCAATTTCCCACATTTAACATATCACAATAATATACGGACAGTGGATTTCTATGTTCGCCTTTATTGATACGTATTAATACTGTTACATGTGTGTTACTTTTCTTCTCTTCAATAAACACAATTTAAAAAAAAGAGGGGGGGGGCACTAAATTTAGGCGCAATATATGTATACAAGCAGCTATTTGGGGAAAAATCACTCAGTTATAGTGTGAATCCCTGCATTATATAGCGCTCTGGTGTGTGCTGGCATACTCTCTCTCGGTCTCCCCAAAGGACTTTGTGGGGTCCTGTCCTCAGTCAGAGCATTCCCTGTGTGTGTGCGGTGTGTCTGTACGGCTGTGTCGACATGTTGGATGAGGAAGGTTACGTGGAGGCAGAGCAGAGGCCGATAAATGGGATGTCGCCCCCTGTGGGGCCGACACCAGAGTGGATGGATAGGTGGAAGGTATTAACCGACAGTGTCAACTCCTTACATAAAAGGCTGGATGACGTAACAGCTGTGGGACAGCCGGCTTCTCAGCCCGCGTCTGCCCAAGCGTCTCAAAGGCCATCAGGGGCTCAAACAACGCCCGTTACCTCAGATGGCAGACACAGATGTCGACACGGAGTCTGACTCCAGTGTCGACGAGGTTGAGACATATACACAATCCACTAGGAACATCCGTTACATGATCTCTGCAATGAAAAATGTGTTACGCATGTTCTGACATGAACCCAAGTACCACATAAAAGGGGTTTTATTTTTGGGGAGAAAAAACAGCCACTGTTTTGTTCCCCCATCAGATGAATGAATGAAGTGTGTAAAGAAGCGTGGTTTCCCCCGATAAGAAACTGGTAATTTCTAAAAAGTTACTGATGGCGTACCCTTTCCCGCCAGAGGATAGGTCACGTTGGGAGATATCCCTTAGGGTGGATAAGGCGCTCACACGTTTGTCAAAAGGTGGCACTGCCGTCTTAGGATACGACCACCTTGAAGGAACCTGCTGATAAAAAGCAGGAGGCGATCCTGAAGTCTGTATTTACACACTCAGGTTATATACTGAAACCTGCAATTGCCTCAGCATAAATAGTGCTGCTGCATCGTGGTCTGACACCCTGTCAGATAATATTAATACGCTAAGACAGGGATAATATTTTGCTAACATTGAGCATATTTAAGACGTTGTCTTATATATAAAGGATGCACAGAGGGATATTTGCCGGCTGGCATCCAGAATTAATGCAATGTCCATTCTGCCAGGAGGGTAGTAGAAACCCGGCAGTGGACAGGTGATGCTGCATTTAAAAGGCACATGGAGATTCTGCCTTATAAGGGTGAGGAATTGTTTGGGGATGGTCTCTGGGACCTCGTATCCACAGCAACAGCTGGGAAGAAAAATTTTTATCTCAGGTTTCCTCACAAAAGCCTAAAGAAAGCACCGTATTTTCAGGTACAGTCCTTTTCGGCTTCAGAAAAGCAAGCGGGTCAAAGGCGCTTCCTTTCTGCACAGAGACAAGGGAAGAAGGAAAAAGCTGCACCAGTCAGCCAGTTCCAGGATCAAATATCTTCCCTCGCTTCCTCTGAGTCCACCGCATGACGCTGGGGCTCCACAGGTGGAGACAGGTGCGGTGGGGGCGCGTCTCGGGAACTGCAGGGATCAGTGGGCTTGCCCACAGGTGGATCCCTAGGTTCTGCAAGTAGTATCACAGGGATACAGGCTGGAGTTCGAGACGACTCCCCCTCACATCAGCCTTGCCTGCTGCCCTCGGAGAAAGGTAGTACTGGCAGCAATTCACAAGCTGTACTTCCGGCAGGTGAAATCAAGGTACCCCTCCTTCAACAAGGCCGGGGTTACTATTCCAAAATGTTGTGGTACCGAAACCAGACGGTTCGGTGAGACCCATTCTAAAATTGAAATCCTTGAACACTTACATACGAAGGTTCAAGTTCAAAATGGAATCGCTCAGGGCGATTATTGTAAGCCTGGAAAATTTCAGGGTATCACTGGACATCAAGGATACTTACCTGCATGTCCCTATTTACCCTCGTCACCAGGTGTACCTCAAAATTGTGGTACAGGATTGTCATTACCAATTCCAGACGTTGCCGTTGGTCTGTCCCCGGCACCGAGGGTATTTACCAAGGTAATGGCCGAAGTACTTATCCCGTACTTGGACGATCTCCTTATAAAGGCGAGGTCCAGGGAGCAGTTGTTCGTCAGAGTAGCACTATCTCGGGAAGTGCTACAACAGCACGGCTGGATTCTGAATATTCCAAAGTCACAGCTGGTTCCTACGACGCGTCTACTGTTCCTGGGTATGGTTCTGGACACAAAACAAGAAAAAAGTGTTTCTCCCGGAGGAGAAGTCCAAGGAGTTGTCGTCTCTAGACAGAGACCTCCTAATACAAATACAGGTGTCGGTGCATCAATGCACGCGAGCCCTGGGAAAGATGGTAGCTTCTTACGAAGAAATTCCATTCGCCAGGTCCCACGCAAGGATCTTCCAGTGGGATCTGTTGGACAAGTGGTCCGGGTCGCATCTTCAGATGCATGGGCGGATAACCCTGTCTCCAAGGGCCAGGGTGTCGCTGTTGTGGTGGCTGCAGAGTGCTCATCTTATAGAGGGCCGCAGATTCGGCATACAGGACTGGGTCCTGGTGACCACGGATGCCAGCCTTCGAGGCTGGGGGGCAGTCACACAGGGAAGAAACTTCCAAGGCCTATGGAAAAGTCAGGAGACTTCCCTACACATAAATGTTCTGGAACTATGGGCCATTTACAATGCCCTAAGTCAGGCTAGACCCCTGCTTCAACACCGGCCGGTGCTGATCCAGTCAGACAACATCACGGCGGTCGCTCATGTAAACCGACAGGGCGGCACAAGAAGCAGGATGGCGATGGCAGAAGCCACAAGGATTCTCCGATGGGTGGAAAATCATGTGTTAGCACTGTCAGCAGTGTTCATTCCCGGAGTGGACAACTGAGAAGCAGACTTTCTCAGCAGACACGACCTCCACCCGAGAGAGTAGGGACTTCATCCAGAAGTCTTCCAAATGATTGTACACTGTGGGGAAAGGCCACAGGTGGACAGGATGGCGTCCCGCCTCAACAAAAAGCTACAAAGATATTGCGCCAGGTCAAGGGACCCTCAGGCGATAGCTGTGGACGCTCTGGTAACACCGTGGGTGTACCAGTCGGTGTATGTGTTCCCTTCTCTGCCTCTCATACCCAGGGTAATGAGAATAATAAGAAGGAGAGGAGTAAGAACTATACTCATTGTTCCGGGTGGCCAAGAAGAGCTTGGTACCCAGAACTCCAAGAAATGATCTCAGAGGACCCATGGCCTCTGCCGCTCAGACAGGACCTGCTGCAGCAGGGGGCCTGTCTGTTCCAAGACGTACCGCGGCTGCGTTTGACGGCATGGCGGTTGAACGCCGGATCCTGAAGGAAAAGGGCATTCCGGAGGAAGTTATCCCTACGCTATTTAAAGCTAGGAAAGAAGTGAACGCAAACCATTATCACCGCATATGGCGGAAATATGTTGCGTGCTGTGAGGCCAGTAAGGCCCCAAAGGAGGAATTTCAGCTAGGTCGCTTTCTGCACTTCCTACAAGTCAGAGGTGACTATGGGCCTAAAATTGGGTTCCATTAAGGTCCAGATTTCGGCTCTATCGATTTTCTTCCAAAATAGAACTGGCTTCACTGCCTGAAGTTCAGACTTTTGTTAAGGGAGTGCTGCATAGTCAACCCCCGTTTGTGCCTCCAGTGGCACTGGGGGATCTCAACGTAGTGTTGGATTTCCTGAAG
Source organism: Pseudophryne corroboree (assembly GCF_028390025.1). Classification (NCBI taxonomy): domain Eukaryota; kingdom Metazoa; phylum Chordata; class Amphibia; order Anura; family Myobatrachidae; genus Pseudophryne; species Pseudophryne corroboree. Next base: position 146,766,307 of record NC_086445.1, read on the forward strand.
TCGCATTGAGTTGAGCCACTTAAATCCGTGGAGATACAAACCTCACGTGGAAAGTAGTCATGCTGTGGGCCGTGGCGTCGGCCAGGCGTGTATCAGAATTGGCGGCTTTGTCATACAAATGCCCTTATCTGTATTTTATATGGATAAGGCGGAATTGAGGAATCGTTCCCAATTCCTTCCTAAGGTGGTATCAGTTTTTCATGTGAACCAACCTATTGTGGTGCCTGTGGCTACTTGGGACTTGGAGGATTCCAAGTTTTCTGGGCGTAGTCAGGGCCCTGAAAAGTATATGTTTCCAGGACGGCTGGAGTCAGGAAAACTGACTCGCTATTTATCCTGTATGCACCCAACAAGCTGGGTGCTCCTGCTTCTAAGCAGACTATTGCTCGCTGGATCTGTAGCACGATTCAACTTGCACATTCTGCGGCTGGACTGCCGCACCCTAAATCTGTGAAAGCCCATTCCACGAGCAAAGTGGGCTCTTCTTGGGCGGCTGCCCGAGGGGTCTCGGCTTTACAAATTTCCCGAGCTGTTACTTGGTCGGGTTAAAACACTCTTGCAAGAGTCTACAAGTTTGATACCCTGGCTGAGGAGGACCTAGAGTTTGCTCATTCGGTGCTGCAGAGTCATCCGCACTCTCCCGCCCGTTTGGGAGCTTTGGTATAATCCCCATGGTCCTTACGGAGTCCCCAGCATCCACTTAGGACGTTAGAGAAAATAAGACTTTACTCACCGGTAAATCTATTTCTCGTAGTCCGTAGTGGATGCTGGGCGCCCATCCCAAGTGCGGATTGTCTGCAATACCTGTATATAGTTATTGCCTAACTAAAGGGATATTGTTGAGCCATCTGTTGAGAGGCTCAGTTGTTATCATACTGTTAACTGGGTATAGTATCACGAGTTATACGGTGTGATTGGTGTGGCTGGTATGAGTCTTACCCGGGATTCAAAATCCTTCCTTATTGTGTCAGCTCTTCCGGGCACAGTATCCTAACTGCGGTCTGGAGTAGGGTCTTAGTGGGAGGAGCCAGTGCACACCAGGTAGTCCTAAAGCTTTCTTTAGTTGTGCCCAGTCTCCTGCGGAGCCGCTAATCCCCATGGTCCTTACGGAGTCCCCAGCATCCACTACGGACTACGAGAAATAGATTTACCGGTGAGTAAAATCTTATTTTTTCCACTTTAATTTTGAGTGTGACTCCAAATCCAGACCTCCATGGGTTAATAAATTTGATTTCCATTGATAATTTTTGTGTGATTTTGTTGTCAGCACATTCAACTATGTAAAGAACAAAGTATTTAATAAGAATATTTCATTCATTCAGATCTAGGATGTGTTATTTTAGTGTTCCCTTTATTTTTTTGAGCAGGGTAATTCTAGGCCAGTCCTTCCTACTGATGATGGGGTGAGGGCATTACTGTTAAAGTTTAGGTTGGTTGTGACACTGACAGGAGATCAGTGTTTTTTGTTTTTTCTATAGGCACACCTGTTGCTTTCAGGATTTGCATCCATAAGGCAAGGGAGAACAGTTTGCATATAATATATGTTGCTATAAGTAATGTGCCTTTGTTCATACATGATGCGTTATCATTTTTCTACACTGTGCAGTTGTCCTGTTGACAGAGGTGGATAAACTTACGAAAGATGCCCAGCATGCCTTGAGAAGAACCATGGAGAAGTACATGTCTACTTGTAGGATCATTTTGTGTTGTAATTCTACATCTAAAGTCATTTCTCCAATACGGAGCAGGTGCTTGGCAGTGCGTGTCCCAGCTCCCAGCATTGAGGAGGTAAGAGTACGGTCTGATCTGTCATAACAAGCAAATATCGGAAGCAACTATTATGTTGTGCCATCTTTTCATTCAGGAACCAGTGTGCTTACTGAAACACTTCGCTTTCAGCTACAATACCTAAGCCTAGGTACACACTATACAATTATTTGGCAGATAATCTGCCAGATTTAGCTGGTTGGAATGAAAATTTGGTAATGGATAAAAGCAAAGGTCGATTGCAAAAGAAAAACTGCAAAATGGACAAAATCAGTTGTTCATCCAAGTTGGTTTAATTTGTGTTAGTGTTGTGTTTTAGTTTTCCAGTGTTTAGGAGCAAATTTTCGATTGTCATTTGCTCTCATCCATTACCAGATTTCATTCCAACCAGCCAGATCAGCCAGATAATTGTATAGTGTGTACCCAGCTTTACTCTTACATCTGTCAAAATATAGCTCAGTCATTACATCGATGTTTGAATAACTTCTCTGTATTATAGAACTCTAATAATCCATTTCTTTGCAGATCTGCACTGTCCTATTTAGTGTGTGCAGGAAAGAAGGTCTTTCTTTACCACAGGAGCTCGCACGTAGGATTGCCGAAAAATCTGGAAGGAACCTTCGAAAAGCACTTCTCATGTGTGAGGCGTGCCGTGTTCAACAGTACGTAAATGTACAGGGGTCATGAGGACCCCAAACAGTGCATGTTATCCATGCCGCCTGTGGGTCTTTAACTTGTAGATACTGGAGTGTCTTCCAGTATTCCATTTTATTAAAACTGAAGTTACGCTTGCCTAGCTGTAAGTTTAAAATCTTTATAATAAAGAAATATACAGTGCTGATTCGTCTTGAAAGAGTGGGTCATACGAAACATACTTTTGTGATGTTACCTTAAAAAATCCTTTCATCCTTTTTGTTTTAATTTTGACTTGTTTTTACGGAATCCAGGTATCCATTCAGCTCTGATCAAGACTTGCCAGAGACAGACTGGGAGGTTTATGTGAAAGAGACTGCCAACGCCATTGTCAGTCAGCAAACGCCACAGAGGTTAGAACGTTGTGTGCTCATGAGAATTCTATTCTTCTTAATGCCATTCTGCATACTTCTACAGAATATCAGATGTTAAACATATGTTGTGTCAGATGAAAATAATACGAATTCAGATATTGCCTCTGCAGTGTGTGTGCAGTATATTTTGTGTTCTGAAAGCAGCAGTTTTCTTTTGGCTGAGTAAAGGGTAGATGAGGTAGAAGTACAGGCACACAGACGTATTCCTCCTGGCTTTTGCTATGCTAATAATATATATGTGGGTGTGTGTTTGTGGCAGTCTCTCCCTCCATCCCATCCCTCCCCTTCACTCCCTGTCTGTTACCCTCTTTCACTCAGCAAAAAGAAAACAATTGGTTTCAGGACACAAATCTGGCCGTTACGTTCGTGAATGTGGTGACGGACGGCATATCTGTGACTGACACTTAACAGATAGGTGTGTTTGCACTTTGTTGTCCTAGTTCTATGCTGCTGACTGTGGTGACGCTGCAGACCAGTAGCCTATGTAAATATACTGCTCGGATTTTGAAGCCTTTGAGAAAGCTGCACACACTTATGTTTAATATTTCCTTAATACCTATTTTATCCCAATTATGTTACTTTGTGACACATTTCATGACCTCTGAATTATCCAGCTACCAGCTGATGGCTTAGTCCATGGTTTCCCAGTATTTATAAGGTTGTTGCACAGGAGTGAACAAAATTATTACATAAAAAAAGCGCACTGTATGCTGTACAACACTAAGGGGATGATGTATAAAGCAGTAGACAGAGTGCAGAAGTTGCCCGTGGCAACCAGTCCACTTTGATGGAGCATTTAACAAGTACATTCTGCAAAATGCTAGGTAGATACTGATTGGTTGCCACTTCTCCACACTCTTCATTGCTTAATACATCAACCTGTAAATGTGATATGACACTAATAGAAATAAGAAACCTTTTGTTTCTTAAGGTATCTTGGACAATTACTTATGAATAACTAAAGGTGCATACACATAGTGCGATTTTACCTCCGATATGGACTCTATAGTCCACATCGGAAGTAAATATAGTGCATATCACAACGTGTGTATGCACCTTGCAAAGCCGATGCACGCTCTTGCGGGATCGGCATCGCAAGGAAATATATTGGCTGCAGACAGGTTCGATACAGTCTATATTGGGGGCTCATGTCTCTGGCGACAATATAGTCCGTATCGGCCACCGCACGGGTTGCATCGTGTGTGTACGCAGCATAAGATATGTTTCATATATATATATATATATATATATGTATGTTTGTTTTTCACAGTTTACTATTTGTTTGGTTTTGGCATATAAACAAACATATTGGTAAGCTATTTCCATAGATTAATATTTTGCGTACAGTTGCCGTAGAATTTACGGGGTCTGCTGTCTCACACCTAGGGGCTATACAATTAGCCCCACTTACGTTTCGGCGGATAAAAACGGACGGCTATCACAATTAATGACCGATGGTAATTATCGCGATATCCAATTAGAGGCCATTTTTATTGTTTGAAATTGGATCCACAATCGTGCGATAACACATGGGAACGAGGAGAAGTCCTCGATCCCATGTGTTATCGTGGCTTCGGCAGGACACTTATCTTGGATTATGCCTCGGGGGCCTAACGGCGTTCAGACATATCGCAGGTACACACTGGCTGATGGGGCAGCTATAAATCGGTCGTTCAATAGAACGGCCGATATATTGGACAGTGTGTAGCCAGCTTTAGCTGTACTGGAGTAGTCGAGTAATAGAGAAGCAGGGAACCCGGTTCACATACTGGGACTACTGCTTCTAGCACACATAGGCATTACGTGGTGCAGCTTGGGGTTCATGAGGACATGATCAACGGGATTTGGTGCAAGTAAGTAATAACGTGGTACTAAATGGTTTTATAACGTTTCAAAAATATATACATACGGTACAAACTTTATTATGACACTTCAAACCTCAAAGTACATATATTTGGTATACCTATGCGTATTATATGAAGTATAAAAGGAGTGTATTTAGCAGGGTGAACTCATTTAGTGAATGTTGATACAAGAAAGTGTATTTTAAAAAGTTTGTTTTATCTATATAATACACATGAATATAAAAGGCTATTTATTCGGAAGAAAGGTCTTTTCTGATGCTTTAATTTGCATGAGCTGCAGCTGTATGATAAGTTATGTACAGTTGTGTGTACAAGAACCGCCCCATAGTGGACAGACATTAAAGAAAAATCAGTCTTCAAATGTTGGCGCCAAGCTTTTTGTCATCTTCTAATGTTTTTGCATTTAAAAAACAGAAATTTTATGCAAAACAGCAACGTTCAGTCATTCTCACACTTAGGGGGAAATTCAAATGTTTGAAAAGTAAGTTGGGTGTCTGTTTTTTCCTATCTAATTGTTTTTTCCTGTCTATTAGATAGGAAAAAAAACAGACACCCAACTGACTTTTCAAACATTTGAATTCCCCTCTTAGAGGGAAAAGAGCTATTATTTTACATACTGGATTCTCATTCAGCGTATGACGTTTGCTTGTATAACAAATACACTACTTATCAGTGTTGTTCTAATAGGTTGCTTGAGGTCCGTGGTCGACTTTATGAACTTCTTACTCACTGTATACCTCCTGAAATCATAATGAAGGTAAGGTTACGAATTTCAAGTGAAGATAAATATATTATAATGTGTGTGTGATTTTAAAACGATCTTATACAGATGTGAAATTTATATTTGTAACATGTTTGTTTAAATGAAGAACTAATGTAGGATTTAAAGTGCTTCCATCTCCTACACACAGTGGGCAACCTTTCACATGAATATTTGTTCAGTTGGTTCACTTGAAGTCAGTGACCCAACTGAGGCGTATGTTTGCAGCTCCAGTCCTCAGGTACTCACAGCAGGTCATGCTTTCTGGTTTTCGTTAATTGTGCACAGGTGAGTTGATCTACGTCGCTGGGTCAGTAATTATCCCACCTGTTTCCACAGACAGATATCCTCAAAACATGACCTTTGGAGGGTACTTGAGGCCTGCAGCTTAGAACCACTGCCCTAAAAAGAGGAAAACGTACTAAAGGGGAAAGGTGGTCTGAGCTTGGTAGTAGATTCAGGTTGCATTAACCCTATTGGTACTTAAGGGGGGTACGCACGGTGGATATGTGTGCTGAGCAATTTTAGCACAGGCCGCTCGGCACACATCTCTCCCCCGCTCAGCGTGATGTATGCTGGGGGCGCTGCCCACTTCACACAAGGGTGAAGTGAGCGACCTGACTAGATTGTGGCGGCATGCATGCCAATTTAAAACCAGCCATAGCGACGCACGGGCCACGCATCGCTATCGCTATGGGCATACACACGGAGAGATCCGTGCTTAATTTAATTTAATCAATTTAGTCAAATTGCTTAGAAATTAAGCACGGATCTCTCCGTATGTACCCTCTTTACAGTTTATTGCCAGTGTTTGAAAGTGATATAGAACCCCATAGGCTTTCTTTGTAATCTCAGATCTATATCCTAACAGATGTATTTGTTTTGTGTGTTTACGTTTCAGTCCTTATTATCAGAGCTGCTCAATAACTGTGATGGGCAGTTGAAAGGTGACGTAGCGCAGATGGCTGCTTATTATGAACATCGTCTACAGCTGGGCAGCAAAGCAATCTATCATTTGGAAGCATTTGTGGCAAAGTTTATGGCCATTTATAAGAGATTTATGGAGGATGGACTTGAAGCCATGATGTTCTAATGTTAGGAGACGTTTTTGTTCATTTCTGGTTTCTAAACAGGCTTAGTTTTGTAATTAGAATATATTTGCTCTCTTAAAAATAAAACAAATATTACATATTTCTTGACAAGATGTGTGAGAGGGCCAGGGCTGCTGCAAGTTGGTATTCACCAGAGCACTGTAAGAGGATTTTTTTTTTTTTTTACCCTGAATTTCCCGGAGTGACTCTTGGTATTATCATACCACCTGTAGCCCTGTGAACCTGGTGACTGGCACCTCTTGTAGCCCCGTGAACCTCATGGTGGGCACCTCCTGTAGCCCCGTGAACCTGGTGACGGGCCAGCGGACACTGTTTTGCAGATATACTTGGAACTCTATTTTCCTGAGATGTGGGTTGTGAAAGTCATCAGTTGTCGGTGATATTGTCAAGTAATAAACATTTGTGCAATGAGTTCATTCAATAAATGATATCGCCATTGACAGGCCAGTTCAATCAGTGTGTCTTTACTGTCTGATTGCAATCAATTGAACTGAAACGTCCACTCTGTATTTTTCTCATCCGTCCTAGAGGATGCTGGGGTCCACTTCAGTACCATGGGGTATAGACGGTTCCGCAGGAGCCATGGGCACTTTAAGACTTTTCAAGGGTGTGAACTGGCTTCTCCCTCTATGCCCCTCCTCCAGACCTCCGTTTTAGAAATGTGCCCAGCCCAGGCAGACTGGATGCACGCCAGGGGAGCTCTACTGAGTTTCTCTGAAAAGACTTGTTAGTTTTTTTTATTTTCAGGGAGAACTGCTGGCAACAGTCTCCCTGCTTCGTGGGACTGAGGGGGCAGAAGTAGGAACCAACTTCCTAAAGAGTTTCATGGCTCTGCTTCTGGCTGACAGGACACCATTAGCTCTTGAAGGGAACTGAACGCTAGCCGTGCCTAGATGGTCACTCCCACAGCACGCCGACACCCCCCTTACAGAGCCAGAAGACAGGTGAGTGTTAGAAGACAGATTTTCAATCAAGAAAGTGACTGCTAAAGGTACCGCGCGGCTGGCGGGAGCGCAGCGCGCCGTGTTGCCCACACATACACAGGCACTGCAGGGTGCAGGGGGGGGGGGGGGGCGCGGCGCCCTGGGCAGCATGAAACCTATGGAAACTGGCATAAATAAGGGGCATAAGTTGCTGAGGCACAGTCCTACCCCCGCCAGTATAAAAAACTACCTCCTAAAAGCCCAGGAGAAACACGCCATTGAAGAGTGGAGCTTCCTCCTCAGTCAGCCAGCACACTGCTCAGCGCCATTTTCTCTCTCTCCTCAGGCTGCAGAGGCAACGCTGGTCCTCCACCACTACTGAACAAGTATCAGGGTGCAATACAGGGGGGGCCACAGTGAATTTGGTGCTATATAATTGTGTGATTGGCATTATAAAAGCGCTGCATGTCAGTGGGCATTTGGTGTTCAGACATTGTGTTACTGGCGCTGGGTTGTGAACTGGCAAATCCTATCCGTGTCCCTCTGACAGATTTTACTTTGGGTCTGTCCCCTATAAGTCCCGGAGTGTCTGGTGTGGTTGTGCACCTGTGTGACATGTCTGTGGCAGGCAGCTCTTCCTCTGTGGGAGACATGTTAGATACACAGAGGTGTAATATGACACCAAGAGCCTGACTGGGTGAAAGGTTACATGATAGTGTGAATCGTATCAGTAAGAGGATGGACTAAATCTCGTACAGAAATTGAAAATAATCTGTTGAAGATGTGATTTTTAATAGTTCTGCCTTTCATCCACAGGAACCCCTCTGGGTCACATACAAATTTGCACAAGTAGTACAAACTGATACCGACACGGACTCTGATTCCTGTGTCGACACTAGTGATTCCAGGGGAATAGGTCCTAAGTTAGCAAAAGCATTCAATTAATGATTGTTGCTATAAGGGAGGTGTTAGAAGTTACGAAGTCCCCTCTTTTACCACAAGGAGAGGGTTTACTTTAGTAAAGAAGTAATGTAACTTTCCCTCCACCTCATGAATTGAACAGTATCTTGGAGGGAGTCGGATTTAACCTGAAAAGAAATTTCAGATTCCCAAAAGGAATTTAGGCAGCTTACCTTTTTCCAAAAGGTGGGAGTCACCCCAAATTTTAGACAGGGCCCTGCCATAAAAGTGAAAAGGTGTTTCTCCCTGCACCTGGAATGGCTTCACTTAAGGAGCCGACAGACCGCAAGTGAGTGAGGTGATCTATTGATGTGGCCAATGGGACACTAGTCAGGCCTACCATTGGCTGTGCGTGGGTGAGTAGTGCTATTGAAAAGTGGTCAGAAAACTTTTCATTCGACATTGACACAATAGATGGAGACGAGATACTCCTAACGTTAGGTCATATCAAAGATGCTGCTGCGTACGTACTAGAAGCCATTAAATATATTGGTCTCTTGGGATCAAGAACCGCTACCATGGCAGTATCGGCTCGGAGGGAGTTGTGGATTCGCCAGTGGAATGCTGATGCAGATTGCAAAAGAAATATGGAGGCTCCCCCGTATAAAGGTGAGGCCTTGTTTGGTGATGGGCTGGATGCGTTAGTCTCGGCGGCTACCGCAGGTAAGTCGACATTCTTGCCTTATGCTCCTACCCCGGCGAAAGACATCACTCTCACATACAGTCCTTTCGGCCCAACAAATACAAAAAGGCCAAAGGTTCCCCCTTTTTTGCAGGAAGGGGAAAAGGAAAGAAATCTGCAGCATCTCCCGGATCGCAGGAGCAGAAGTCCATTCCTGCTTCTGCCAAATCTGCAGCATAACGCTGGGGCTCCCTTGCGGGAGTCCGCTCGGGTGGTAGCACGTCTGAAACTTTTCAGCCAAATCTGGATTCAATCTGGCCTGGACCAATGGGTCTTACAAATAGTGTCCCATGGGTACAAACTAGAGTTTCAAGACGTCCCCCATGCCGATTTTTCAAATCGACCTTGCCAGCTTCTCTTCCGGGAAGAGAGGCAGTAACAACGGCAATTCAAAAATTATGTCAGGATCAGGTCATTGTCCTGGTACCCTTGGCACAGTAAGGAGAAGGTTTTTTTTATTCAAGCCTCTTCGTAGTTCCGAAGCCGGACGGGTCGGTCAGACCGATTTTAAACCTGAAAAATCTGAATCTCTACCTGAAAAGGTTTAAGTTCAAGATGGAATCTCTGAGGGTAGTGATTTCCAGTCTGGAAGAGGGGGGACTTCATGGTGTCAGTAGACATAAAAGATGCTTACTTGCATGTTCCCATTTATCGTCCTCACCAAGCTTATCTGAGATTCGCAGTACAGGATTGCCATTACCAGTTCCAGACGTTGCTGTTCGGACTCTCCACGGCACCGAAGGGTATTCACCAAGGTGATGGCGGAGATGATGGTCCTCTGTTAAAAACGGAGTCAGTATAATTCCTTATCTGGATGATCTTCTGATAAAAGCGAGATCCAGGGAACAGTTGGTGCAGAACATCGCACTCTCCCTCTCAATACTCCAACAACACGGTTGGATCATGAATTTTCTAAAGTCGTAGTTGGAACCGGCGACAAGATTTGTCCTTTTTAGGTACGATTCTGGACACAGAAGTACGGAGAGTATTTCTTCCAGTGGAAAAGGCTCTGGAAATCCAGAAAATGGTCAAACAAAGATTGAAACCAACAAGCGTGTCGATCCATCAATGCATTCGGTTGTTGGGGAAAATGGTAGAGGCCTACGAGGCCATACAGTTTGGCCGATTTCATGCCAGAGTATTCCAGTGGGACCTGTTGGACAAGTGGTCTGGATCCCACCTACACATGCACCGGAAAATAATCCTGTCCCCCAAAGCCAGGATTTCACTCCTGTGGTGGCTACACAGTTCTCACCTACTAGAGGGACGCAGGTTTGGGATTCACAACTAGGTCCTAATAACCACGGATGCAAGTTTCCAAGGCTGGGGAGCTGTCACACAGGGGGAAAGCTTCCAAGGAAAATGGTCAAGTCAGGAAGCCTGCCTTCACATAAACGTTCTGGAATTTGAGAGCCATTTACAACGGCCTTCTACAAGCGGTACATCTTCAAGATCCTGTGCAGATCCATTCGGACAATGTAACAGCAGCCGCGTACATAAACAGGCAGGGCGGAACGAAAAGCAGAGCGGCAATGGCAGAGGTGACAAGGATTCTCCTCTGGGCAGAAAGACATGTTAGAGCTCTGTCAGCAATTTTCGTTCCGGGAGTGGACAACTGGGAAGCAGACTTCCTCAGCAGACACGATCTCCATCCAGGAGAGTGGGGCCTCCACCAAGAAGTCTTCGCAGAGGTGACAAGTCTTTGGGGAGTTCCTCAAGTAGACATGATGGCATCTCGTCTAAACAAGAAGCTTCAGAGATATTGTTCCAGGTCGAGAGACCCTCAAGCAATAGCAGTGGATGCACTGGTGACACCGTGGGTGTTTCGGTCGGTATATGTTTTCTCTCCACTTCCACTCATTCCAAAAGTTCTCAAAATAAGAATAAGAGTTTGAGCAATCTTCATTGCCCCAGACTGGCCAAGGAGGGCTTGGTATCCAGATCTTCAGGAGTTGCTCATAGAAGATCCTCTGCCTCTTCCTCCTTGAGAGGTCCTACTACAGCAGGGGCCGTGTGTGTATCAAGACTTACCGCGGCTATGTTTGACGGCATGGCTGTTGAGTGTCGGATCCTAGCCCGAGAGGGTATTCCCAAGGAAGTCATCCCCACTCTTATTCAGGCCAGGAAAGGAGTAACGTCTAAACATTACCACCGTATTTGGAGAAAATATGTGTCTTGGTGTGAATCCAAGAAGGCTTCTACGGGAGAGTTTGAGTTGGGACGTTTTCTCCATTTTCTGCAGGCTGGTGTGGATGTGGGCCTTCGATTTGGGTCAATCAAGGTCCAGATTTCGGCCTTATCCGTTTTTTTTCAAAAACAATCTGCCTCCTTTCCAGAAGTTCAGACGTTCGTGAAAGGGGTTCTGCACATCCAGCCTCCATTTGTGCCTCCAGTGGCACCATGGGACCTTAATGTGGTGTTGCATTTCCTTCAATCAGATTGGTTTGAACCTCTGCAGGAGATAGAATTGAAGTTTCTCACTTGGAAAGTGGTGATGTTTTTGGCCTTGGCATCTGCAAGGCGGGTGTCTGAGTTGGGGGCCTTGTCTCACAAGAGCCCTTACCTGATCTTCCATGAAGATAGGGCAGAGTTAAGAACTCATCAACAATTTCTTCCAAAGGTGGTGTCGTCCTTCCACATAAACCAACCTATTGTGGTGCCAGTAGCTACTGACACTTTCACTGAGTCACAGTCTCTAGATGTGGCTAGAGCTTTGAAGATTTATGTCGCAAGAACAGCTCGATTACGGAAAACAGAGGCTCTGTTTGTCCTGTATGCTCCCAACAAGTTTGGGTGTCCTGCTTCTAAGCAGACTGCGCGCTGGATCAGAGGGACAGTTCAGCACGCTCATTCTACGGCAGGCTTGCCGGTACCGAAGTTGGTGAAGGCCCATTCTACTAGGAAAGTGGGCTCATCCTGGGTGGCTTCCCTGGACGTCTCGGCTTTACAACTTTTCCGAGCAGCTACTTGGTCAGGGTCAAACACATTTGCTAAATTTTATAAGTTTGACACCTTGGCTGATGAGGACCTCAAGTTCGGTCAATCGGTACTGCAGAGTCATCCGCTCTCTCCCGCCCGTACTGGAGCTTTGGTATAACCCCATGGTACTGAAGTGGACCCCAGCATCCTCTAGGACGTATGAGAAAATAGGATTTTAATACCTACCGGTAAATCCTTTTCTCCTAGTCCTTAGAGGATGCTGGGCACCCGACCCAGTGCGTATTTTACCTGCAGTTAGTTCTTTATAGTTACACAAGTTGTGTTTCATTTGTTTTCAGCATGTTGCTGTAAATGGTTCAAGCCTGTTGGCGTGTGCCATGTTGTGCGGCATGGTTGAGGGTGTGAGCTGTTATGAATCTCACGATTAGTATAAAAGTAAATCCTTTCCTCGAAAGGTCTGTCTCTGGGCACAGTTCCTATAACTGAGGTCTGGAGGAGGGGCATAGAGGGAGGAAAAAAGTCTTAGAGTGCCCATGGCTCCTGTGGAACCGTCTATACCCATGGTACTGAAGTGGACCCCAGCATCCTCTACGGACTAGGAGAAAATGAATAAATTAAAATACAATTTTTTCTCTTAATGTGTGTAGTAGCAGTCCTGTGATTGACATGTATGCAAAGAACAGGAGCTGGATTATATATGTCAAGTTTCAGCTACATGCGTGAGATCCTTCAGTCACAAGCTATTGCTACACATCCGGCTTTGTGTTTGACTTCTATGGTAAGGAGTCGTTATGTTTCCCACTCATCGCCTGAAATCAGCTGTATGCAAATATTGACTGAGCAAACACGTCAAATTTATGACTTATCTACTGTCACCTTACTATTTTTATGCAGTAAAGCTGCTCTATAATAAACAAAATAAATTATAAAAAAAAAAAAAATCACATTTGCCAGTACATTTTTGATTATTATTAGAGATGAGCAGGTTTGGTTCTCGGAGATCTGAACCACCCCCCTCCCCCTCCAAACTTTACGCTCCGAGTCAGAATCCGAGTCCAGCTCGGGACCTCCCGCCAGACTCTGAAACCAGAACGGGGCAAAACATCATCATCCCGCTGTAGGATTCTCTCGGGTTTTGGATTCCATATAAACATCCGAGCGTCGCCGGCATTTTCACTCCGGACTTGGAGAGTGAGGGAGACAGACCTGTCTCTCTGGGTGGTGGGGTCAGTGTGTGCTCTGTAGGGGTGCTGTTCCTGTCACTGTGGTGTCCCTGTGCTGTTAGGGGTGCTGTCCTGGCTGTCACTGGTGTGTCATGTACTGTTAGGGGTGCTGCAGTTGTACATAGGTGTTGCTGTCACTGTGTTGTACAGGGGGCAGGGTAAAATTCAGGGGTGCTGTTAAAATAGAAGCACACTGGCCCTGTATGCTGTAAAAATTCAGGGGCGCTGCTGTTAAAATAAAGGGGCACTGTTCTGTGTCTTGTAATAATAAAGGGGTGCTGTGTTGTGCTGTGGTTTTCTATATTTGTTTGTATATTATGGGGTTAATCTTTGGTTAACTCTTATTAACCATGGTCACAGGCCTTTTCATGCACCCCTGTGTAATCTCAATTGTTCTAAACCTGTGTCAGCTGCTCCTTAGTAATTTACCGGCTGTGTCAGGTGACTAGTATGCCTTTAAAAGCCACTAGATATGTGGCAGGCATACATTAAACTTAGTGGGCATATTTGCAGTTATATTATGTGATACAGTTGCCAGGTTTTAATTCTTAAGGCTTTGTGATAGTGTAGGACCTGCATGTAGGTGGGGTACCGTGGAGCGGTATGCAGGCTTCCGTGCATTGGCCAATTCACTAACTAAACCCCCATCATTTATTTATTGATGTTTTGAGGACAAGTGAGCTTGCTATGGTGAGTGCTGAATTCTCTGTTTGTATGTATTTGGGTAGGTGGCCATGGGCTGCATGCACCCCACCCTATGAGTGGTGAGTGCAGACACTGCACCCCGCTTCTGGGGTGGTGAGTGCTGTGGTTTTCTATATTTGTTTGTGTGTATGTGTGTGTATATATGTATATATATATATATATATATATATATATATATGTGTGTGTGTGTGTGTGTGTGTGTGTGTGTGTGTGTGTGTGTGTGTGTATGTGTATATATATATATATATATATATATAATCTATCCCTGAGTGTGTGGGGGTGTCGGAACGTGTGTGTCGGCATGTCTGAAGCGGAAGGCTCATCTAAGGAGGAGGTGGAGCAGATGATTGTGGTGTCTCCGTTGGCGACGCCGACAACTGATTGGCTGGATATGTGGAATGTTTTAAATGCAAATGTGTCTTTATTACATAAGAGAATGGACAAAGCAGAGTCCAGAGAAAAGACAGGGAGTCAATCCATGGCTTTGGCTGTATCACAGGGTCTCAGAAACGTCCCCTGTCCCAAGTAGCAGACACTGATACCGACACGGATTCTGACTCCAGTGTCGACTACGATGATGCGAGGTTACACCCAAGGGTGGCCAAAAGTATTCATTATATGATTATTGCAATAAAAGATGTTTTGCATATCACAGATGACCCCTCTGTCCCTGAAACGAGGGTATGCATGTTTAAGGAAAAGAAACCTGAGGTAACCTTTCCCCCATCTTATGAGCTGAACGCGTTATTTGAAAAGGCTTGGGAAACTCTAGACAAGAAACTGCAGATTCCCAAGAGAATTCTTATGGCGTATCCTTTCCCTGCACAGGACAGGTTACGGTGGGAATCCTCGCCCAGGGTGGACAAGGCTTTAACGCGCTTGTCCAAAAAGGTGGCGCTACCGTCTCCAGACACGGCAGCCCTCAAGGATCCTGCTGATCGCAGACAGGAAACTACCTTAAAATCAATTTATTCACATACGGGGGCCTTGCTCAGACCGGCTATAGCTCCGCCTGGGTTTGTAGCGCTGTAGCAGCTTGGGCAGATATCTTGTCATCTGACATTGATACCCTAGATAGGGATAGTACTTTATTGACCTTGGGTCACATTAAAGACGCAGTTTTATATATGAGAGACGCTTCGAGAGACGTTGGGCTGTTAGGTTCAAGAGCCAACGCCATGGCGATTTCTGCTAGGCGAGCCCTGTGGACCCGCCAATGGACAAGTGATGCTGACTCAAAGAGACATGGAAGTTTTGCCTTACAAGGGTGAGGTTTTATTTGGGGAAGGTCTCGCGGACCTGGTTTCCACAGCTACCGCGGGTAAATCTACTTTTTTACCTTATGTTCCCCCACAGCAAAAGAAAACCCCACAATATCAGATGCAGTCCTTTCGGTCGCATAAGTCCAGAAGAGGTCGGGGCTCATCCTTCCTCGCCAGAGGTAAGGGTAGAGGGAAAAGAACGCCTGCTACGGCTAGTTCCCAGGAACAGAAGTCCTCCCCGGCTTCTACTAAATCCACCGCATGACGCTGGGGCTCCACTGAGGGAGTCCGCACCGGTGGGGGCACGTCTTCGACTCTTCAGCCAGGTCTGGGTTCTGTCAGACGTGGATCCTTGGGCGATGGAAATGGTATCCCAAGGCTACAAACTGGAATTCGAAGAGGTGCCCCCTCGACGATTTTCAAGTCGGCCTTGCCAGATTCTCCCATAGAGAGGGCAGTAGTGTTAGCTGCAATTCAAAAGCTGTGTCAACAGCAGGTGATTATCAAGGTTCCCCTAGTCCAACAGGGGAAAGGGTACTATTCAACCCTGTTCGTGGTCCCGAAGCCGGGTGGCTCGGTCAGACCCATTTTAAATCTAAAATCTTTAAACCTGTACTTAAAAAAGTTCAAATTCAAGATGGAATCGCTCCGGGCAGTGATCTCCAGTCTGGAAGGGGGGGATTTTATGGTGTCACTAGACATAAAGGAGATTCGCTGTACAGGACTGTCATTACCAGTTTCAGACGTTGCCGTTTGGGCTTTCTACTGCCCCAAGGATTTTCACAAAGGTGATGGCGGAGATGATGGTGCTCCTGCGCAGTCACACAAGAAAGAAATTTTCAGGGACTATGGTCAAGCCAGGAGGCTTGTCTACACATCAACGTACTGGAATTGAGGGCCATATACAACGGCCTACGACAAGTGGAGAATCTTCTTCGCGACCTACCGGTTCTGATTCAATCAGACAACGTCACAGCCATGGCTCATGTAAACCGCCAAGGCGGGACAAGGAGCAGAGGGGCAATGGCGGAAGCCACCAGGATTCTTCGCTGGGCGGAAAATCACGTAAGCGCTCTGTCAGCAGTCTTTATTCTGGGAGTGGACAACTGGGAAGCAGACTTCCTCAGCAGGCACGATCTCCATCCAGGGACTTCATCAGGAAGTTTTTGCAGAGATGACAAGTCAGTGGGGACTTCCACAAATAGACATGATGGCGTCACGCCTCAACAAGAAGCTCCGGAGGTATTGTGCCAGGTCAAGGGACCCTCAGGCAGTAGCGGTGGACACCCTGGTGACACCATGGGTGTCTCAGTCGGTCTATGTGTTCCCTCCTCTTCCGCTCATCTCAAAAATACTGAGAATCATAAGACGAAAAAGAGTGCAGACAATACTCATTGTTCCAGATTGGCCTCGAAGGGCCTGGTATTCAGATCTTCAGGAAATGCTCACAGAAGGTCCGTGGCCTCTTCCTCTCAGGGAAGACCTGTTGCAGCAGGGGACCTGCGTGTTCCAAGACTTACCGCGGTTACATTTGACGGCATGGCGGTTGAACACCAAATCCTAGCGGGGAAAGGTATTCCGGAGGAAGTCATCCCTACTCTGATTAAGGCTAGGAAGGAGGTGACGGCGAAACATTATCACCGCATCTGGAAGAAGTATGTATCTTGGTGTGAAGCCAAGAATGCTCTTACTGAAGATTTCCATCTGGGCCGTTTTCTCCACTTTCTACAGACAGGAGTGGATATGAGCCTAAAGTTAGGCTCCATTAAGGTACAGATTTCGGCCCTATCAATTTTCTTTCAGAAGGAATTTGCTTCTCTCCCAGAAGTCCAGACTTTGTAAAGGGAGTGCTGCATATCCAGCCTCCTTTTGTGCCCCCAGTGGCACCATGGGACCTTAACGTATTGTTACAGTTCCTAAAATCTCACTGGTTTGCGCCTCTTCAAACAGTTGAATAAAAAATTCTCACTTGGAAGGTGGTCATGTTGTTGGCCTTGGCATCTGCAAGGCGGGTGTCAGAATTGGCGGCTTTGTCTCACAAGAGCCCCTATCTGATTTTCCATGTGGATAGAGCAGAATTGAGGACTCGTCCTCAATTTTTGCCAAAGGTGGTTTCATCTTTTCATATGAACCAACCTATTGTGGTGCCTGTGGCTACGGGTGATTAGGAGGATTCCAAGTCCCTTGATGTAGTCAGGTCCTTAAAAATTTATGTAGCCAGGACGGCTCGGGTTAGGAAAACAGAGGCACTGTTTGTCCTGTATGCAGCCAACAAGGTTGGCGCTCCTGCTTCTAAACAGACTATTGCTCGCTGGATCTGTAACACGATTCAGCAGGCTCATTCAACGGCAGGATTGCCGTTACCAAATTCGGTAAAGGCCCATTCCACTAGGAAGGTGGGCTCTTCTTGGGCGGCTGCCCGAGGCGTCTCGGCATTATAGCTTTGCCGAGCGGCGACTTGGTCGGGGTCAACCACTTTTGCTAAATTCTACAAGTTTGATACCTTGGCTGAGGAGGACCTTCTGTTTGCCCAATCGGTGCTGCAGAGTCATCCGCACTCTCCCGCCCGGTCTGGAGCTTTGGTATAATCCCCATGGTCCTTTAAGGAGTTCCCAGCATCCTCTAGGACGTAAGAGAAAATAAGATTTTAAACCTACCGGTAAATCTTTTTCTCTTAGTCCGTAGAGGATGCTGGGCGCCCGTCCCAGTGCGGACTAAATTCTGCAAGACTTGTATATAGTTATTGCTTACATAAGGGTTATGTTACAGTTAAGCTCAGTCTTTGGCTGATGCTGTTTTGTTCATACTGTTAACTGGTTGCGTATATTCCATGTTATACGGTGTGGATGGTGTGGGCTGGTATGTATCTTGCCCTTAGATTAACAAAAATCCTTTCCTCGTACCGTCAGTCTCCTCTGGGCACAGTTCTCTAACTGAAGTCTGGAGGAGCGGCATAGATGGAGGAGCTAGTGCACACCCATTCTAAAGTTCTTTATAGTACCCATGTCTCCTGCGGAGGCCGTCTATACCCCATGGTCCTTACGGAGTCCCCAGCATCCTCTACGGACTAGGAGAAAAAGATTTACCGGTAGGTTTAAAATCTTATTTTTAAGTGGTCTGGTGGTACGTCCAATGTAAAATAAATGGCAGGAACATTCGATAAAATATAGAACATTCTTGACATTACAAGTAATAAAATAATAAATTTTAGCAGTTTTTCCATTAATACATACTGTATCCAACTTTTTTGAGCCATCATTTTTAATTTCCCTGCACCTGATTCATATCCCACAACGGTGGAACCCTTTTGTTAATATCCTGCCTTCTCTTCTTTTCGGGGGGAGATAGCTTCTTACCAGGGAGTTTCTTAAATTTGGGGCTTTTCTATAAATAAAAACGGGACAGTCCGGAATCATATTACCGACCACTGGGTCCTTCTTTAGGATATTCCAGTTTTTACTAAACAACCTTTCTAATAACTTATGTTGTGTGGTAAAACTGGTAATAAAAGCCCATTCATAATTATTTTTCCTGTTTCTTGAAATTAAAAATGATGGCTCAAAAAAGTTGGATACAGTATGTATTAATGGAAAAACTGCTAAAATTTATGATTTTATTACTTGTAATGTCAAGAATGTTCTATATTTTATCGAATGTTCCTGCCATTTATTTTACATTGGACGTACCACCAGACCACTTAAAATACGGATAAGTGAGCATTGCATAAATATAAAAAATGGCCTGACCACACATGCTCTGTCCAATCATTTTAAAACTTCTCACAATAGCTCTTTAAAACATATAATCAGATTTGCAGGGTTTAGACTAATCAAATGTACCAATAGACAAAAGGATATGTCAATGTTGGCAAAAAAGAAATGCACCCTATATATGAATTTAATACATTACATCCATCTGGATTGAATAATGATTTTGAGTTAAAATGGTTTTTATGATTTTTTTTCCTTTTATGGTATTATATAAATTTATGCTAATTTATGCTGTTTTTTTTTTATTTTTAGTGCATCCGGATAGGAGTTGAAAATAAACATTCACTTATGCTTTTATTCTCAAAATGTACAACTATGGAGGTCATTCAGAGTTGTTCGCTCGGTAAAAATCTTCGCATCGCAACGATTTTCCGCTTAATGCGCATGCGCAATGTCCGCACTGCGACTGCGCCAAGTAAATTTGCTATGCAGTTAGGAATTTTACTCACGGCTTTTTCATCGTTCTGGCGATCGTAATGTGATTGACAGGAAATGGGTGTTACTGGGCGGAAACAGGCCGTTTTATGGGCGTGTGGGAAAAAAACGCTACCGTTTCCGGTAAAAACGCAGGAGTGGCCGGAGAAACGGGGGAGTGTCTGGGCGAACGCTGGGTGTGTTTGTGACTTCAAACCAGGAACGACAAGCACTGAAATGATCGCAGATGCCGAGTAAGGTTGAAGTTACTCAGAAACTGCTACGAGCTGTGTAATCGCCCAGTAGGCGGCGGCTTAGCGTGAGCAACTCTGCTAAAATCGCCTTGCGAGCGAACAACTCGGAATGACCTCCTATGCACGTAGCCTGTATGATATATGAGATACGAGATGTTTGCGGAGGGACACTTCCGGGTCTGGTTGGCTAATATGCGATCAGGATGGCTGGCAGAAACGGGAGCCATAAGAAGCTACAGAACTTCCGGCTTCGGTTGGCAAGACGCGAGTAGCGTGGTTGGCGGAAGCTGATGGCCGGGACTTCCGGTTCTGGCTGACGGACGCAGCCGGATCGGGAGGGCGGATACGTATAGTGATATCATATGGAGTTCCAGCCCCGGCTGGCAGATGCGCCCGGGGGTGGCTGGCGAGAGCCTCTGGATGTCAATATGGGAAACTATGAGTTTAGAATCCCGGAAGTGACGCGACTCAATCATGATTGGCCCTCTGTATCCATGACAACTGGAGGTTTGTACACAACTGTGTTTAATGAATCTATTAGAACCAGGATTGGTTGAACAGTGATTTAAATTCTGGACTAACAGATTGCCCCTCATCTCACCTTGAAAAAGACCTGCAGCAATGCAGGTGGAAACGCGTTGGTTATTGAGGGGTCCGCAGTGCAGCTTCTACCATTGCATCTCGATTGCTGAATTATTACCAGAACAGGCTCCAGTCTGCTTTTTCCAGAGAGGCGATTAGGAACTTTTTAAGATCTTGTTTGAGAGCTATTATTGGTACTCAGACCTGCTGGTAATTATTCTGACTCTCCTCCACATAGGACTGTGCCAGTCCTCACATGTTTCGTTCTTTATGTCATGATTGTATGTCAGTATTAAAATTGTTGTAACTGTACTACACATGATACCTTCTTTTTTCACATGTGAACTTATGAATGGAATAATCATACCCACTGAGAACGAATCCTCTGGATATCTATTTTCTCTGACGTCCTAGTGGATGCTGGGAACTCCGTAAGGACCATGGGGAATAGACGGGCTCCGCAGGAGACTGGGCACTCTAAAAGAAAGATTAGGTACTATCTGGTGTGCACTGGCTCCTCCCTCTATGCCCCTCCTCCAGACCTCAGTTAGATTTCTGTGCCCAGCCGAGCTGGATGCACACTAGGGGCTCTCCTGAGCTCCTAGAAAGAAAGTATATGTTAGGTTTTTTATTTTACAGTGAGACCTGCTGGCAACAGGCTCACTGCAACGAGGGACTAAGGGGAGAAGAAGCGAACCTACCTGCTTGCAGCTAGCTTGGGCTTCTTAGGCTACTGGACACCATTAACTCCAGAGGGATCGACCGCAGGACCCGTCCTTGGTGTTCGTTCCCGGAGCCGCGCCGCCGTCCCCCTTACAGAGCCAGAAGCATGAAGATGGTCCGGAAAATCGGCGGCAGAAGACTTCAGTCTTCACCAAGGTAGCGCACAGCACTGCAGCTGTGCGCCATTGCTCCTCATACACACTTCACACTCCGGTCACTGAGGGTGCAGGGCGCTGGGGGGGGGCGCCCTGAGCAGCAATAAAAACACCTTGGCTGGCAAAATAATCACAATATATAGCCCCAGAGGCTATATATGTGATAATTACCCCTGCCAGAATCCATAAAAAAGCGGGAGAAAAGTCAGCGGAAAAGGGGCGGAGCTATCTCCCTCGGCACACTGGCGCCATTTTCTCTTCACAGTGTAGCTGGAAGACAGCTCCCCAAGCTCTCCCCTGTAGTTTTCAGGCTCAAAGGGTTAAAAAGAGAGGGGGGGCACTAAATTTAGGCGCAATATTGTTTATACAAGC
The DNA here is from genome assembly GCF_028390025.1 of Pseudophryne corroboree. Classification (NCBI taxonomy): domain Eukaryota; kingdom Metazoa; phylum Chordata; class Amphibia; order Anura; family Myobatrachidae; genus Pseudophryne; species Pseudophryne corroboree. The sequence continues at coordinate 146,787,843 of NC_086445.1, forward strand.
AGCTATTGGGGAAAATTCACTCAGTGATAGTGTTTATCCCTACATTATATAGCGCTCTGGTGTGTGCTGGCATACTCTCTCTCTGTCTCCCCAAAGGGCTGTGTGGGGTCCTGTCCTCAGTCAGAGCATTCCCTGTGTGTGTGCGGTGTGTCGGTACGGCTGTGTCGACATGTTTGATGAGGAGGCTTATGTGGAGGCGGAGCAGATGCCGATAAATGGGATGTCGCCCCCTGTGGGCCGACACCAGAGTGGATGGATAGGTGGAAGGTATTAACCGACAGTGTCAACTCCTTACATAAAAGGCTGGATGACGTAACAGCTATGGTACAGCCGGCTTCTCAGCCCGCGCCTGCCCAGGCGTCTCAAAGGCCATCAGGGGCTCAAAAACGCCCGCTCCCTCAGATGGCAGACACAGATGTCGACACGGAGTCTGACTCCAGTGTCGACGAGGTTGAGACATATACTCAATCCACTAGGAACATCCGTTACATGATCCCGGCAATAAAAAATGTGTTACACATTTCTGACATTAACCCAAGTACCACTAAAAAAGGGTTTTATGTTTGGGGAGAAAAAGCAGGCAGTGTTTTGTTCCCCCATCCAATGAGTGAATGAAGTGTGAAAAAGCGTGGGTTCCCCCGATAAGAAACTGATAATTTCTAAAAAGTTACTGATGGCGTACCTTTTCCCGCCAGAGGATAAGTTACGCTGGGAGATATCCCCTAGGGTGGATAAGGCGCTCACACGTTTGTCAAAAAAGGTGGCACTGCCGTCTTAGGATACGGCCACTTTGAAGGTACCTGCTGATAAAAAGCAGGAGGCTATCCTGAAGTCTGTATTTACACACTCAGGTACTAGACTGAGACCTGCAGATAGTGCTGCTGCAGCGTGGTCTGTAACCCTGTCAAACAGGGATACTATTTTGCGAACATAAGACGTCGTCTTATATATGAGGGATGCACAGAGGGATATTTTGCCGGCTGGCATCCAGAATTAATGCAATGTCCATTCTGTCAGGAGGGTATTAGAGACCCGACACTGGACAGGTGATGCTGACTTTAAAAGGCACATAGAGCCTTATAAGGGTGAGGAATTGTTTGGGGATGGTCTCTGGGACCTCGTATCCACAGCAACAGCTGGGAAGAAAATTTTTTACCTCAGGTTTCCTCACAGCCTAAGAAAGCACTGTATTATCAGGTACAGTCCTTTCGGCTTCAGAAAAGCAAGCGGGTCAAAGGCGCTTCCTTTCTGCACAGAGACGAGGGAAGAGGGAAAAAGCTGCACCAGTCAGCCAGTTCCCAGAATCAAAATTCTTCCCCCGCTTCCTCTGAGTCCACCACATGACGCGGGGGCTCCACAGGCGTAGCCAGGTACGGTGGGGGGCCGCCTCAAAAATTTCAGCGATCAGTGGGCTCGCTCACAGGTGGATCCCTGGATCCTTCAAGTAGTATCTCAGGGGTACAGGCTGGAATTCGAGGCGTCTCCCCCCCGCCGTTTCCTCAAATCTGCCTTGCCGACAACTCCCTCAGGCAGGGAGGCTGTGCTAGAGGCAATTCACAAGCTGTATTCCCAGCAGGTGATAGTCAAGGTGCCCCTACTTCAACAAGGACGGGGTTACTATTCCACACTGTTTGTGGTACCGAAACCGGACGGTTCGGTGAGACCCATTTTAAATTTGAAGTCCTTGAACACATACATAAAAAAATTCAAGTTCAAGATGGAATCGCTCAGGGCGGTTATTGCAAGCCTGGAGGAGGGGGATTACATGGTATCCCTGGACATCAAGGATGCTTACCTACATGTCCCCATTTCCCATCCTCACCAGGAGTACCTCAGATTTGTGGTACAGGATTGCCAATACCAATTCCAAACACTGCCGTTTGGACTGTCCACGGCACCGAGGGTCTTTACCAAGGTAATGGCAGAAATGATGATACTCCTTCGAAAAAAGGGAGTTTTTAATTATCCCGTACTTGGACGATCTCCTTATAAAGGCGAGGTCCATGGAGCAGTTGTTGGTCGGAGTAGCACTATCTCGGGAAGTGCTACAACAGCACGGATGGATTCTATACATTCCAAAGTCACAGCTGGTTCCTACCACACGCCTGCTGTTCCTGGGGATGGTTCTGGACACAGAACAGAAAAAAGTGTTTCTCCCGCAGGAGAAAGCCAAGGAGCTGTCATCTCTAGTCAGAGACCTCCTGAAACCAAAACAGGTATCGGTGCATCACTGCACACGAGTCCTGGGAAAAATGGTAGCTTCTTACAAAGCAAAATTCCATTCGGCAGGTTCCATGCAAGAACCTTTCAGTGGGACCTCTTGGACAAGTGGTCGGAATCGCATCTTCAGATGCATCGGCTGATAACCCTGTCTCCTAGGACCAGGGTATCTCTACTGTGGTGGCTGCAGAGTGCTCATCTTCAAGAGGGCCGCAGATTCGGCATACAGGACTGGGTCCTGGTAACCACGGATGCCAGCCTTCGAGGCTGGGGGGCAGTCACACAGGGAAGAAATTTCCAAGGACTTTGGTCAAGTCAGGAGTCGTCCCTACACATAAATATTCTGGAACTGAGGGCCATTTACAATGCCCTAAGTCTGGCAAGGCCTCTGCTTCAAAACCAGCCGGTACTGATCCAATCGGACAACATCACGGCAGTCGCCCATGTAAACCGACAGGGCGGCACAAGAAGCAGGATGGCGATGGCAGAAGCCACAAGTATTCTCCGATGGGCGGAAAATCACGTCTTAGCACTGTCAGCAGTGTTCATTCCGGGAGTGGACAACTGGGAAGCAGACTTCCTCAGCAGACACGACCGACACCCGGGAGAGTGGGGACTTCATCCAGAAGTCTTCCAACTGTTGGTAAACCGTTGGGAAAAGCCACAGGTGGACATGATGGCGTCCCGCCTAAACAAAAAACTAGATATTGCGCCAGGTCAAGGGACCCTCAGGCAATAGCTGTGGACGGTCTAGTGACACCGTGGGTGTACCAGTCGGTTTATGTATTCCCTCCTCTGCCTCTCATACCAAAGGTACTGAGAATAATAAGAAAACGAGGAGTAAGAACGATACTCGTGGTTCCGGATGGGCCAAGAAGAGCTTGGTACCCAGAACTTCAAGAAATAATATCAGAGGACCCATGGCCTCTACCGCTCAGACAGGATCTGCTACAGCAGGGGCCCTGTCTGTTCCAAGACTTACCGCGGCTGCGTTGGACGGCATGGCGGTTGAATTCCGGATCCTAAAGCAAAAGGGCATTCCGGAGGAAGTCATTCCTACGCTGATAAAAGCCAGGAAAGAAGTAACCGCAAACCATTATCACCGTATTTGGCGAAAATATGTTGCGTGGTGTGAGGCCAGGAAGGCCCCAACAGAGGAATTTCAGCTGGGTCGTTTTCTGCACTTCCTACAGTCAGGAGTGACTATGGGCCTAAATTTGGGTTCCATTAAGGTCCAGATTTCGGCTCTGTCGATTTTCTTCCAGAAAGAACTGGCTTCACTGCCTGGAGTTCAGACATTTGTAAAGGGAGTGCTACATATTCAGCCCCTTTTTTGTGCCTTCTGTGGCACCTTGGGATCTCAACGTGGTGTTGAGTTTCTTAAAATCACATTGGTTTGAGCCACTTAAAACTGTGGATTTGAAATATCTCACGTGGAAAGTGGTCATGTTATTGGCCTTGGCTTCGGCCAGGCGTGTGTCAGAATTGGCGGCTTTGTCATGTAAAAGCCCTTATCGGATTTTCCATATGGATAGGGCAGAATTGAGGACTCGTCCCCAGTTTCTCCCTAAGGTGGTATCAGCTTTTCTCTGACGTCCTAGTGGATGCTGGGGACTCCGTAAGGACCATGGGGAATAGCGGCTCCGCAGGAGACTGGGCACAAAAGTAAAGCTTTAGAACTACCTGGTGTGCACTGGCTCCTCCCCCTATGACCCTCCTCCAAGCCTCAGTTAGATTTTTGTGCCCAAACGAGAAGGGTGCACACTAGGTGGCTCTCCTGAGCTGCTTAGTGAAAAGTTTAGTTTTAGGTTTTTTATGTTCAGTGAGACCTGCTGGCAACAGGCTCACTGCATCGAGGGACTAAGGGGAGAAGAAGCGAACTCACCTGCGTGCAGAGTGGATTGGGCTTCTTAGGCTACTGGACATTAGCTCCAGAGGGACCGATCACAGGCCCAGCCATGGATAGGTCCCAGAGCCGCGCCGCCGCCCCCCTTACAGAGCCAGAAGACAGAAGAGGTCCGGAAAATCGGCGGCAGAAGACGTCCTGTCTTCAACAAGGTAGCGCACAGCACTGCAGCTGTGCGCCATTGCTCTCAGCACACTTCACACTCCGGTCACTGAGGGTGCAGGGCGCTGGGGTGGGGGGGCGCCCTGAGACGCAATAAAAACACCTTGGATGGCAAAAAATGCATCACATATAGCTCCTGGGCTATATGGATGAATTTAACCCCTGCCAGAATACACAGAAAAACGGGAGATAAGGCCGCCGAGAAGGGGGCGGAGCCTATCTCCTCAGCACACTGGCGCCATTTTCCCTCACAGCTCCGTTGGAGGGAAGCTCCCTGGCTCTCCCCTGCAGTCACTACACTACAGAAAGGGTTAAAAAAGAGAGGGGGGCACTAATTGGGCGCAGTATTAACAATACAGCAGCTATAAGGGGAAAAACACTTATATAAGGTTATCCCTGTATATATATAGCGCTCTGGTGTGTGCTGGCAAACTCTCCCCAAAGGGCTAGTGGGGTCCTGTCCTCTATCGGAGCATTCCCTGTGTGTGTGCTGTGTGTCGGTACGTTTGTGTCGACATGTATGAGGAGAAAAATGATGTGGAGACGGAGCAGATTGCCTGTAATAGTGATGTCACCTCCTAGGGGGTCGACACCTGAGTGGATGAACTGTTGGAAGGAATTACGTGACAGTGTCAGCTCTGTATAAAAGACAGTGGTTGACATGAGACAGCCGGCTACTCAGCTTGTGCCTGTCCAGACGTCTCATAGGCCGTCAGGGGCTCTAAAGCGCCCGTTACCTCAGATGGCAGATATAGACGCCGACACGGATACTGACTCCAGTGTCGACGGTGAAGAGACAAATGTGACTTCCAGTAGGGCCACACGTTACATGATTGAGGCAATGGAAAAATGTTTTACACATTTCTGATAATACGAGTACCACCAAAAAGGGGTATTATGTTCGGTGAGGAAAAACTACCTGTAGTTTTCCTGAATCTGAGAAATTAAATGAGGTGTGTGATGATGCGTGGGTTTCCCCCGATAACAACTGATAATTTCTAAAATGTTATTGGCATTATATCCTTTCCCGCCAGAGGTTAGGGTGCGTTGGGAAACACCCCCTAGGGTGGATAAAGCGCTCACACGCTTGTAAGAACAAGGGCTCTACCCTCTCCTGAGATGGCCGCCCTTAAGGATCCTGCTGATAGAAAGCAGGAGGGTATCCTAAAATGTATTTACACACATACTGGTGTTATACTGCGACCAGCAATCGCCTCAGCCTGGATGTGCAGTGCTGGGTTGGCGTGGTCTGATTCCCTGACTGAAAATATTGATACCCTAGATAGGGACAGTATATTATTGCCTATAGAGCATTTAAAAGATGCATTTCTATATATGCGTGATGCACAGCGGAATATTTGCCGACTGGCATCAAGTCTAAGTGCGTTGTCCATTTCTGCCAGTAGAGGGTTATGGACACGACAGTGGTCAGGTGATGCGGATTCCAAACGGCATTTGGAAGTATTGCCTTATTAAGGGGAGGAGTTATTTGGGGTCGGTCTTTCAGACCTGGTGGCCACGGCAACAGCTGGGAAATCCACGTTTGTACCCCAGGTCGCCTCTCAACATAAGAAGACGCCGTATTATCAGGCGCAGTCTTTTCGTGGGCAAGCGGGCAAAAGGTTCCTCATTTCTGCCCCGTGACAGAGGGAGAGGAAAAAGGCTGCAGAAATCAGCCAGTTCCCAGGAACAGAAGCCCTCTCCCGCCTCTGCCAAGCCCTCAGTATGACGCTGGGGCTTTACAAGCAGAACCAGGCACGGTGGGGGCCCGTCTCAATGAATTTCAGCGCGCAGTGGGCTCACTCGCAAGTAGACCCCTGGATCCTTCAGGTGATATCTCAGGGGTACAAATTGGAATTTGAGACGTCTCCCCCTCGCCGTTTCCTAAAGTCGGCTTTACCGATGTCTCCTTCTGACAGGGAGGCAGTTTTGGAAGCCATTCACAAGCTGTATTCCCAGCAGGTGATAATCAAGGTACCCCTCCTGCAACAGGGAACGGGGTATTATTCCACACTGTTGTGGTACCGAAGCCGGACGGCTCGGTGAGACCGATTCTAAATCTAAAATCTTGAACACTTACATACGGAGGTTCAAATTCAAGATTGAGTCACTCAGAGCAGTGATTGCGAACCTGGAAGAAGGGGACTACATGATGTCGGGACATCAAGGATGCTTAACTTCATGTCCCAATTTACCCTTCTCACCAAGGGTACCTCAGGTTTATGGTACAGAACTGTCACTATCCGTTTCAGACGCTGCCGTATGGATGGTCCACGGCACCCTGGGTCTTTACCAAGGTAATGGCCGAAATGATGATACTCCTTCGAAGGAAGGGAATTTTAGTTATCCCTTACTTGGACGATAAGGGTAAGATCCAGGGAACAGTTGGAGGTCGGTGTAGCACTATCTCAGGTAGTGTTGCGGCAGCACGATTGGATTCTCAATATTCCAAAATCGCAGCTGATTCCGACGACTCGTCTTCTGTTCCTAGGGATGATCCTGGACACAGTCCAGAAAAAGGTGTTTCTCCCGGAGGAGAAAGTCAGGGAGTTATCCGAGCTAGTCGGGAACCTCCTATAACCGAGCCAAGTCTCAGTACATCAATGAAATGGTTCTGGGAAAAATGGTGGCTTCCTACGAAGCAATCCCATTCGGCAGATTCCACGCAAGAACTTTCCAGTGGGACATGCTGGACAAATGGTCCGGGTCGCATCTTCAGATGCATCAGCGGATAACCCTGTCACCAAGCACAAGGGTGTCTCTCCTGTGGTGGTTGCAGAGTGCTCATCTTCTAGAGGGCCGCACATTCAGGACTGGGTCCTGGTGACCACGGATGCCAGCCTGCGAGGCTGGGGAGCAGTCACACAGGGAAGGAATTTCCAGAGCTTATGGTCAAGCCTGGAGACATCACTTCACATAAATATCCTGAAGCTAAGGGCCATTTACAATGCTCTAAGCTCAGCAAGACCTCTGCTTCAAGGTCACCCGGAGTTGATCCATTCGGACAACATCACGGCAGTCACCCACGTAAACAGACAGGGTGACACAAGAAGCAGGAGGGCAATGGCAGAAGCTGCAAGGATTCTTCGCTGGGCGGAAAATCATGTGATAGCACTGTCAGCAGTATTCATTCCGGGAGTGGACAACTGGGAAGCAGACTTCCTCAGCAGACACGACCTCCACCCGGGAGAGTGGGGACTTCACCCAGAAGTCTTCCACATGTTTATAAAACTCGACAAGTATTGCGCCAGGTCAAGGGACCCTCAGGCAATAGCTGTAGACGCTCTGGTAACACAGTGGGTGTACCAGTCAGTGTATGTGTTCCCTCCTCTGCCTCTCATACCCAAGGTACTGAGAATTATAAGATGGAGAGGAGTAAGCACTATATTCGTGGCTCCGGATTGGCCAAGAAGGACTTGGTAACCGGAACTTCAAGAGATGCTCACAGAGGATCCGTGGCCTCTACCTCTAAGAAGGGACCTGCTCCAGCAAGGACCCTGTCTGTTCCAAGACTTACCGCGGCTGCGTTTGACGGCATGGCGGTTGAACGCCGGATCCTGAAGGAGAAAGGCATTCCGGATGAAGTCATTCCTATCCTGATCAAAGCCAGGAAAGATATAACCGCAAAACATTATCACCGCATTTGGCGAAAATATGTTGCGTGGTGCGAGGCCAGTAAGGCCCCGACGGAGGAATTTTCAACTAGGTCGATTCCTACATTTCCTGCAAACAGGAGTGTTTATGGGCCTGAAATGGGGGTCCATTAAGGTTCAAATTTCGGCCCTGTCAATTTTCTTCCAAAAAGAACTAGCTTCAGTCCCTGAAGTTCAGACGTTTGTGAAAGGGGTACTGTATATACAGCCTCCTTTTGTGCCTCCAGTGGCACCTTGGGATTTAAATGTAGTTTTTGGGTTCCAAAAGTCACATTGGTTTGAACCACTTAAATATGTGGAGTTAAAATATCTCACATGGAAAGTGGTCATGCTGTTGGCCCTGGCCTGGGCCAGGTGCGTGTCAGAATTGGCGGCTTTATCCTGTAAAAGCCCTCATCTGATTTTCCATTCGGACAGGGCGGAATTGAGGACTTGTCCTCCGTGTCTCCCTAAGGTGGTTTTCAGCGTTTCACCTGAATCAACCTATTGTGGTGCCTGCGGCTACTAGGGACTTGGAGGACTCCAAGTTGCTAGACGTTGTCAGAGCCCTGGAAATATAGGTTTCCAGGACGGCTGGAGTCAGAAAATCTGACTCGTTGTTTATTCTGTATGCACCCAACAAGCTGGGTGCTCCTGCTTCTAAGCAGACTATTGCTCGTTGGATTTGTAGTACAATTCAGCTTGCACATTCTGTGGCAGGCCTGCCACAGCCAAAATCTGTAAAAGCCCATTCCACAAGGAAGGTGGGCTCATCTTGGGCGGCTGCCCGAGGGATCTCGGCTTTACAACTTTGCCGAGCAGCTACTTGGTCAGGAGCAAATACGTTTGTAAAATTCTACAAATTTGATACCCTGGCTGAGGAGGACCTGGAGTTCTCTCATTTGGTGCTGCAGAGTCATCCGCACTCTCCCGCCCGTTTGGGAGCTTTGGTATAATCCCCATGGTCCTTACGGAGTCCCCAGCATCCACTAGGACGTCAGAGAAAATAAGAATTTACTTACCGATAATTCTATTTCTCATAGTCCGTAGTGGATGCTGGGCGCCCATCCCAAGTGCGGATTGTCTGCAATACTGGTACATAGTTATTGTTACCAAAAAATCGGGTTATTGCTGTAGTGAGCCATCTTTTCTAGAGGCTCCTCTGTTATCATGCTGTTAACTGGGTTTAGATCACAAGTTATATGGTGTGATTGGTGTGGCTGGTATGAGTCTTACCCGGGATTCAAAAATCCTTCCTTATTGTGTACGCTCGTCCGGGCACAGTATCCTAACTGAGGCTTGGAGGAGGGTCATAGGGGGAGGAGCCAGTGCACACCAGGTAGTTCTAAAGCTTTACTTTTGTGCCCAGTCTCCTGCGGAGCCGCTATTCCCCATGGTCCTTACGGAGTCCCCAGCATCCACTACGGACTATGAGAAATAGAATTATCGGTAAGTAAATTATTATTTTCACTTGGACCATCCTATTGTAGTGCCTGCGGCTACTAGGGACTTGGAAGATTCCAAGTTACTGGACGTAGTCAGGGCCTTAAAATTTTATATTTCCAGGACGGCTGGAGTCAGGAAAACTGACTCGTTTTTTATCCTGTAGGCACCCAACAAAATAGGTGCTCCTGCTTCTAAGCAGACTATTGCTCGCTGAATTTGTAGCACAATTCAGCTGGAGCATTCTGCGGCTGGATTGCCGCATCCTAAATCAGTAACAGCCCATTCCACGAGGAAAGTGGGCTCATCTTGGGCGGCTGCCCGAGGGGTCTCGGCTTTACAACTTTGCCGAGCTGCAACTTGGTCAGGGGCAAACACGTTTGCTAAATTCTACAAATTTGAAACCCTGGCTGAGGAGGACCTTGAGTTCTCTCATTCGGTGCTGCAGAGTCATCCGCACTCTCCCGCCCATTTGGGAGCTTTGGTATAATCCCCATGGTCCTTACGGAGTTCCCAGCATCCACTAGGACGTCAGAGAAAATAAGATTTTACTCACCGGTAAATCTATTTCTCGTAGTCCGTAGTAGATGCTGGGCGCCCATCCCAAGTGCGGATTGTCTGCAATACTTGTATATAGTTATTGCCTAACTAAAGGGTTATTGTTGAGCCATCTGTTGAGAGGCTCAGTTATATTTCATACTGTTAACTGGGTATAGTATCACGAGTTATACGGTGTGATTGGTGTGGCTGGTATGAGTCTTACCCGGGATTCAAAATCCTTCCTTATTGTGTCAGCTCTTCCGGGCACAGTGTCCTAACTGAGGTCTGGAGGAGGGGCATAGAGGGAGGAGCCAGTGCACACCAGATAGTACCTAATCTTTCTTTTAGAGTGCCCAGTCTCCTGCGGAGCCCGTCTATTCCCCATGGTCCTTACGGAGTTCCCAGCATCCACTACGGACTACGAGAAATAGATTTACCGGTGAGTAAAATCTTATTTTAAGATAAGGGATATTTCTCTGACGTCCTAGTGGATGCTGGGAACTCCGTAAGGACCATGGGGAATAGACGGGCTCCGCAGGAGACTGGGCACTCTAAAAGAAAGATTAGGTACTATCTGGTGTGCACTGGCTCCTCCCTCTATGCCCCTCCTCCAGACCTCAGTTAGAATCTGTGCCCGGCCAGAGCTGGGTGCTCCTAGTGGGCTCTCCTGAGCTTGCTAGAAAGAAAGTATTTGTTAGGTTTTTTATTTTCAGTGAGATCTGCTGGCAACAGACTCACTGCTACGTGGGACTGAGGGGAGAGAAGCAACCTACCTGCGTGCAGCTAGCTTGTGCTTCTTAGGCTACTGGACACCATTAGCTCCAGAGGGTTCGAATACAGGGCCTGACCTCGATCGTCCGTTCCCGGAGCCGCGCCGCCGTCCCCCTTGCAGAGCCAGAAGACAGAAGAGAAGCGATGAAATCGGCGGCAGAAGACTCCTGTCTTCATTAAGGTAGCGCACAGCACCGCAGCTGTGCGCCATTGCTCCCACAGCACACCACACACTCCGGTCACTGTAGGGTGCAGGGCGCTGGGGGGGGGGCGCCCTGGGCAGCAATAAAAATACCTTTGGCATAAAAATACACACAATACAGTCTGTGACTGTATATGTGTAAAACCCCCGCCATTTTTAGTCAGAAACAGGACAGAAGCCCGCCGCTGAGGGGGCGGGGCCTTCTTCCTCAGCACACCAGCGCCATTTTCTCTTCACAGCTCCGCTGGAAGGAAGCTCCCCAGGCTCTCCCCTGCAGTATCCTGGTACACAAAGGGTGAAAAGAGAGGGGGGGGGCACATAAATTTAGGCGCAAAAATTGTATATACAGCAGCTACTGGGTAAACACTTAGTTGTAGTGTAATCCCTGGGTTATATAGCGCTGGGGTGTGCGCTGGCATACTCTCTCTCTGTCTCTCCAAAGGGCCCTGTGTGGGAACTGTCCTCAAATAGAGCATCCCCTGTGTGTGTGGTGTGTCGGTACACGTGTGTCGACATGTCTGAGGTAAAAGGCTCCTCTAAGGAGGTGATAGAGTGGATATGTGTGTGAGAGGGTGTCTCCGTCGACAACGCCGACACCTGTTTGGATATGTGTAAGTGCTAAGGTGAATTTATTGCACAAATGGTTAGGGAACAGACCGGAAATCTACCCATGTCTGTCCCTATGTCACAGAGACCTTCAGAGTCTCACAATGCTCACTATCCAAAATAACAAACACTGGTATCGACACAGAGTTTAACTCCACTGTCGACTACGATAACGCAAAGTTACAGCCAAGATGGCTAGAAGATATTCAATATATGATTATTGAAATAAAAGATGATTTGCATATCACTGATGACTCATCTGTCCCTGACACGAGAGTACACATGTTTAAGGGGAAGAATGCTGAGGTAAATTTCCCTCCTCTCATGAGGAAAAAGAGCGGGAATCTCCAGACAAGAGACGGCAGCTTCCCACAAGAGAATTCTCAGGCTGTATCCTTTCCCCACTAGGGCCAGGATGTGTTGAGAATCTTCCCCTAGGGTGTCCTGTTTGCACAGACGGTAGCACTTGCTATTCTCAGGGATCCTGCAGATAGCATGCACATTCTAGTATACTACCCAGACCGGCGATTGTGTCGGCATGGGTTTATAGCGCTGTGGCAGCGTGGACAGGTACCTTATCAGCAGAGATTGAGACCCTAGTAAATATATTAAAGATGCTGTCTTAAGTGATAGATATATAGTTATAAAGCATGCCCAAAGAGGCATGAGTATACTGGGTCCTAGAGTCAAAGCTATGTCGATCTCTGCTTGACGTGTCCTGTAGAATATGCATTGGACAGATGATGCCGACTTTTCGAGGCATATGGAAGGCTGAGGATTGTGTGGAGAAGGGTTCTCGGGCCTGGTCTCCACAGCTATAGCTGGTAATTCTGCTAGTTTGCTTTATATTCCTGCACAGCCTAAGAAAGCACGACATTATTAAATGCAGCCTTTCGAATAAAGAAACAAGAAAGTCTGAGGTGCGTCCTTTCTTGTCAGAGCCGGGATCAACACAGCTAGTTCCCAGGAACAGAAGTCCTCCCCGGCCCCTACAAAAATCCACCTATGCCGCTGGGGCTCCACAGGCGGAGCTAGGCCCGGTGGGGACACGTCTTCGTAAGTTCAGCCACAAGTGGGTTCACTCCCTGTTAGGTCCCTGGGCAATAGATATTGTGTCTCAGGGATACAAGTTGGACTGTGAGAAGATGCCCCTCACCGACGGCCCTGCGGGCTTCCACCCAAGTGTTAACTGCAATTCACAAATTGTATCTTTAACAGGTGGTGGTCAAGGGTCCCCTCCTTCAACAAGAGGGTGTTATTATTCGACCATGTTGTAATCCTGAAACCAGACTGTTCGGTCAGACCCATATTGAATTAAAAATCCCTGAACATATACCTGAGAAGGTTCAAGTTCAAGGTGGAATCGCTAAGAGCGGTCAGGGCAAGCCTAAAAAGGGGGAGACTTTATCGTGAATCGGGACATAAGGGATGCATACCTTCATGTCCCCATTTATCCACCTCATTAGGCGTACCTCAGAATTGCGGTACGGGATTGTCATAACCAAGGTAATGGTGGATATGATTGTGCTCCTGCGGAAGCAAGGTGTCACTATTATCACGTACTTGGATGATCTCCTCATAAAAGCGAGATCAAGAGAGCAGTTGCTGAACAGCGTATCACTTTCTCTGGAAGTGTAACGGCAACACGGTTGGATTCTATATATTCCAAAGTCGCAGTTGGTTCCTACAGCTCATCTGCCTCTCCTAGGCACGATCCTAGACACAGACCAGAAAAGGGTTTATCTCCCGATAGAGAGAGCTCAGGCGCTCATGACACTGGTCCGGAATCTATTAAAACCAAAACAGGTGTCAGTGCATCACTGCACTCGAGTCCTGGGAAGGATGGTGGCATCATACGAGGCCATCTCCTTAGGCAGGTTCCATGCGAGGACCTTCCAATGGGACTTACTGGACAAGTGGTCCGGATCACCTCTTCAGATGCATCGGTTAATCACCCTATCCCCCAGTGCCAGGGTGTCTCTCCTGTGGTGGCTGCCGAGTGCTCACCTTCTCGAGGGCCGCAGATTCGGCATTCAGGACTGGATCCTGGTGACCACGGATGCAAGCCTCCGAGGGTGGGGGGCAGTTACACAGGGAAGAAATTTCCAAGGTCTGTGGTCAAGTCAACAGACTTGCCTTCACATCAATATCCTGGAACTAAGGGCCATATACAACGCCCTAAGTCAAGCGGAGATCCTGCTTCGCGACCAACCGGTTCTGATCCAGTCAGACCGCAGGGGTTCATGTAAACCGCCAAGGTGGCACAAGGAGCAGGGTGGCGAGGGTAGAAGCCACCAGAATTCTTCGCTGGGCGGAGAATCAAGTAAGCGCACTGTCAGCAGTGTTCATTCCGGGAGTGGACAACTGGGAAGCAGACTTCCTCAGCAGGCACGACCTCCACCCGGGAAAGTGGGGACTTCATCAGGAAGTCTTCACGCAGTTTGCAAATTGATGGGAACTGCCTCAGGTGGACTAGATGGCGTCCCACCTCAATAAAAAGCTAAAAAAGGTTTTAAGCCGGGTCAAGGGACCCTCAGGTGATAGCTGTGGTCGCACTAGTAACACCGTGGGTGTTCCAGTCGGTCTATGTATTCCCTCCTCTTCCTCTCATACCCAAGGGCTGAGAATTGTAATAAAAGGAGGAGTGAGAACAATATTCTTTGCTCCGAATTGGCCAAGAAGGACTCGGTACCCGGAGCTGCAAGAAATGCTCTCAGAGGACTCAGGGCTTCTGCCTCTCAGACAGGACATGTTGCAACAGGGGCCCTGTCTGTTCCAAGACTTACCGCGGCTGCATTTGACGGCATAGCGGTTGAACGCCGGATCCTAGCGGAAAAGGGCATTCCGGATGCAGTTATTCCTACGCTGATAAAGGCTAGGAAAGACGTGACAGCAAGACTTTTTCACTGTATATAGCGAAAATAGGTTGCTTGGTGTGAAGCCGGGAAGGCCCTACAGAGGAATTCCAGCGGGGTCGATTCCTGCACTTCCTACAGTCAGGAGTGACTATGGGCCTAAAATTAGGATCCATAAAGGTCAAGATTTCGGCCCTATCCATTTTCTCTCAAAAAGAACTGGCTTCACTGCCTGAAGTTCAGACGTTGTTCCGGGGGTGCTGCATATTCAGCCTCCTTTTGTGCCACCGGTGACACCTTGGGATCTTATCGTTGTGTTGGATTTCCTGAGCCACTTAAGACCGTGGAGCTAAAATATCTCACGTGGAAAGTGGTCATGCTATTGGCCTTAGCTTCGGCTAGGCGTGTGTCAGAATTGGCGGTTTTGTCATGTAAAAGCCCTTATCTGATCTTCCATATGGACAGGGCAGAATTGAGGACCCGTTCCCAATTTCTCCCTAGGGTGGTATCATCGTTTCATTTGAACCAGCCTATTGTGGTGCCTGCGGCTACTAGGGACTTGGAGGATTCCAAGTTGCTGGACGTAGTCCGGGCTTTGAAAATTTATGTTTCCAGAACGGCGGGAGTCAGAAAGTCTGACTCGCTGTTTTGTCTGTATGCAGCCAACAAGGTTGGCGCTCCTGCTTCGAAGCAGACTATTGCTCGCTGGATCTATAGCACGATTCAGCTGGTTCACTCTGCGGCTGGATTGCCGTATCCAAAATCAGTAAAAGCCCATTCCACAAGGAAGGTGGGCTCTTCTTGGGCGGCTGCCCGAGGGGTCTCGGCTTTACATCTTTGCCGAGCTGCTACTTGGTCGGGGTCAAACACGTTTGCTAAGTTCTACAAGTTTGATACCCTGGCTGAGGAGGACCTTGAGTTTGCTCATGCGGTGCTGCAGAGTCATCCGCACTCTCCCGCCCGTTTGGGAGCTTTGGTATAATCCCCATGGTCCTTACGGAGTTCCCAGAATCCACTAGGACGTCAGAGAAAATAAGATTTTACTCACCGGTAATTCTATTTTTCGTAGTCCGTAGTGGATGCTGGGCGCCCGTCCCAAGTGCGGACTCTCTGCAATACATGTATATAGTTATTGCTTAACTAAAGGGTTATTGTTATGAGCCATCCGTTAAATGAGGCTCAGTTGTTGTTCATACTGTTAACTGGGTATGGTTATCACAAGTTGTACAGTGTGATTGGTGTGGCTGGTATGAGTCTTACCCTGGATTCCAAATCCTTTCCTTGTTGTGTCAGCTCTTCCGGGCACAGTTTCCCTAACTGAGGTCTGGAGGAGGGGCATAGAGGGAGGAGCCAGTGCACACCAGATAGTTCCTAATCTTTCTTTTAGAGTGCCTAGTCTCCTGCGGAGCCCGTCTATTCCCCATGGTCCTTACGGAGTTCCCAGCATCCACTACGGACTACGAGAAATAGAATTACCGGTGAGTAAATTCTTATTTTTTTTACCTATTTGTTTTTGTTTTATGCACAACTGAGTTGCGGCTGTGATTTCACGTGTTTGAGTGTGTTTATAGCGCCAGAAAGAACGCATCCCCAACTCTTCCATTTATGCTTATTATTGTTTGGAGTTTCTTGGAGAGAGACTCCGTGGGGTTTACATTTTCTTTGCAGGCTGCTCTCTTGGTGTTTGCGCAGTATCAAATTGTCTAAAAGAATACCCCAGTCCTACCACCATTTGCACACTCCCTGCAAGTGCTGAGAGGAGCACTGCCAGTCCAGTTGCTGATATTGAGATTGAGGATGTCACTGTAGACGTACACCAGGATGAGGAGGGTATTGGTGTAGCTGGCGCTGAGCAGGAAGTTCACGATGAGGATTCTGATGGTGATGTGGTTTGTTTGAATAAGGCACCACTGGAGACAGTTGTTGTCCATGGGATGAGAAAGCCCATTGTCATGCCTGGGCAAAATACCAAAAAGGCCACCTCTTCCGTGTGGAATTATTTCTCCATAAATCCGGACAACAGGTGTCAAGCCGTGTGTTGCCTTTGTCAATCCATAATAAGTAGGGGTAAAGATGATAACCTAGGAACATCCTCCCTTATACGTCACCTGCAGCGCATTCATCAGAATTCATTGTCAAATTCAGAAACTTTGGTTAAGAGCATAAGCAGTACACTGACACCTAAATCCCTTCTTCCTGTTGTACCCAAGCTCCTGCAAGCCACACCACCAACTCCCTCAATGTCAATTTCCCACTCAGTCAGGAACGTCAGTCATGCCAGTGACATGGCCTACGAGTCCTCTCCTAACCAGGATTCCTTCGGAGGATCCTTGAGTGGTATGCCTACTGCTGCTGTTGTTGCTGGCTGCTGGTAGTCGATCGTCATCCCAGAGAGGAAGTCGAAAGACCACTTGTTCTACTTCAACTGAGCAATTGACTGTCCAACAGTCCTTTGCGAGAAAGATGAAATATGACAGCAGTCACCATGTTGCAAAGCGGATTACTGATGCCATAACAACTATGCTGGTGTTAGACGTGCGTCCGGTATCCGCCATTAGTGCAGTAGGATTTAGACAGTTGATGGACGTACTGTGGTCTCAGTACCAAATCCCGTCTATATTCCACTTCACTAGGCAAGCGATACCCGGACTGTACAGGGACATTAAGAAAAGTGTCCTTGTGTCCTGAAAAATGCGGTTGTACACACTGTCCACTTAACCACGGACATGTGGACAAGTCGAGCAGGGCAAACTAAGGACTACATGACTGTGACAGCCCACTGGGTAGATGTATTGCCTCACGCAGCAACAACAGCAGCGGCACCAGTAGCAGCATCTCACAAACGCCAACTCGTTCCTAGGCAGGCTATGCTGTGTATCACTTGTTTCCGGAAGAGGCACACTGCTGACCACCTCTTACGGAAACTAAGGGACATCATCGCACAATGGCTTACCCCACTTAGACTCTCCTGGGGATTTGTGATATCTGACAATGCCACCAATATTGCGCGTGTATTACATCTGGGCAAATTCCAGCACGTCCCATGTTTTGCGCATACAATGAATTTGGTGGTGCAGAATTTTTTTCAAAATTACAGGGGCGTGCAGGAGATGCGGTCGGTGGCCCGAAAAGTTGCGGGCCACATTCGGCGACTGCGTACCAAGGACTGGAGTGCCAGCAAACACTCCTGAACCCGCCCTGCCATCACCGGAAGCAAGAGGTGGTAACGAGGTGGAATTCACCCCTCTATATGCTTCAGAGGATGGAGGAGCAGCAAAATGCCAGTCAAGCCTATACATCCACCTACGATATAGGCAAAGGAGGGGGAATGCACCTGACTCAAGCACAGTGGAGTATGATTTCCGTGTTGTGCAAGGTTCTCCAACCCTTCGAACTTGCCACACGTGAAGTCAGTTCAGACTCTGCCAACTTGAGTCAGATCATTCCTCTCGTCAGGCTTTTGCAGAAGCAGCTGGAGAAATTGAAGGAGGACCTAAGACAGAGCGATTCCGCTAAGTATGTGGGACTTGTGGATGGAGCCCTTCAAGGGTGGTCAGTCTGTTGAAATCAGAGCACTACATTTTGGCCACCGTGCTCGATCCTAGGTTTAAAGTAGAGATGAGCGGGTTCGGTTTTACTTGAATTTACCCGCATTTTCTTATTGGCTCTCGGATGCCACGTGTTTTGGTTAGCCAATAAGAAAAATCTGGAAAATCTGAACTGGCGTTAAGAACGGAGTAAATCCGAACCCATTCATCTCTAGTTTAAAGCCTACGTTGTATCTGTCTTTCCGGTAGACACAAGTCTGCAGAGGTTCAAAGACCTGCTTGTGAGAAAAATGATAACTCAAGTGAAACATGACCCGTCAACAGCTCCTCCTTCATTTTCTCCCGCAACTGGGGCTGTGAGGAAAAGGATAAAGTTTCCTAGCCCTCCCGCTGGCGGTGATGCAGGGCAGTCAGAAGCAAGTGTTGACATCTGGACCGGACTGAAGGAGCTGCCAGCAATTACTGACATGTCTACTGTCACTGCATATGATGCGGTCACCATTGAAAGAATGGTGGATTATTATATGGGTGGCAGCATCCAAGTAGGCATGTCAGACAGTACGTATGTATACTGGCATGAAAAAGAGGAAATTTGGATGCCCTTGCACAAACTGGCTTTATTTTACCTAAATTGCCCCCCCTCCAGTGTGTACTCCGAAAGAGTGTTTAGTGCAGCCGGTAACCTTGTCAGCGATTGGGGTAGGAGGTTACTTCCACAAAATGTGGAAAAGATGATGTTCATCAAAATGAATTATAAATTCCTTCAGGAAGACCTTTACCAGCAATTGCCTCCAGAAAGTACACAGGGACCTGTGATGGTGGATTCCAGTGGTGATGAATTTATACTCTGTGAGGATGAGGATGAACACACTGAAAGGGGTGAGGAATCAAAGAGCCAGTTTGCGCAAGGAGAGATTAATTGCTTCTTTTTTGGTGGGGGGATTAATTGCTTCTTTTTTGTGGGGGCTTAAACAAACCAATCATTTCAGCCACAGTCGTGTGGCAGACCTTGTCGCTGAAATGATTGGTTTGTTAAACTGTGCATGTCCTGTTTATACAACATAAGGGTGGGTTGGAGGGCCCAAGGACAATTCCATCTTGCGCCTCTTTTTTTTTTTTTTTTTCTTTGCATAATGTGCTCTTTGGGGCCTATTTTTTAAGTCTGCCATCCTGTCTGCCACAGCAGTGCCACTCCTAGATGGGCCAGGTGTTTGTACTACTCACTTGTGTCACTTAGCTTAGTCATCCAGCGACCTTGGTTCAACTTTTTGGCCAAAAACAGTATTGTGAGGTGTTCAGAATAGACTGGAAATTAGTGAAAATGAATGTTATTGAGGTTAATAATACAGTAGGATCAAAATTACCCCCACATTTTGTCATTTTAGCTGTTTTTATGTTTTTTCAAAAAACATCCAGATCCAAAACCAAAACCCGAAAGGGTGGTTTTAGCAAAACCAATCTAGAGCCGAAACCAAAACACGAAAAGTGTCAGCCGCACATCTCTTATTATACATCACAGGACTACACCATTCATTTTTACATTGTGTTAGAGACATGGTTGGCTGGTTTAAAACAAATGGTTTACAGAAAAGAAAAAAAACAACCCCACTGGTTCGTTTAATGGGGGTAATTCCAAGTTGAGCGCAGCAGGAATTTTTTTAGCAGTTGGGCAAAACTATGTGCACTGCAGGGGGGGGGGGGGGGCAGATATAACATGTGCATAGAGAGATAGATTTGGGTGTGGTGAGTTCAATCTGCAATCTAATTTGCAGCGTAAAAATAAAGCAGCCAGTATTTACCCTGCAGAGAAACAAAATAACCCACCCAAATCTAACTCTCTCTGCAAATGTTATATCTGCCCCCCCTGCAGTGCACATGGTTTTGCCCAACTGCTAAAAAATTTCCTGCTGCGATCAACTTGGAATTACCCCCATTATGCTGTGACTACAGGCACGGCATTGTGCCTTAAAAAAGCTTATTATAAGGGAATCCCCATGGTATTGTTCCACATTCTTGTTGCTTGTGGTCTTCATTTCAGTAGGCTGAACCAATGCAGTAAATTCACACATACAACATAGGATTAGGGGCATTAGGCCCAGGTCACTCCAGCACAATATGTAAAATGGGACTCTTTCTGGGGCAATGTGTGACTGGGACTCTGCCTGGTGTGATGTGTGTTAGTGGCGCTACTGTGCGGTGTAATTTGAATAGTGGAGGCTACTGTACAGTGTCATATGAATTGGTATTATTTTGTGGCCACACCCCTATATTTTTTGCACGCGCCTAAGGCGCGCACTGGCCCTGTCTTGTGTATGGGGGGACGGACCTTTGATAAAGCTGCCATTTGGAGTGCAGCGAAACTGGTCAGGTGCCTGTGTTACCAAGCTACAAGTGCGCTGGAGAAAGGACCCGAACCAACCCCTGGATATCACTATCCATCGCATTTTAAGAGGAGCCCAGTAACAGTTTGGATTAGGAGGCTTCAGACCGTACTGCATGAGGAGCCCATAATTAGAGACATTTGAAGCAGATCAACCTCTAACGGTCAAAATCACAGTACTTTCCACCACTGGACTCCCACCCAAGCTGGGTAACTATTGCATTGGACTTTATCATTTGCTACAGGGGTGCTAATAGGAACGGACTATTCCAGCATAAATCCTTTGCTGCAGATGCATATGGATGGTAACAATTTTTCTCTTACGTCCTAGAGGATGCTGGGGACTCCGTAAGGACCATGGGGTATAGACGGGCTCCGCAGGAGACATGGGCACTATAAAGAACTTTAGAATGGGTGTGCACTGGCTCCTCCCTCTATGCCCCTCCACCAGACCTCGTTTAGTTCCTGTGCCCAGAGGAGACTGGGTGCATTACAGGGAGCTCTCCTGAGTTTCTCTGAAAAAAGAATTTTGTTAGGTTTTTTTTATTTTCAGGGAGCACTGCTGGCAACAGGCTCCCTGCATCGTGGGACTGAGGAGAGCGAAGCAGACCTACTTAAGTGATAGGCTCTGCTTCTTAGGCTACTGGACACCATTAGCTCCAGAGGGAGTCGGAACGCAGGTCTCCCCTCGCCGTTCGTCCCAGAGCCGCGCCGCCGTCCTCCTCACAGAGCCGGAAGATAGAAGCCGGGTGAGTATAAGAAGAAAAGAAGACTTCAAAGGCGGCAGAAGACTTCAGATCTTCCCTGAGGTAAGCCGCTGCGCGTTATTGCTCCCACACACAACAAACACTAGCAGGCACTGATGGGTGCAGGGCGCAGGGGGGGCGCCCTGGGCAGCAATATAAAAACCTCTAGGACTGGCATATAAGTATATATAGGCTGCGGAGGCAGTAGTTATAAAAATCCCCCGCCAGTTATACAAAATTGAGCGGGACCGAAGCCCGCCGCTGGAGGAGGCGGAGCTTGGTCCCACAACACTAACCAGCGCCATTTTCTCCACAGTGTACTGCAGAGAAGCTGGCTCCCCGGACTCTCCCCTGCTGAACACGGTGACAGGGCAGAAAGGAGGGGGGGGGGGGCACTTGTAAGGCGCAGTGAGTGTATTACACAGATAATTATGTATAAAAGCGCTATATTATCTGGGAATTTGTTTCCAGTGTCAGTTGGCGCTGGGTGTGTGCTGGCAT
The DNA here is from genome assembly GCF_028390025.1 of Pseudophryne corroboree. Lineage (NCBI taxonomy): Eukaryota > Metazoa > Chordata > Amphibia > Anura > Myobatrachidae > Pseudophryne > Pseudophryne corroboree. The sequence goes on from NC_086445.1 coordinate 146,809,355, forward strand.
ACTCTCTCTCTGTGTCTCCAAAGGGACTTATTGGGGAACTGTCTCCATATAAATATATCCCTGTGTGTGTGGGGGTGTCGGTACGAGTGTGTCGACATGTGTGAAGCGGAAGGCTCATCTAAGGAGGAGGTGGAGCAGATGATTGTGGTGTCTCCTTCGGCAACGCCTACACCTGATTGGTTGGACATGTGGAATGTTTGAAATGCAAATGTGACCTTATTACATAAGAGGATGGACAAAGCAGAGTCCAGGGAAAAAGCAGGGAGTCAATCCATGGCTTTGACTGTGTCACAGGGCCCTTCAGGGTCTCAAAAACGTTCTCTATCCCAAGTAGCAGACACTGATACCGACACGGATTCTGACTCCAGTGTCGGTACGATGATGCAAGGTTACACCCAAGGGTGGCCAAAAGTATTCATATGATTATTGCAATAAAAGATGTTTTACATATCACAGATGACCCCTCTGTCCCTGACACGAGGGTGCGCATGTATAAGGAAAAGAAACCTGAGGTAACCTTTCCCCCATCTCATGAGCTGAACGAGTTATTTGAAAAAGCTTGGGAAATTCCAGACAAATAACTGATTCTTATGGCGTATCCTTTCCCTGCACAGGACAGGGTACGGTGGGAATCCTCGCCCAGGGTAGACAAGGCTTTAACGCGCTTGTCCAAGAAGGTGGCGCTACCGTCTCCAGACACGGCAGCCCTCAAGGATCCTGCTGATCGCAGACCGTAAACTACCTTAAAATCTATTTATACGCATACGGGTGCTTTACTCAGACCGGCAATAGCATCGGCATGGGTATGTAGCGCAGTTGCAGCTTGGACAGATACCTTGTCAGCTGACATTGATACCCTAGATAGGGATACTAATGTGACCTAAGGTCAATAAAATAAAGACGCAGTCTTATATATGAGAGACGCTCAAAGAGACGTTGGGCTGCTAGGTTCGAGAGCCAACGCCATGGCAATTTCTGCTAGGCGAGCCCTGTGGACCTGCCAATGGACGGGTGATGCCGACTCAAAGAGGCATATGGAGGTTTTACCTTACAAAGGTGAAGTTTTATTCGGGGACGGTCTCGCGGACCTGGTTTCCACAGCTACCGCGGGTAAATCTACTTTTTTGCCTTTTGTTCCCCCGCAGCAAAAGAAAACTCCGCAATATCAGATGCAGTCCTTTCGGTCGCATAAGTCCAGAAGAGGTCGGGGCTCATCCTTCCTCGCCAGAGGTAAGGGTAGAGGGAAAAGAACGCCTGCTTCGGCTAGTTCCCAGGAACAGAAGTCCTCCCCGGCTTCTACTAAATCCACTGCATGACGCTGGGGCTCCACTGAGGGAGTCCGCACTGGTGGGGGCACGCCTTCGACTCTTCAGCCAGGTCTGGGTTCTGTCAGACGTGAATCCTTGGGCGATGGAAATTGTATCCCAAGGCTACAAACTGGAATTCGAAGAGGTGCCCCCTCGACGATTTTTCAAGTCGGCCTTGCCAGCTTCTCCCCCAGAGAGGGCAGTAGTGTTAGCTGCAATTCAAAAGCTGTGTCAACAGCAGGTGATTATCAAGGTTCCCCTAGTCCAACAGGGGAAAGGGTACTATTCAACCCTGTTCGTGGTCCCGAAGCCGGGTGGCTCGGTCAGACCCATTTTAAATCTAAAATCCCTAAACCTGTACTTGAAAAAGTTCAAATTCAAGATGGAATCGCTCCGGGCAGTGATCTCCAGTCTGGAAGGGGGGGATTTTATGGTGTCACTAGACATAAAGGAGATTCGCTGTACAGGACTGTCATTACCAGTTTCAGACATTGCCGTTTGGGCTTTCTACTGCCCCGAGGATTTTCACCAAGGTGATGGCGGAGATGATGGTGCTCCTGTGCAGGCAGGGAGTCACAATTATCCCGTACTTGGACGATCTCCTGATAAAAGCGAGATCGAGAGATCAATTGCTGAAAAGCGTGTCGCACTCCCTGAGAGTGCTACAACAGCACGGTTGGATTCTAAATCTGCCAAAGTCACAGTTGATTCCAACGACTCGACTATCATTCCTAGGCATGATTCTGGACACGGAACAGAAGAGGGTTTGTCTCCCAATGGAAAAAGCCCAAGACCTCCAGAACATGGTCAGAGACCTGCTAAAACCAAAAAGAGTGTCTGTTCATCAATGCACTTGAGTTCTGGGGAAAATGGTGGCAGCCTACGAGACCATCCCCTTCGGCAGGTTTCATGCGAGGACATTTCAGTGGGACCTTCTGGACAAGTGGTCCGGGTACCATCTACAAATACATCAGAAGATAAGCCTGTCCCCCAGGGCCAGGGTGTCTCTCCTGTGGTGGCTGCAGAGTGCTCACCTTCTAGAGCAGGCATTCCCAACCGCGGTCCTCAAGGCACACCAACAGTGCAGGTTTTAGTGATATCCAGGCTTGAACACAGGTGACTTAATTAGTACCTCAGTTATTTTGATTTAACCATCTGTGCTGAAGCCTGGATATCACTAAAACCTGCACTGTTGGTGTGCCTTGAGGACCGTGGTTGGGAATGCCTGTTCTAGAGGGTCGCAGGTTCGGCATTCAAGACTGGGTTCTGATAATCACGGACGCGAGCCTCCGAGGATGGGGAGCAGTCACACAAGGAACAAATTTTCAGGGACTATGGTCAAGCGAGGCTTGTCTGCACATCAACGTACTGGAATTGAGGGCCATATACAACGGCCTACGACAAGCGTAGAATCTTCTTCGTGACCTACCGGTTCTGGTTCAATCAGACAACGTCACAGCAGTGGCTCATGTAAACCGCCAAGGCGGGACAAGGAGCGGAGTGGCAATGGCGGAAGCCACCAGGATTCTTCGCTGGGCGGAAAATCACGTAAGCGCTCTGTCAGCAGTCTTCATTCCAGGAGTGGACAACTGGGAAGCAGACTTCCTCAGCAGGCATGATCTCCATCCAGGAGAGTGGAGACTTCATCAAGAAGTTTTTGCAGAGATAACAAGTCTTTGGGGAATTCCTCAAATAGACATGATGGCGTCACGCCTCAACAAGAAGCTTCGGAGGTATTGTGCCAGGTCAAGGGACCCTCAGGCAGTAACGGTGGACGCCCTGGTGACACCATGGGTGTTTCAGTCGGTCTATGTGTTCCCTCCTCTTCCTCTCAAAAATATTGAGAATCATAAGATGAAAAAGAGTGCAGACAATACTCATTGTTCCAGATTGGCCTCGAAGGGCCTGGTACTCAGATCTTCAGGAAATGCTCACAGAAGATCCGTGGCCTCTTCCTCTCAGGGAGGACCTGTTACAGCAGGGGCCCTGCGTGTTCCAAGACTTACCGCGGTTACGTTTGACGGCATGGCGGTTGAACACGAATCCTAGCTGGGAAAGGTATTCCGGAAGAAGTCATCCCTACGCTGATAAAAGCTAGAAAGGAGGTGACGGCGAAACATTATCACCGTATCTGGAGGAAGTATGTTTCTTGGTGTGAAGCCAAAAATGTTCCTACGGAGGATTTCCATCTGGGCCGTTTTCTCCACTTTCTTTAGACAGGAGTGGATATGGGCCTGAAGTTAGGCTCCATTAAGGTACAGATTTCGGCCCTATCTATATTCTTTCAGAAGGAATTGGCTTCTCTCCCAGAAGTCCAGACTTTTGTAAAGGGAGTGCTGCACATCCAGCCTCCTTTTGTGCCCTCAGTGGCACCATGGGACCTTAACGTGGTATTACGGTTTCTAAACTCTCACTGGTTTGAACCGCTTCAGACGGTTGAATTAAAGTTTCTCACTTGGAAGGTGGTCATGTTGTTGGCCTTGGCATCTGCGAGGCGGGTGTCCGAATTGGCGGCCTTGTCTCACAAGAGCCCCTATGTGATTTTCCATGTGGATAGAGCGGAGTTGAGGACTCGTCCTCAATTTTTGCCCAAGGTGGTTTCATCGTTTCATATGAACCAACCTATTGTGGTGCCTGTGGCTACGGGTGACTTGGAGGACTCCAAGTCCCTTGATGTAGTCAGGGCCTTAAAAATCTATGTAGCCAGGACGGCTCGGGTTAGGAAAACAGAAGCACTGTTTGTCCTGTATGCAGCCAACAAAGTTGGCGCTCCTGCTTCGAAGCAGACTATTGCTCGCTGGATCTGTAACACAATTCAGCAGGCTCATTCTATGGCAGGATTGCCGTTACCAAATTCGGTATAGGCCCATTCCACTAGGAAGGTGGGCTCTTCTTGGGCGGCTGCCCGAGGCGTCTCGGCTTTACAGCTTTGCCGAGCAGCTACCTGGTCGGGTTCAAACACTTTTGCAAAGTTCTATAAGTTTGATACCCAGGCTGATGAGGACCTTGCGTTTGCTCAGTCGGTGCTGCAGAGTCGTCCGCACTCTCCCGCCCGGTCTGGAGCTTTGGTATAAACCCCATGGTCCTTACGGAGTCCCCAGCATCCTCTAGGACGTAAGAGAAAATGAGATTTTAAACCTACCGGTAAATCTTTTTCTCCTAGTCCGTAGAGGATGCTGGGCGCCCGTCCCAGTGCGGACTACTTTCTGCAAGGCTTGTATATAGTTATTGCTTACATAAGGGTTATATTACACTTGAAATCAGTCTTTGCCTGATACTGTTTTGTTGCATACTGTTAACTGGTTGCGTATATTCCATGTTATACGGTGTGGATGGTGTGGGCTGGTATGAATCTTGCCCTTGGATTACCAAAATCCTTTCCTCGTACTGTCCATCTCCTCTGGGCACAGTTCTCTAACTGAGGTCTGGAGGAGGGGCATAGATGGAGGAGCCAGTGCACACCCGTTCTAAAGTTCTTTATAGTGCCCATGTCTCCTGCGGAGCCCGTCTATACCCATGGTCCTTACGGAGTCCCCAGCATCCTCTATGGACTAGGAGAAAAAGATAGGTTTAAAATCTTATTATCAATTCACTGCATGAATTTGCAATTTTTTATTTAATGTGACATGAATGTTTTTTACTAAGTGTTATTAATTGTGTAATAAATTGTTTTATTATAGATATTTATTTGCTCTCATATTGTACTATACAAATTTACTATTTAGCGCAGTCTTCTTTTTTCTGTTGGTTCTAAATTGTGGGAGTGACTTCCCCTGTGTTTAATACAGCTGCTTAGCAAACCACCTCACGTCTACAGCGCCCGAATATACCTAGGTATACTACTCTACAAACCATTATACAGAGGGCCTTTAAAGTGGTACATGTTTTCAAATGGTTGTAAAGCTAAAGAAACACAGATGCCACTATTTTTTAATAAATATGGGCCCTACACACTGGCCGATTACACTGAAAGATATGATCGATGTTGTTCATTAATGAACGAGATATCGTTCATATCTTTCAGTGTGTATGCGCCAACGATGAACGATGCGCGGCCCCACGCTCATTCATCGTGGGTGCTGGCTCGTTTATGCCTGCAAGCCAATATGGACAATATTGTCCATATTAGCATGCAGGGCTATGGGGCCGGGTGACGGGGTTTCTTCACTTCCCCCCGCCACCGGGTCGGCCGTCAGGCACCTTGGCAGCCAATCGGCAGTGTGTAGGGCCCTATAGTGTGGAGAGGAGTAGGTTAAGCAGCCAGTTTATGTAACTGTAATACCTGGCCAGCCATGGATTTAAAGATTGGTGTAAGAAGATTTCATACATATGTTACACAGCCTGTTACAGTGCAGACATGTTCCACATTGTGGGCCTGATTCAGACATGAGGTGTTTGCACTGTCACTGTTGTATGTAGTGGAGCACTTTTGTTTGCTACTGCACATTTCAGATGCACAGACATGTGTAATGAATATGTAGTGGGATGCACAGACGTGTAATGAATATGTAGTGGGATACACAGACGTGTAATGAATATGTAGTGGGATGCACAGACATGTAATGAATATGTAGTGGGATGCACAGGCGTGTAATGAATATGTAGTGGGATGCACAGACGTGTAATGAATATGTAGTGGGATGCACAGACGTGTAATGAATATGTAGTGGGATGCACAGACGTGTAATGAATATGTAGTGGGATGCACAGACATGTAATGAATATGTAGTGGGATTTCCTGTGATGTGTTTTAGCACAGGCATGGGGACGATGCATGTTACTGGAGTGTCTTTGGTGTGTTGGTGAAAGTGGTTGTGTACACAGATGCTCACTCAGCAGCCCATACTTGGGTGGAGAACTACACCTGCCGAAAACTGGTACAAGTTTCAATGATGCATCTAAAGACACCAATCTGCATGACCGTTATTATGGATGCTGCAAGTGGGCTCTCAGTCCTTCCACATTCAGACAGACTGAGGTACACCAGGGAAGGACTTTGTTGTGGCATTTGTATAAAGTCGCAGATGGGCGACCCCCAGTAGATGCTTCTGCGTCCACCTCTGAATCTGCCCCCATATATTGTATATGTTTTCTCTAACGTCCTAAGTGGATGCTGGGAACTCCGTAAGGACCATGGGGAATAGCGGCTCCGCAGGAGACTGGGCACAACTAAAGAAAGCTTTAGGACTACCTGGTGTGCACTGGCTCCTCCCTCTATGACCCTCCTCCAGACCTCAGTTAGAATTATGTGCCCGGCCGAGCTGGATGCACACTAGGGGCTCTCCTGAGCTCTTAGAAAGAAAGTAATATTTAGGTTTTTTATTTTCAGTGAGATCTGCTGGCAACAGACTCACTGCTACGAGGGACCTAGGGGAGAGAAGCGAACCTACCTGCTTGCAGCTAGCTTGGGCTTCTAGGCTACTGGACACCATTAGCTCCAGAGGGATCGAACACAGGTCCAGCCTCGGTCGTCCGGTCCCGGAGCTGCGCCGCCGTCCCCCTAGCAGAGCCAGAAGTAAGAAGACGTTCCTGGAAATCGGCGGCAGAAGACTTCGGTCTTCATTAAGGTAGCGCACAGCACTGCAGCTGTGCGCCATTGCTCCCCAGGCACACCACATACTCCGGTCACTGATGGGTGCAGGGCGCTGGGGGGGGGGCGCCCTGGGCTGCAATATAAGTACCGTACTTGGCAAATTAACACATAATTTAGCCTTTAAGACTATATATGTGTAAAATCCCCTGCCATAACTGTATAAAAAAAGCGGGAGAAGCCCGCCGGAAAAGGGGCGGGGCTATCTCCCTCAGCACACTGGCGCCATTTTCCCTCACAGCTCCGCTGGAAGGATCGCTCCCCAGGCTCTCCCCTGCAGTTCCAGACTACATAGGGTAAAAAAGAGAGGGGGGGCACTAAATTTAGGCGCAATCTGTGATATATAAGCAGCTATAAGGGGTAAAATCACTGTGTAGTGTGTATCCCTGTTTTATATAGCGCTCTGGTGTGTGCTGGCATACTCTCTCTCTGTCTCCCCAAAGGGCTTTGCGGGGTCCTGTCCTCAGTCAGAGCATTCCCTGTGTGTGTGCGGTGTGTCGGTACGGCTGTGTCGACATGTTTGATGAGGAGGCTTATGTGGAGGCGGAGCAGGTGCCGATAAATGTGATGTCACCCCCTGCGGGGTCGACACCTGAGTGGATGGATATGTGGAAGGAATTACGCGACAGTGTCAACTCCTTACATAAAAGGTTTGACGACATATCAGATGTGGGACAGCCGGCTTCTCAGCCCGTGCCTGCCCAGACGTCTCAAAAGCCATCAGGGGCTCTAAAACGCCCGCTACCTCAGATGGCAGACACAGATGTCGACACAGTTACTGACTCCAGTGTCGACGATGAGACTAGTGTACATTCCAATAGAGCCACACGTTACATGATTACGGCAATGAAAAATGTGTTGCACATTTCTGATATTACCCCAGGTACCACAAAAAAGGGTATTATGTTTGGGGAGAAAAAACTACCAGTGGTTTTTCCCCCTTCTGATGAATTAAATGAAGTGTGTGAAGAAGCGTGGGCTTCCCCCGATAAGAAACTAGTAATTTCTAAAAAGTTACTAATGGCGTACCCTTTCCCGCCAGAGGATAGGTCACGTTGGGAGACATCCCCTAGGGTAGATAAAGCGCTCACACGCCTGTCAAAGAAGGTGGCACTACCGTCTCCGGACACGGCCGCCCTAAAGGAGCCTGCTGATAGGAAGCAGGAGGCTATCCTGAAGTCTGTTTATACACACTCAGGTATTATACTGAGACCAGCTATTGCTTCAGCATGGATGTGCAGTGCTGCAGCTGCGTGGTCAGATTCCCTGTCAGAAAATATTGATACCTTAGACAGGGACACTATATTGCTAACCATAGAGCATATTAAAGATGCAGTCTTATACATGAGAGATGCACAGAGGGATATTTGCCGGCTGGCATCTAAAATAAGTGCAATGTCCATTTCTGCCAGGAGGGGTTTATGGACTCGGCAGTGGACAGGGGATGCAGATTCTAAAAGGCACATGGAAGTTTTGCCTTACAAGGGTGAGGAGTTGTTTGGGGATGGTCTCTCGGACCTCGTTTCCACAGCGACAGCTGGGAAGTCAGCATTTTTACCCCATGTTCCCTCACAGCCAAAGAAAGCACCGTATTATCAGGTACAGTCCTTTCGGCCCCAGAAAGGCAAGCGGGTTAAAGGCGCGTCCTTTCTGCCCAGAGGCAGAGGTAGAGGAAAAAAGCTGCAGCATATGGCCAGTTCCCAGGAACAAAAGCCCTCCCCGCTTCCTCTAAGTCCACCGCATGACGCTGGGGCTCCACAGGCGGAGCCAGGTACGGTGGGGGCCCGTCTCAAGAACTTCAGCGACCAGTGGGCTCGCTCACGGGTGGATCCCTGGATTCTACAAGTTGTATCTCAGGGGAATTCGAGACGTCTCCCCCTCGCCGTTTCCTCAAATCTGCCTTGCCAACAGCTCCCCCGGACAGGGAGGCAGTGCTGGAGGCAATTCACAAGCTGTATTCGCAGCAGGTGATAGTCAAAGTACCCCTCCTTCAACAAGGAAGGGGTTACTATTCCACAATGTTTGTGGTACCAAAACCGGACGGTTCGGTGAGACCCATTTTAAATTTGAAATCCTTGAACACCTATATAAAAAGGTTCAAGTTCAAGATGGAATCGCTCAGGGCGGTTATTTCAAGCCTGGAGGAAGGAGATTACATGGTATCACTGGACATCAAGGATGCTTACCTACATGTCCCCATTTACCTTCCTCACCAGGAGTACCTCAGATTTGTGGTACAGGACTGTCATTACCAATTCCAGACGTTGCCATTTGGTCTGTCCACGGCACCGAGGGTATTTACCAAGGTAATGGCCGAAATGATGATACTCCTTCGGAAAAAGGGAGTTTTAAATTATCCCATACTTGGACGATCTCCTTATAAAGGCGAGGTCCAGGGAGCAGTTGTTGGTCGGGGTAGCACTATCTCGGGAGGTGCTACAACAGCACGGTTGGATTCTGAATATTCCAAAGTCACAGCTGGTTCCTACGACACGTCTACTGTTTCTGGGGATGGTTCTGGACACAGACCAGAAAAGGGTGTTTCTCCCGGAGGAGAAAGCCAAGGAGTTGTCGTCTCTAGTCAGAGATCTCCTGAAACCAAAACAGGTCTCGGTGCATCACTGCACGCGAGTCCTGGGAAAAATGGTAGCTTCCTACGAAGCAATTCCATTCGGCAGGTTCCATGCAAGAATCTTTCAGTGGGATCTGTTGGACAAGTGGTCCGGATCCCATCTTCAGATGCATCGGCTGATAACCCTGTCTCCAAGGACCAGGGTGTCTCTGCTGTGGTGGCTGCAGAGTGCTCATCTTCTGGAGGGCCGCAGATTCGGCATACAGGACTGGGTCCTGGTGACCACGGATGCCAGCCTTCGAGGCTGGGGGGCAGTCACACAGGGAAGAAACTTCCAAGGGCTATTGTCAAGCCAGGAGATTTCCCTACACATAAATATTCTGGAACTAAGGGCCATCTACAATGCCCTAAGTCAGGCAAGACCCCTGCTTCAAAACCAGCCGATACTGATCCAGTCAGACAACATCACGGCGGTCGCCCATGTAAACCGACAGGGCGGCACGAGAAGCAGGACGGCGATGGCAGAAGCCACAAGGATTCTCCGATGGGCGGAAAATCACGTGTTAGCACTGTCAGCAGTGTTCATTCCGGGAGTGGACAACTGGGAAGCAGACTTCCTCAGCAGGCACGACCTCCACCCGGGAGAGTGGGGACTTCATCCAGAAGTCTTTCAGCTGATTGTAAATCGCTGGGAACGGCCACAGGTGGACATGATGGCGTCCCGCCTCAACAAAAAGCTAGAAAGATATTGCGCCAGGTCGAGAGACCCTCAGGCAATAGCTGTGGACGCTCTAGTGACACCGTGGGTGTACCAGTCGGTTTATGTGTTCCCTCCTCTTCCTCTCATACCCAAGGTACTGAGGATAATAAGGCGAAGAGGAGTAAGAACTATACTCATTGTTCCGGATTGGCCAAGAAGAGCTTGGTACCCGGAACTTCAAGAAATGATCTCAGAGGACCCATGGCCTCTGCCGCTCAGACAGGACCTGCTGCAGCAGGGGCCCTGTCTGTTCCAAGACTTACCGTGGCTGCGTTTGACGGCATGACGGTTGAACGCCGGATCCTGAAGGAAAAGGGCATTCCGGAGGAAGTCATCCCTACGCTGATTAAAGCTACGAAAGAAGTGACCGCAAACCATTATCACCGCATATGGCGAAAATATGTTGCGTGGTGTGAGGCCAGGAAGGCCCCAACGGAGGAATTTTAGCTGGGCCGTTTTCTGCACTTCCTACAGTCAGGGGTGACTATGGGCCTAAAATTGGGTTCCATTAAGGTCCAGATTTCAGCTCTATCGATTTTCTTCCAGAAAGAACTGGCTTCACTACCTGAAGTTCAGACATTTGTTAAGGGAGTGCTGCATATTCAGCCCCCTTTTGTGCCTCCAGTGGCACCTTGGGATCTCAACGTGGTGTTGAATTTCCTAAAGTCACATTGGTTTGAACCACTTAAAACCGTGGATTTAAAATATCTCACGTGGAAAGTGGTCATGCTGTTGGCCTTGGCTTCGGCCAGGCGTGTGTCAGAATTGGCGGCTTTATCATGTTAAAGCCCTTATCTGATTTTCCATATGGATAGGGCGGAATTGAGGACTCGTCCCCAATTTCTCCCAAAGGTGGTTTCAGCTTTTCATTTGAACCAGCCTATTGTGGTGCCTGCGGCTACTCGTGACTTGGAGGATTCCAAGTTGCTGGACGTAGTCCGGGCCCTAAAAATCTTTGTTTCCAGGACAGCTGGAGTCAGAAAGACTGACTCGCTATTTATCCTGCATGCACCCAACAAGTTGGGTGCGCCTGCTTCAAAGCAGAATATTGCTCGCTGGATCTGTAGCACGATTCAACTTGCACATTCTGCGGCTGGACTGCCGCATCCTAAATCTGTAAAAGCCCATTCCACGAGGAAGGTGGGCTCTTCTTGGGCGGCTGCCCGAGGGGTCTCGGCTTTACAACTTTGCCGAGCAGCTACTTGGTCGGGGTCAAACACATTTGCTAAATTCTACAAGTTTGATACCCTGGCTGAGGAGGACCTAGAGTTCGCTCATTCGGTGCTGCAGAGTCATCCGCACTCTCCCGCCCGTTTGGGAGCTTTGGTATAATCCCCATGGTCCTTACGGAGTTCCCAGCATCCACTTAGGACGTTAGAGAAAATAAGATTTTACTCACCGGTAAATCTATTTCTCGTAGTCCGTAGTGGATGCTTGGCGCCCGTCCCAAGTGCGGATTGTCTGCAATACTTGTATATAGTTATTGGTTAACTAAAGGGTTATTGTTGAGCCATCTGTTGAGAGGTTCAGTTATATTTCATACTGTTAACTGGGTATAGTATCACGAGTTATACGGTGTGATTGGCGTGGCTGGTATGAGTCTTACCCGGGATTCCAAATCCTTTCCTTATTGTGTCAGCTCTTCCGGGCACAGTATCCTAACTGAGGTCTGGAGGAGGGTCATAGAGGGAGGAGCCAGTGCACACCAGGTAGTCCTAAAGCTTTCTTTAGTTGTGCCCAGTCTCCTGCGGAGCCGCTATTCCCCATGGTCCTTACGGTGTTCCCAGCATCCACTACGGACTACGAGAAATAGATTTACCGGTGAGTAAAATCTTATTTATACTTATTTTGCCACATTGATTTCACCATAGTGGGAAACTCATTTAAAAGTAGGAAAATCCACCCTACAATGTGGGCTGGATTCAAATGTTAACGCACACCCTATCTCCTGTCTAAAGTGACGGGAGATTGATGCCCAGTACAGTCGGGTTTAGGCGCGCAAAGCACCTAAACCTGACTAAACTAATGGACGCAGTTGTGAACCCATTTGGGTGCCCAAACGGGTCTTTGTACACTCATTTCAGCTTGCTACCTTGTTGCGCTCATCTGCAGTAACATTAGAATACCACTGACGGCCAGGAGGGGAGAAATAACATTTGAATCAGGCCCAATTTGTAGTATTGTTGAGGACATATTGTGGTATTGATTCAAATCACTTCGAGGAAGGGCAAAATGGGTTGCATTTGCCGGTTCCGGTATGAATGGTCGACCACTATTGGTCGACATTGACATGGCCGACATGGACACATGGCCGACACATGAAAATGGTCGACACATGAAAGGTCGACACATGAAAAGGTCGACATGAGTTTTTTAACTTTTTTGGTGTCGTTTTTTGCGTAAAGTGACTGGGAACCCCAATTAGTGCACAGCGTCCCATCGCATGGCTCGCTTCGCTCGCCATGCTTCGGGCATGGTGCCTTCGCTCCGCTACCACTTCGCTCGGCACAGATTACCGTTCCAATCGTAGTCCACGTGTATCGTAAAGTATGGAAAAGTTCCCCAAAAGAAAAAAAAAGTTAAAAAAATCATGTCGACCTTTCATGTGTCGACCATTTTCATGTGTCGACCATGTGTCCATGTCGACCATGTCAATGTCGACCAATAGTGGTCGACCTAATGACTGTCGACCATGTGAACGGATACCGCATTTGCCACTGCACCCACCCTTGTCCCGTACTCGCAGTTTCCTGTATTCCGTGTTATGGTCTGTAACAAAAAATCAATGAGTCTGGAGATCATTTAAGTGCAAGGATTCACGGGGGGTGGGGGGGCTCTAATTGATCAACCCCTGTGTGTGTTTATCAGTTGTCCTCAATCCCAATATGGCATTATATTTGAATTCTTATATATTAAATTTTAACCTTCAGTTCCCACAACAAATGAGTACCTTTTCTCTTCTGAGACTAGAACGAACATTACTACAGCGGAGCACCACCGCCCATTGATCCTTTTCTGCTTTAATTATACATTTGTATGTGGTTTGGTGACAGTTGCGTAATATCAAATCTCCCAGTGCAGAAATCCATTCCCCCTTTCCCTAATCCTGTAGTTCCCAAACAGTCTGTCCTCAAAGAGCTCTAACTGTCCAGGTTTTAAGTATAGCCATGCTTGGCCACAGGTGACTTAATTCGTACCTCATTCAATATTAATAACCATCTGTGCTGAGCTATGGGATATACTTAAAACCTGCACAATAACTGCTTTTTGAGGAGAGTTTAGGAACCACTGTTATAGTCCATGTACTAGTTTGCCAGGAAGCATGCAAACCTTCCTATGAGGAAGATATATAGGGGTAAATTTACTAAAGGTGGGAGATTTTTAGAACTGGTGATGTTGCCCATGGCAACCAATCAGATTATATCTATTATCTGCTAGAAGCAGCTAGATTAATGGTAAGTAGAATCTGATTGATTGCCATGGGCAACATCACCAGTTCTAAAAATCTCCCACCTTAGTAAATTTACCCCATAGTGTCCTTTATATAACAGACAGATGGGATTGAGAGCGCTGTCATGAGCAGTCTGCAGTAGTGACACATCGACTCATAGAGGGTTACCCATTTGCTGCAAAAAAATGGCTTTTGCATTTTTTTAGTTCTTTCACCGTTGTTTTTTTTTTTTAAGCTCCCTAATCAAATTAATTTGTGAGAAAACCCAGTTTTCCTCGGGAAAATACATAGGTCCGCAGCTTTTTGCAGACCCTATGTATTTTCACGGCACTTATCGCGGAAGAAAGTCACATCGGGGAATTGGCTTTGCCTGCCTCAGGCAGGTGAAACCAATCCCTGATAAGTGCCGGCCTCAGGGGATAAGCGATGGCTATTGGAGCTAATAGTATAGCCCCCGGTGAAGCAATTTGCCGTGGTAACTTACCACTACCAATTGGATACCCCAGATACCTGTGTGCTATAGATCCAGAGTAGTCAAGTAGCATTCTGCTTGGAACACAGAAAACACACTTCACTGACTAAACTGCTCTATACAAACCTTAATGTCAGTGTTCTGCTACCATAAGGCATACTGGTCACTACTCTTACAACTAATCACAGTCTTGTAGACATTTAAGTAAAGTAGTATTCTTAATAAAGTGCCCATGCTGAATTTTGTTTGCAATCATAAACTGGTGTTGTATTGTTTTAATTATGTGCAAGATCTCCTTCAACCAATTTGTGACCATTACATAAAATAAATAAAAAATACAATAACACTTAAAATACTCTTAAAACCTGTTCCACAGCATAATTGCATAGCTAGTGGTAGATGTGTTGGACAGAAATACGCTTCTGGGTCAGATGAAACATAGTTATTAACCTTTTCTAGCAACGGAGTCTGATACAGATATTTATTTAAAGAAAAATTTTAGTATATAAAAAACAAAATAAAACACTGTATTAAAAACTAGCACTGTAGCCACACAATATAAAAATAGTACAGAAAAAATGAACAGTGAAAAATATGTTGTGTGTATATATATATATATATATATATATATATATATATATATATATGATACAATACATATTAAGTTGCTCATACATAGCTTCGGTTGTTGTAGAACAGATTAAATATTCCATAGTTGAGTCTTTTCTGCAATAACACACCAATTGGAGTGATCAAAGAATGTCCGTACAACATGGAGCTCAGGAACGTGTTGCTCTATGAGGTCGCTTAGTTCACCCTGCTTAAAAATGTGGTAGTAGCGCAGCCAGCCATTATATTCGTCTGGTAGGGCCTGATGGCATTGTGAAACTTTCTCATCACAGTCAGAAATGAGACTAGACTCATCTTTATTGTTTTCACTACTTTCAGGAGTATCTGCATATTTTGAAGTAAAATGTTTAATATCCACTAATTCATTGCCAATAGAACCCAAATCTGGTAAAGGAACTTTATTGAGGCTTTCTATTATTTCTTTGCCAGGTTCTGCATTTGAAGACTTCCGAAAATGCATATTAGTGAGTGAGAATAAGAGTAATTCAGTGCCCTTATTTTTATTATGCTCAAAGTTCTGCATGTGTGATGGTAAGAAGTCCCCTAAGCTCTCTAACAAATATGACGGCTTGGACTGATATGTGTTTGTGAGGTTTTTAATCTCAATGCAGTAATCATACAGTCGGTGAATGATACTTGGATGCTTACGGTCACTGTCTACACACTTCAATTTCCTATCCAGTCCTGATTCTAGAGATCGTGCTAAGAACCTCGATGAATAAAGTCCATTCTGAAGCGACTGCGTTTCGCCAACAAATAAGGAACTTTTAGTTTTTGGTTTTATGGTGGTATTGCTCCTGATGAAGGGCCCGTTGAGTGGGAGGTTTTTAAAGCTTGGATCCATAGAACTGTGCAGTTTATCGGATATATTTTGTATACTTGTCTCCATATTCCATGGTATAAGTAAATCTTGCTTCTCAAATTTTCTTCTTTTCTGCTCCATTGCCCATACGTAAATCATCATCTGCCCACCAACTTTCAGTATTCTAGCCATCTCTTTAAGGGCTCGAATGCGACGCTCTTTGGTTGAAAAATGGTGTATCACTGTGAGGAGAAAATACATTTTAGGGGTATATTAGCAAAATAACATGCAGGTGCACACTCTAAGCACTAAAAATACTGATAGTTAAAACAGTTTTGATAAATATGAAGTATAAGCAGGTATTTATCAAAGCATGGTGAGACAGATAAAGTACCAGCCAATCAGCTTTTAACTGCCATGCAATAGGCTGTGTTACAAAAAATTACATGCTTTGATAAATATCCCCCTAAAAGAGGTTCTTGAGAATGTTTGACCAAAAATGTGAGCCCATCCACCATGTCAAGGTGAACCCCATCATATGGGTCCCTAACACATTATGGGACTTTGCCTTGCTATAGATATTATCTTTCCAACTTAAGAATTAAAAAGGACTGAATAGGTAATGGAGAGACAGACACAACCTTTATGTATGCTCATAATAGGATTTTAATACCTACCGGTAAATCCTTTTCTCTTAGTCCGTAGAGGATGCTGGGGTCATCATAGAACCATGGGGTATAGACGGGATCCGCAGGAGACATGGGCACTTTAAAGGGTGTGAACTGGCTCCTCCCTCTATGCCCCTCCTCCAGACTCCAGTTACAGGAACTGTGCCCAGGGAGACGGACATTTCGTGGAAAGGATTTATTGTTAAACTAAGGTGAGATTCATACCAGCTCACACCTCAAACATGCCGCAGAACGTGGCATTCAACAGAACACAAGCCAACGGCATGAACAATTGCAGCAACATGCTGACAATACCGTAACACAACGTGTGTAACCACAACTAAACACTGCAGTTACAGTACGCACTGGGACGGGCGCCCAGCATCCTCTACGGACTAAGAGAAAAGGATTTACCGGTAGGTATTAAAATCCTAGAGGATGCTGGGGTCATCATAGAACCATGAGGTTATACCAAAGCTCTAGAACGGGCGGGAGAGTGCGGATGACTGCAGCATCGATTGACCAAACTTAAGGTCTTCATCGGCCAAGGTGTCAAACTTTTAGAACTTTGCTAATGTGTTTGACCCCAACCAAGTAGCTGCTCGGCAAAGTTGCAATGCCGAGACCCCTCGGGCAGCCGCCCAGGATGAGCCCACCTTTCTAGTAGAATGGGCCTTCACCGATTCTGGTAACGGCAATCCAGCCGTGGAATGAGCATGCTGAATCGTGTTACAGATCCAGCGTGCAATGGTCTGCTTGGAAGCAGGACACCCAACCTTGTTGGGAGCATACAGGACAAACACAGCCTCTGTTTTCCTAATCCGAGTCGTTCTGGCGACATAAATCTTCAAAGCTCTGACCACATCCAGAGATTTTGACTCAGCGAAGGCGTCAGTAGCCACAGGCACCACAATAGGTTGGTTCATGTGGAAAGAGGAAACCACCTTCGGTAGAAATTGTTGACGTGTCCTCAATTCAGCTCTATCTTCATGGAAGATCAAATAAGGGCTCTTTTGAGACCTAACTCAGACACTTGCCTTGCAGATGCCAAGGCCAACAGGATGACCACTTTCCAAGTGAGGAACTTCAACTCCACCGTGTGACCCAGCTGACGAGACTATATACAGTATTAGTTGGGATATTTATTGTCTTATGATGCTATAACCTTGTGTTTGGCTCCATCTCAGAGTGCTTGCTGCGTGTATTTTATATGTTCTGTGTTTGCGGCTTTCCTCATTGCTGATGTAATCTTATCTAGTACTACTACCCTATGGTCTTCTGATTGGCCTTGGTGTGTGTTTTTGGGTTTGTGATAAGGAAATTAGATTGCAAGCTCCATTAATACAGCGACTGCTGTGCCTTAATTACATTTATCTTGTATGTAGAATGTGATGGCTCTATGTAAGAGATATAAATAAACTGTACTTAATTATATGATGTATGCTTGAAACAAGTATATAGGGTGTACTTTTTTCCACCTTGCACTGTAGCTGTTTTATGAGTTGCTATTTATTGAATTCCTCACATTTTACACATAGCAGAACGTAATATAAATATTACACAACTGCAAAAAGAACATCAGTGTGCTAAATAAAGATTAATGCTTGAGCAAGCACCATAATTTATAATACTGTAAGGACCTGTTAATTTACCGGCTATAGATAAAACAGCATCAAAGCAGCCATCACGGTACGGGAGCTTCAGTCCATCACACACTAACACTTCATAGCCTCGATTCCTTGCAGCCTCAGCCAAGGAGAAGGAATAATCACAGCCCACTTTAAACGCTTGACTGTTAATATGTAGGTATTTTCCATTGCCACAACCTGCAATAACAAGAAAATGCATTAATGGAAAGAAAATACACCAGGAACCGTGAAAACATGATCTGAGAGCCTCCTAATACTGCAGGATGGGAGACTCAACCCCGGACAAGGATAGATACATTGTCATATTTCAAGGAAAAAAGAAATGCCACTAAATATAATTAACTGTTTCTACTATACACAGATAGTGCAGGTGATTCTGTCAGGTTATGTAAAGGCAGGAACCACAAATTTTGGACTAGTCCGGCTTTCCAAGCAGCAGTATCGGTCATTAATGGAATATACTGAAGATCAATGGTAAAACGCCTGTACTTTTGGTACAAAAAACGTACTAATGTAATGTGCAGTTCACTCAGTTTGTGTAACCATTCTAATGCACTTTGGGTGAGTAACCATTTTGTGCATTGAAATTAACTTGGGGTGAATGTTGTGTATTTGAAGGAAACTAGTGTGGGGGATAAAGTTGTTATAAAGGTTTTCTGATTCATATGAATAATTAATGTGCCTAATCAATTAATGTTACAAGCACCATCCACTTATCAGTCTATGCAGCAGAGGTGATTTCATTTGGGCATTAATTTGGAAAGCATAGCATACAAGGGACTGCAGAAATACAATCTTTGCAGGAGATGACAACCAAGAGTTTCTACAGATCTCTATAGGAGATAACTAAGAATATGCAAATTATTTGAACCATTAAAGATATTTTAATTACTGCGATAGGTAACAACTGAATGTACGCAAGTTAAATCCTTTTCTCTGAATCTATTGGGATGTACTAAAGGTTCAGTGTTTTGCATCCAAAGAGGCTACAAAATAAAGGAGCGCACAGTAGTTGAGTATATAAAAGGTGAGGAGTATCAATCATAGGGCCTAATTCAGATTTGTACATAAACTCAATGGTTTATGTACCAATCTGATGGGTGGGGTCTGCGCATGTGCAAAATGGATCTTGCGAGATTGCTCACAGCCCCCCCATTTTAAAGTGGCAATCTTTTAAAATGCAAAACCAGGTTGAGTTTGCATTTTAAATGATTATAAAACATCGGGCAGACTCTACGGAATTTCACCAATGCCTGCATGTCACAGGCTATTACTTTTGCCCCTATATCTCTGAAGTGCGGTGTCCTTCCAAGGATGATAGAGAAGTAGTGTTTTCCTTTCAGCCTTGTACACCCCAAGGGGTACATGTGTTAAGGTAGCAGTCATTTAAAGGTAAAACCAGGTTGGGTTTGTCCTTTAACACGATTACCACTTTAAAACATCCTCCAGTCTTGCTGATGCCTGCAAATGTCAGGCAATTACATTTTCCCCTAAGTTCCTTGGTAACAGACTTCTACTATGATAGATTTATTAAGATAGTTTAAAAAACTATTATGCAAACCAATTATCCTGAATACAATACACTTATCTAATGCAATCTGCTTGTAATACCAAAATAATTACAGGCCTCCAATTTCATTTGAGCTCTTTCAGCAAGAGGACAATTAAAAGGCTATGTATTCAAATGAGCAATTACATGTAATTGTTAGTAACAATTGTTTTCTCCTGAATTAAGATTGGGAAAATGTATTATTCAATGTAACTCATTTACTTTCACAAATAACTAATCAAATGCACAGTATAGCCCTCAGAGATGAAATATTTTGCCAAAACTCTCATATTTTCATACTTCAGTACTTCAGGAGGTACATATTAAACTCCTATACAGAGCTTGCTTATCCCCATCTCAAAGGAAATATATATCATCTGAATTAGGGTGGGAGCATGGGTGGGGTGGGGTGGGGCGAGGATTAAAATGTAAACAAGATAATGATACATTGCACCATTGCCTTTGAAAGGGTCTGAAAATTGAGCGCTTCTGGAACAAGGTCCTAGCATGTATAAATAAGACCACGAGGCAGATCTTTCCTAAAGAACTGATCCCCATGTTGTTTTACAACTTTGGTAATTGGGTTTCTATACTCTGTACGCAACCAGGTCCCCACCAAACCCCTTTGCTGGCAATCGTTTCATCCACTGCTCAAAAGGTCATCCACCATAAGTGGACATCTCGTTCCCTGCCCTCAGGCACCGAAGTAAAACGACCTCCTATGGATTCTCTATTTTGAACGACATGCTACTTCTCAAGTACTGGGAGTGGGGTAGAAATGGGGACTCTATTGAATCGCTAGAACCTTTAGTTTTAATTCAACAACTTGGTACCTATTCAGACACCTGGGAAATAGTTCTGCCTAATTACTCATACCCTACTGGGAATTGCATATTGTATTTAAAATCATACTCCAGTATTTAGGTTGAATGGGGCTGGGTTTCTCCGATTTTTGGTTGAAACACACTACTACTCTGATTACTCTGGTACTTGTCCATATTACAATGCTGTGGTGATGTGTACGCTACCTCCTGTGATCTGGGTCTTATTTTTCCTTCTCTATGCTTCATTGCTTACTTTGTTTCTTATAGATTACAATTAAGCCACATTTTATGAGTTATGCAAAGCCAGAGGTATATGAATAAGGCACTTCTGTTCTTGTTTTATTCAATTTAGATTTTATTAGTTTTGTTGCCTGTATTCCTCAGGACTACAAACAGCTCACATTTTCTAGGTCATCTAGCAGGTGCACTGGTGTATTCATTACTCACAGACACATTTTATAAGATCCAGAAGTGGAGCTAATTATTACACTTGCGATACTGTGAGGAGACATGAAAAACATGAACTGTTTGGGGTCCTGAGGACCGAGTTTGAGAACCTATGCCAGTTGTTCCTAAATGCGGTTCTCAAGGCACCCCAACAGTCCAGGTTTTAAAGATATCCATGCTTAGGCATAGGTGACTTGGGGGGTCATTCCGACCTGTTCGCACGCTGCCGGTTTTTGTAGTGCAGCGATCAGGTCTCTACTGCGCATGCTTACACACTGCAATGCGCAGGCACGTCGTATGGGTACAAAGCGGATCGTTGTTGAGCGATGGATTTAACAAAGAATCCATTCACACAGCCGATCGCAAGGAGATTGACAGGAAGAAGGCGTTTATGGGTGTCAACTGACCATTTTCAGGGAGTGGTTGGAAAAACGCAGGCGTGTCCAAGCGTTTGCAGGGCGGGTGTCTGACGTCAATTCGTGTCGAGGCAGACTGAAGTGATCGCAAGGGCTGAGTAAGTTCAGACCTACTCAGAAACTGCACAAAATGTTTTTGCAGAGCTCGGCTGCACAGTCGTTCACACACTTGCGACTATCTGATCGCAGCGCTGCAAAAAGTAGCTAGCGAGCGGTCAACTCGGAATGACCCCCTTAATTAGTACCCAAGTCAGTTTGATTATACCATCTGTGCAAAAGCAGGAATATCCTTAAAATCTGGACTGTTGGGATGCCTTGAGGGCCGCATTTGGGAACCACTGACCTATTCATTAATGTGAATGACTGTTAGCTTTTCTCTAATTGTACACTGTATTTTTATTTTTATGTTTTTTGAAAAGTTGATAAAAAGTATCCTTTCACAATCCAGTTACTAAGACTATCCATGCATGAGCACAAGTGGCTTATCTTAGTTTGATTTACTTACCTGTAATGAATCAGGGATATTACTAATGTCTGGACTGTGTGTAGGGCATAATGACCGGGTTTGCAAAATGTAATACATATTAAGAAAACCGTGCTCTCACAATAGGGGTAATTCAGAGTTGATCGTAGATGTGCTAAATTTAGCACATCTGATCAGTCACTCACTCTGACATGCGGGAGACGCCCAGTACAGGGCTAGGCCGCCCCGCATGTCAGTCCCTGCCCTCTAACCCCGCACAGGTACAAAAGCATCGCACGGCGGCGATGCTTTTGTACCTGACAAGTAGCTCCCTGCCAGCAGGGAGCTACCTGACATGTTCCAGGTCGCAGTGGATGCATGTGATGTCACGCATCCGCCGCGGCCCCCCCCCCCCCAATGGTCCGGACACGCCTCCGTTGTCCGGATTGCGCTCCGCCAATGCCATTCTAACACCGTTGGCACACCCCCTCACGCCCCGCGACCGCCTCTGCCTGTCAATCAGGCAGAGGCAATCGCAGCCCAGAGATGCTCATAGCATCTCACTGGGCACCCGGGGTGCGCACGCGCAGTGCGGCCGCTGCGCGTGCGCACACCACAAAAAGATTCAGACTGCGATTGCTGCCGCTACAGCGATCCAGTCTGAATTAGCCCCAGTATTTCACAGTCAGAAAACCGTCTGAATACATAACATGTTGCAGCTTCAAGGTCAGAGGAAGTGGAAGGTGAAGGTAAGGTGCATACACACGGTGCGATGTGTGCTTACGATTTTGACTATATAGAGTCAAAATTGTAAGAAAAGTTAGCACATATCGCACCGTGTGTATACAGCTTGCGATTTCAATGCGCGCTCCAGTGGGGTCGGTGTTGCAAGAGAAAAATAGACTGTGCAAGCAAGGCAGTTTTGACTATTGTGACAATCTAGGTTCTAGTATAGTCAAAATTGCACATAGTCAAAAATCGCAAGTAAAGATAATCAAAATTGGTGGTTCTGGGCTCTGGGAAATCGCATAGTCAAAATTGGCATTTAGTCAAAATCTCACCGTCCCCATACATTACTGCGATTTGTCTGAGGCACAAGTCGGATCCGATTTTCCTTGAACTCCCCCAGCAGCTCCCAGAGAGTGCTTCCATCCAGTTTGGTACTTGATGTGCCATTTTTACATGCGATTTATCGCATACGATATGTCGCATGCTGCTGTCACTGTGTGTGTGGGTGGGAGTGTCCAGAGAAAAGCCACTTAAGTGAAGGCATTCGAGAAATCGTATGCGATATATCGCAGGTGCTAAAAAACTAGCCGCGGTGTACACCTGATGGCTGCGATTCCGAATTTATCTTATGTGCAGGCTGTCCAGCCACCGACTCAGGCCCGATGCGCACGGACCGTGCATTGGATTGGATCAGATGTCAAACACCTGCGATTTAGCCAGTTTTCACCCGATTTCCCGGCCTGATCCGTCGGAATCGGGCGAAAAGAGGCCATATCGGACAAGTGTATGGCCAACTATAGCATGGTCTGGAGGTGGAGATGGCATGAGGGTCCAATCAGACCGTACACTGGTAACCTGGGCACTTTTCTGCACTGCAGCTATCATTTCACTAGGAACCAGTGCCTCAGGAACATTAGCTGAGATTGAGGTCACTGGTTTTACAATGAATTGCTGGGATGCAGTTAATATACAGGCTGTAAGGATCCTGGAGATCAGGAGACCAACGCCGGAATCCAGACAGCCGGTAAAATGCTGACGGTCAAAATCCCGACCAACAGCGATTATTCCCACTCAGATGGTGGGTCCATGCGAGTGGGAACTGAGTGGGAATATAACCTGTGGGACCGAAGCAGCAGCGCTGCCACTGTCTCGCTACCAGGATTCTGACAGATGGGCTGCCGCTGTCGGTATAGTGACAGCCGGCATCCCATCTGCTGGTCAACCATATGTATTCCAAGTTGATAGACTGCATTCTCCTGAAAACTGGTTCAGAATGCTGCTCAGAATGAATTTATGACCATGCTAATACCCCATTTCCTTCTAAGTCCTGGGTTGACCTGAGCTTTGGAACAGCTACAAACTGTGTCAGACCCAGGACTGACCCCTTCCCACTGCAGCTCCAACATGAATTATTCCTAGACCAGAGCCGTTTACACTTAACACGGGGGCAGTAGCGCCGGGAGTCTCATTAGCAGCATTACCCTAATAGAGATTCCGGCTCCACCCCCTGTAGTCACTGGCCCTGTCCCCAGTTCTGTGTCAGTGTGCAGGAACCAGGAAGCAGTTTCCTCATAGATCTCCCCATGCTCAGGGCCGAAACTAGGATTTTCAGGCGCCCGGGGGCACCTCCCCCCCAAAAAAAAAACAAAAACAAAAAACCCCAACAACCCAAAATAAAATAAATGAATATACAAATTAACAAAAAAATTAAATATATAAAAAAATTACAACTGTGCTACGCAGTAGTGCAAACTTATTCTGATTACACTGCACAGTAGTACCCCTCATTACGTAGCACCATGAGAGAGAGAGAGAGATAGAGGAGGGGGGGGGGGGAGAGGGGTGAGGGAAAGAGGGTAATCACACTCACAAGAATAAACAATGCCCCTTCCCTGAGTGGTATCCGGAAGATAGATAGACAGTGTCTAGTTAGACAGTCAGTAGATAGACACCATATGTTAGACAGACATTAGGTAGACAGGGTCAGAAAATCGACATAAAAAAGGTAGACAGACATAAAAAAGGTAGACACGGGTTTTTAAAAAAATGTTAAGTTTTTGACTTTTTCATACCTTCTATATCCATGTTGGCATGGAGTTGGTTATAAACTTTGTGGCGAGCGCATGCCTTTCTACAATTAGGGGTCCCTAATGACAAAACTATCCACACAAAACCCAATAATACAACAACAACAAAAAAGTGTCTAACTTTTGACCCTGTCGACCTCTTGTACTGTCTACCATATGACCCCGTCTACCTTTTTACTGTCTAACATGTGGTGTCTATCTATTATACCACACCCTTCCTGAGTCACACTCACCATTTAGGCAGGCTCAGGATGATGCTGGATAGTGAGGTCTCCACTCTCCTCCCCTCCTCTCCCCCATGCTGGCTGGCCTGGCACTGACAGTGCAGTGCCTTGTAGCCCTGCCCCCTTTTCGTCCGACTCCTTTCAACTGCAGGTGGAGGGGGTGTCAGGGGGAGCCAGATTAAGATGAATCCCAGGGGGCAAGTTACCTCAGCCCGCCCCAAGTCTTTCAACAGCCACAGTGCTGATGCAGGACTGCAAAAAAAAACCTAGCGAGCGAGCAGGTCTGAATTAGGCCCTAGATCCAAAGCGAGTTGTACCTCTTATGGTTAATAAAACTTTAGGGGCCAATACAATTCTTTGGCTTCCATATGTTTTATAAAAGTAACAGCGGCCCCTGCCCAATGTGCCACTGCGCTGCTATAAGCTGTATTTGGTAGTGCATCCACCACTGGCCATAAAGGCAGTGTTTGGTATTAATGGCCATTAGCAAAAGTATAGGAGGTTGTTATAAGGTATTTCACACCTGACCGATATCAGCACAATATGTTGTTTCCGTCCGAATCGGAATAACAGAACATGCATATTGGGCTGTGTGTATGGACGATTGTGTGTTCCCACAGGCCACATGCAATATCTTCTGGTCGGCCGTGCTGCACGACAAATCGGAAGATATCGCACGTGCAGTGTATTGAAGGACGGCACGAGGGATTGTTCTGTCGTTAATCACACCGTTCTGGTGTGTACCACCAATACGCTTTGGCGGCTGGCACATCCGCTGGGTACACATTGTTGTAGTGTGTAACCAGCCTAAGTGTGCATGTAGTAAATAAGTGGTAAACTTGCAACTCCCATCTGCAAGTGAAAAAATAAAGTCATCAAAAAAACTATTTTTTAACATGTATGATGTAACTAGCGTGGACAAAATCCCGGGATCCCGCCAATCCTGGGATTTTAGCCTAAAATTGGTAGGGATTAAATCCTGGGAGGGGGGGAGGGGTCGTGATTAGCCACAACCCTTTTTTTTCCCAGTGTCGGGCAGCGTTGAGCATCTTCAGCAGGCTCCAAGCTGCCCGACTCCCCCTGCCTCCGGCTGTGTGCACTGCGCGGCATGACGTGATGTCAGTGGTTGCACGCGTGACCGGGACCTCACCGTGCTACCCACAGCAAGTGGATCAGCCACCCCCCCCCACCCCCCTCCCCTCCCAGAGGATGGTGAGTTGCTGGGCTGGGCTGGCCGGGGCAGATGGAGAGACCTAAACGAATTTCATTTTATAACCATCAACCCAGTCCCGGGAATCCCAGTATTGAAAAAACGGCCCGGGATTGGCCTCCCTAGATGTAACCCAGCGCTACAGAATCAACTTTTATGAAACCTCCAGCTTTGCACCTTTTAAAATCATCATCCCCGCCCCATATCATTGAAACCTTATCAATACTTTTCAGAGATATTATAAATGAAAAGTTACCACAAACTTTGTAGCTGCTAAATAAAAACTGATATTTGATTGCAATTTTTTATTTGAAAAACAAAAACCCATGCCTGCTGGTTTTTTGACATGAGAAAAAAGTCCCAATTCGCAGCTAAGAATCAGCCCCTCTGCGTCGGCTGTTATTACCCTTATTACATATGTGAGAATTGAATGTATTATGTAACCATACACCTAACAGAGAAACTTCGTTACAGTTCTAGTTTTGAGTCACTCCATTTACATGTGGTAATCTCCAATTTGCTCTTGTGCACTAGGATACGTCTTTCCTGTGGTTTTTCATTGACATGTAATTGGGGTCATGTGCAGACTAGCGATGATACGGATAATACCCCTTTCACACAGAAAGGCAAATTCCCAGGTGAATAAGAAGTTCTACCCAGTAATTTGCAGAAAAACACGGGTCTCTTTTCTGTGTGAAAGAGTCAACCCGAGTTGAAATTCCCGGGACTTCGACCCAGGAATTTACCAGGGTTGAAGACCCGGGAATTTCGACCCGGGTTGACGCTTTGACATAGACAAAATTTCCGTGTTGATCTGCAAATTACCAGGTAGAAATTCTTGACCCAGTAACTTGCAAGTCTGTGTAAATGGACAAGTAGGGACCGGCAAAACTACCCGGCACTCAAATGCTGGGTAAAAGCCAGGATTTTCAGACATTTCTATCTGAAAAGGGTATAAGTGTGCCAAACAAGCTACCCGTAGACCCGTGAATATAAGTGTCCCCCACACTTCAAACAATATCACAAACCACAAAAATGTTACCACCGTGTCATCAGGAGCTAGAAATATATTGGCGGTGAAAGCAGAGAATCCAATCTATGAGTGATGTCGTCAAATGTTTCCCCTCCCGCACCGGTCGTCGGCCGACTGTACACACTGAGCGATATGACCGCTCATATCGCTCAGTGACGTCACGTCTCCGCCAGCCGTGCATGCAGGTCCTGGATGACATTCCAGATCATGCATGCACTGCCGACAGGGACAATCGTTGCAGACACACTTGCCGATAAAATGAGCGACGTCGCTCAGGGAGGGGGAAAATGAGTGACGTCGCTCATTTTATCGGCAAGTGTGTATGGGCCTTTACACTCTGGAAATCTTTTCCCCTGTGTTTTGAGTATTTTCACAGAACTGACCCGTTGTATTGGATTCCCTGCTTTCATCACTATTACCCAAAAGAACAGACATTTTATATTTATCTGCATATTTCTAGCTCCTGATGACACGGTGGTTACATTTTTATGGTTTGTCGCCCAACTGTTAACCAATTGTTTTCTTTTTCTTTTTAAAGACATTAAGCTTTATTTACTATGCGTTGAGTTGTAAAAGCCTACATTTCTGATCGTATTTATGCCCAAAATGTTAAAAGCCAATGATTTTACTAGTCCTGTCTGGCTTCTAAAGTTTGTTCATAAACACGATCAGAAACGCCGGGTTATGCCCCATATGGGAAAATTGTTACTTTTTTTTGTGTGTGTTATTTACAAAAAAAAAAATATATATATATATATATATCCTTTCTGGGGTTAATTTTTTTGTCCTTTAAATCCTATAAGGATCAGTTACTGCTTGAAAAAATGTTAATGAATGCATTTACCTATGTCAGCAATCAGACTTCCCGGCTCCTGTGCCAACAGGAACGCTTGTACTCTTGGCCAGGCTTTGTACCGTTTGTCATTGAAGTACGGTGCAATCTTCTCATACACATTGTGAACGTGCTCTTTTTCCAGGTGGCTTGCCTCCTTTTCCATTACTTCTACTAGCTTCATTAAACTGTTGAAATTCCTTAAATTAACATAGAATAGATCTATTTTATTCCACTATTACATAGAAAAGGTAAATCTTCAGTAACATGCTATAAATCCAGAACTGTAAGCGCCTTATCCGATGCAATATGCTGGTGGGAGAGGCAGCTCGCAGGAAAAGGACAGTAAATCCCTTTATACATCCATATTTTTCAGCCTAGTTCAGCACCTTAAAAACACAATAACAAACCAAAATGGATTTAAAAAAAAAAGTCTGTTTTTGTTTTTTTTAAAACAGGAAAATCAATCAATGGTAAATTAAAATGATCATAATTCCTGAGTGATGCGTACAGTACATTTTATATTTAGATTAAAAAGATGCTCGAGCCGGCTGGCAAATTGGTATGAAAATTTGACAGAATTTCTAAACCTTTAAAAAAAAAAATTGATTCAAGATTGAAAGTGTAATCTGTTATGAGTCTGTTTAAAGGTCCATACACACTGTACAATATTACAGTCATTATCGCTCATTTTCCCCTTTCTGAGCAATATTGATGAAAATATTGCACAGTGTGTATTCTGCAAGCGATGTCTTATGCGCGTTCCCGGGGGTTAACGACCCTCGCTGACGGTTGTGCATGCAGCTCAATTTGGACTTATCGTCCAAAGCTGCATGCATGGACCGGTTGCGGCACGACATCACTATGCGATATCATTAACGATATTGCACAGTGTGTATTCCTGAATTGATATTTATTCACTTTGTAATAGCATAATATGATTAAATAAGGGACTATTTATCAAAGCTTGGAGAGAGATAAAGTGCACTGCTAACCAATCAGCTTCTAAACTACATGTTACAGGCTGTGTTTGAAACTGCTGTGTTTGAACCTTGACAGGAGCTGATTGGTTGGGACTTTATCTCTCACAATTTTATCTCTTGCCAGGCTTTGATAAATACTCCCCCATAGTGTTCAATAACAAAACTATTTAACAATACTTCTTTTAACACAAATCTCCAGCAGTGAACTGCAAATTCAAACAGCTCATTGCTTGTTCCACCAGGATCATGTTTTATGGCCATCACACCATTAAATTATATATATACCGTTTTAAAATGGTTCAACATTTGTGAGCATCTCTACTGATTACACACAGAAACATTCTGCAATGCCCAGTGCTGATGTATGTATTCATTATAGCTTCTAATGTACTCTATAAAGGTGCATACACACTAGCCGTTTTTGCCCAGTGTGTATGCCGGGTGATGATGTGAACATCACTGGCAGAAAAATAGCTCAGTGCATACACACTGTGTGATTTTCCCTGTGCCCAGCGATGTTCACAGGGGGCTGAAGCACTTTCCACAGTAGGCTGTTCAAACATCAGCGCTCATTGCCCGGCCATTCACACTGGCCGAGTTTGAGATCAAAGTAGCTCAAAACGCCAAAAGTGAGCTACTTTGAGCTTAAAATCGGCTAGTGTGTGGGACTTTACACTCATTCTGTTATTTATTCACTATCTTGGTTCCTGGTTTCCTGCGAAAACCCTTATTATAAGCCGCCACTGATAAAATAGTGCATCTATGTATTATCCTTACATGTCTACACAAAGGTATTGTTATTGCATTTGTTTATGTTCTCAAAAATAGAGAACATTTAATACTGTAGCTCAGTGTTGTTATCAATGGGAGTTACAAAAGGCAGACAGACCCTCCAAGATGATTTTTATCACTATTAAATGCTTTTATCTCAAACTTCCCACTTATTTTACTGTTGCAATTACTGTAAATTATTGGATAATAAACTAGCTTGTAGTTGCAAAAGAGCAACTGATCACACAGAGAACAGTAACATAAAGCTATACTGTAGATGATGGAAGAAAGGGTTACAGAATATCATGTACTGTACATATATATCGTATAAATATATATTAATAGTAATGGTTACCTGCATGAAGGGAAAATCAGTCTCTGTAAGAGGCAAGTTCTCTCCAGAAAGGAAGCCCTCGTCCCTGTGTCAGGTTGCTGGGTGAAAGCAACCACAGCTGAACAAAAGGAAATCAATCTCCAACTGAATGAAACTGTCCCCCTGCCTGCCAGGTGTGCTCTGACTGTGAGACACAGGTGTAGACCTGACTCTCTCCTGCCCTTTGTGCTTAGTCAGCAGTCCCTTAACCCCTCCTCCAATGTGTAAGACACAATGTGCTGTTGTTTACACCTGCATCATGTCCCTTTCCCGGCATCCAGGCAAGCTGTAACTTGTAATTTGTCATTTTACTCTTATTGATTAAGTTCAAGCAAACAAAGATCTAAGGTTGGATATTTAGAGACATTAACCACTTAATATTACCTGAGTCAGAGTAAGTGAAGGTCGGCAGTGCAGATCAGTAGAGTAGTACAATGGGCAGAGGAGACTTTGGTGGGCAGCGAAGCATGGCCGCTCTAATTGTGTTTAATGCACAATCAGCATTTTGTACCTGCCTCCCAAGAAGCTCTGGAGGTACCAGCTTGGGGAGCAGATGCCTTTCGGGCCAGCCCGTCACTGCTCAAAGGCTCCTAGAACTGCGGTACCCTGGGTGGCTGCCCAGTATCCCTATATGTTAAGATGGCCTTGAGTCCTAGTGGGGAAGGGACTATGGTGTAAATGACAAATATTCTCTGTACAGTGCAACATAAAATGGTTGTGCTATATAGTGAAATTATAATAATCCAAATTAATATAATGCATCAAGTGAACATGCCCAACAATGAGCCTGATTCAGAGACAGAGCCTAATGAGGCTAGGGCCACACCTAGCGGACAAGCGGGTCCCATTCGCTGGGAGGGGTTTCTGTGTGCACACGGATCCTGTTCTGCGGGATGCCACAGAACAGGATTCGGCCAGTGACACACAGGATTTCATAGAACAGGGTGTGGCGGTGCATAGGCACCCATGTGCAGTCTCCTTGTGGCCAAGCGGGTCCCATTCACTATGTGTGGCCCCAATCTAAGACAGCCACTGCTTCTTTGTACGCTGCCGCTGTGCGAACATATTATAATGCAGCAGGAGGTGTTTTAAAGAAAAAGACACCCTCCTGTGTGATCCGATGTTGTGCCTGAAGACTTGCCATTGGAATGCCATCGGGCAGCCATCGGTCATATAAGTGCTCGAACTCCCCTGGCCATTGCACCCCCAGAAAATGGGGCCAACACCCCCCCGTTTTCTTAAACGGACACCCTCCCCACCCTCAAACGTCTGCGGCCTGCCAATCAAGCTGCAGCTTCCCCAACACTGCGACCGGAGCAGCACCTGCATCACAAGACATGTGCACTGCAGCTCCGGTGCATACGCAGTCCTCCCACCATCAGACAATTGCTGGGAAAATCGGAAATTGGTCCATACCTGAATCAGGCCCAATGTGGGAATTTTTGTTGAATGTTTGAATGTTATCACAGCAAGTCATTAACAGACAATTATTAATTGAGGTGCTGGCGACAATTTCATTCAAAGACTGGAAGATTCGGCAAGTGTCTCTAGGTCTGAAGTTATCCATTTTTTTTATTATTATTATTATTATTATTTTTTTTTGGGGGGGGGGGGGGGGGGGGGCTCCAGACTCTATTAATTAAAAGCTATTGCCCATCATATCTATAATAACTTAGTGCATGTGTCACTTTGGTAGTTAATTACATATATATGGGTATGATATTTATTTAACTGAGTTATTCTACTTAGTCAATATTTGCTACACTTCCTCCCCAAAGCTAAATGTAATAATCTCTAAAAGTTAAATACCATCCTCCACTAGATATATTACAGTGTAATGTAAGATGCAAGATTATAATGATTGTATTTAATGAACTAAACATCCCGTTGATTCAGCAGTAATTCATTGAAACATTGCGTGTTGTCATTTGGTAATTAGGCCAATATAATTTTTATATATAACATTATTAGTGATTTATGCCATGGGCGGGTCTGTTATTATTCAAAACATTACTGTTTATCATTCCAAAAAATGACCAGACAAGTGTTTATTGTGTTTCAGTAAGATAATATTTCCTACAATTATTTGCGAGTATAGTATGTATCAAGTCCGGACTGGGACTAAAAACAGGCCCTGGCATTTAAATCACACAGGCCCGTCTCAGTGTCAGCGTCTGACTCCTGGCATAGACTCCTCCCCTTATTCCTCCTGACTCCTCCTACTCCAGTATGCTCTTCCAAATATAATTAATATTATGACAACATACTCTGTACATCATTCTCTGTATTAAGATACACACAATTGAGCTCATCCTGCCGGAGATTCAAACATGTGCCATAGTCAGACATTTGTTATTTGGTTGGCTCTGTTTGGTAAAGCTGGCACTTCATTGGTGGAGTTCACACACAAAGAAAAGGCGAGGCATTTTTCCAGCTGACAAAGCCCTGGTTTAACAGATGCCGAGGATTAGATAGTCCTCACTCTAGAACTTATTTAGGGCAGGGTGCTGATCACAGAGTAGGACAGGTCTGTGCACACAAAAGCAGAGCTGTAAATAAATATTTTGGTGCCCTGTGTACATAAAGAGCAATGGTGTCCCCGTCCATACCCTAGGCAGGGAGAGTTCGCAAAATAGGGTATGATGTGACTGGATGTGTGCGTGACCACACAATAGTACGCTAATTCTAATTATGCCACACAGTAGTGCACTTTAGTCACATTACTGTACTGCCCCTTATTCATGTTGCATCACACAGTAATGCCCCTTGCACCCAGGGCTGTTTCTAACCAATTTAGCTCCCAGTGCGAGATTTAAAAATGCGCCCCCCCATGACATAAAAAAATGTGCCCCCCCCCACACACACACACACACACACACACAACACCTAGATAAAAAAAAACTTGCGCGCGCACTCGGCAAGGGGGCGTGGCCTAATCTAAATGGGTGTGGTCTCATTTAAATGGGCATGGCCTCGTCTGAAAAGACTTCCTCACAATCCAGTTTTTGACCCTGCTCCAACAGATCACGACCACCGCAGGAAAAAAAAAATCTGCCATATTAAGCCCCACGCAGTAATGCCCCCTGCACCATATTATGCCACACACCGCAATGCCCTTGATACATTAAATCCCCACACTACGGCAGGCAAGAGTCCCCATTTCACACATTACGGCAGGTGTCCCCATTTTACACATTGAGAGAGAGAGAGAGATAGAGAATACTTACAGAGGCGATTACCGCTCTTCGGCCCGCCTCACCAGTCGCTCCTCGTGCCGGCCTTTCCCTCTTCCTAACTTGGATCCCCCTCTGTACTCCGCTCGGGGGGTGGGGGTGGGGTTTTGCGGAGTGATGGGGTTGCGTCGTGACGTAACGACGCAACCGCGTCATTCCGTGAAACTCCGCCCTCCGAGCGGGTTACTCGGGAGAAATAGGAGGAGAAAGCAGGGAGCCACAGTTAGTGCCGCGTCGGGCGCCCAGTGCGGTTGCACTGCTCGCCTGCCCCACGAAATGGCCCTGCTTGCGCCTTAGTATGCCCCACATAGTAATGCCACATGCACAATATAATGCTCCACACAGTAATGCCCCTTGCACCATATCAAGCCCCACACAGTAATGCCCCTTTTCTCTGACGTCCTAGTGGATGCTGGGAACTCCGAAAGGACCATGGGGAATAGCGGCTCCGCAGGAGACTGGGCACAACTAAAGAAAGCTTTTAGGTCACCTGGTGTGCACTGGCTCCTCCCACTATGACCCTCCTCCAAGCCTCAGTTAGATGTTGTGCCCGGCCGAGGTTGGATGCACACTAGGGGCTCTCCTGAGCTTCTAGAAAGAAAGTATATAATTAGGTTTTTTATTTTACAGTGAGACCTGCTGGCAACAGGCTCACTGCAGCGAGGGACTAAGGGGAGAATAAGCGAACCTACCTGCTTGCAGCTAGCTTGGCCTTCTTAGGCTACTGGACACCATTAGCTCCAGAGGGATCGACAGCATGGAACTGGCCTTGGAGTTCGGTCCCGGAGCCGCGCCGCCGTCCCCCTTACAGAGCCAGAAGCAAGAAGGTCCGGAAAATCGGCGGCAGAAGACATCAGTCTTCACCAAGGTAGCGCACAGCACTGCAGCTGTGCGCCATTGCTCCTCATGCACACTTCACACTCCGGTCACTGAGGGTGCAGGGCGCTGGGGGGGGGGGTGGGGGGCGCCCTGAGCAGCAATAAAAACACCTTGGCTGGCATATATATCACAATATATAGCCCCAGAGGCTATATATGTGATAAATACCCCTGCCAGAATCCATAAAAAAGCGGGAGAAAAGTCCGCGAAAAAGGGGCGGAGCTATCTCTCTCAGCACACTGGCGCCATTTTCTCTTCACAGTGCAACTGGAAGACAGCTCCCCAGGCTCTCCCCTGTAGTTTTCAGGCTCAAAGGGTTAAAAAGAGAGGGGGGGCACTAAATTTAGGCGCAATATTGTATATACAAGCAGCTATTGGGAAAAATTCACTCAATATAGTCAGGGCCGTTTCTAGACAATTTGGCTCCCAGTGCGAGATTTCAAAATGCGCCCCCCCCCCCCATTGCTATAAAAAAAAATTGCGTGCCCCCCCATATAGCCAGAAAAAAAGCATGCGCGCGCCTCGGGCGCGCGCGCTCCCGACAAGGCTGTGTGGCCTGATTAAAATGGGCGTGGTCTCATTACAGTGGGCGTGGCCTCATCTGATATCACACCCACCACAGGGGGAAAAAATAAAAATAAAAAAGTCCCCTTTTTACACATTACACCAGGCAAGTGTCCCCATATTACACAGCGCGGCAGGCAGGTGTCCCCATTTACAAAGTGTGGCAGGCAGGTGTCCCCATTTTACAAAGTGCGGCTGGCAGGTGTCCCCATTTAACAAAGTGCGGCAGGCAGGTGTCCCCATTTAACAAAGTGCGGCAGGCAGGTGTCCCCATTTTACACAGTACGGTAAGCAGATATCCCCATTTTACACAGTACGCAGGCAGATATCCCCATTTTACACAGTACGCAGGCAGGTGTCCCCATTTTACACAGTACGCAGGCACGTGCCCCCATTTTACACAGTATGCAGGCAGGTGTCCCCATTTTACACAGTGCGACAGGTATCCCCATTTTACACAGTACGCAGGCATGTGTCCCCATTTTACACAGTGCGGCAGGTATCCCCATTTTACACAGTACGCAGGCATGTGTCCCCATTTTACACAGTGCGGTAGATATCCCCATTTTACACAGTGCGGCAGGTATCCCCATTTTACACAGTGCGGCAGGTATCCCCATTTTAAACAGTGCGGCAGGTATCCCCATTTTATACAGTGCGGTAGGTATCCCCATTTTACACAGTGCGGCAGGTATCCCCATTTTACACAGTGCGGCAGGTATCCCCATTTTATACAGTGCGGCAGGTATCCCCATTTTATACAGTGCGGCAGGTGCCCCCATTTTACACAGTGCGGAAGGTATCCCCATTTTACACAGTGCGGTAGGTATCCCCATTTTATACAGTGCGGCAGGTATCCCCATTTTAAACAGTGCGGCAGGTATCCCCATTTTAAACAGTGCGGAAGGTATCCCCATTTTACACAGTGCGGCAGGTGCCCCCATTTTACACAGTGCGGCAGGTATCCCCATTTTACACAGTGCGGCAGGTATCCCCATTTTACACAGTGCGGCAGGTGCCCCCATTTTGCACAGTGCGGCAGGTATCCCCATTTTACACAGTGCGGCAGGTGTCAAGTGGGGGGAGGGAGAGAGAGAGGGGGAAGGAGAGAGAGAGAGAGAGAGAGAGAGAGAATACTTACAACTTGCCGCTCTTCGGGTCCCGCGCGCCGGCCGCCTCCTCCTTCGATGGTTATCTCCAGTCCTCTCCTCCCTCTCTCTTCCACCCGAGCGCTCCTGCTCGGGGGGGGCGGGGCTTCGCTGAATGACGCATTTGCGTCGTGACGTCACGACGCAAACGCGTCATTCCGCGAAGCCCCGCCCCCCCGAGCAGGAGCGCTCGGGTGGAAGAGAGAGGGAGGAGAGGAGTAGTCACAAAGTGCCGCGGCGGGCGCCCCATGCGGTTGCACGGTTCGCCCGCCGCTAGAAACGGCACTGAATATAGTGTTAATCCCTAAATTATATAGCGCTCTGGTGTGTGCTGGCATACTCTCTCTCTGTCTCCCCAAAGGGCTGTGTGGGGTCCTGTCCTCAGTCAGAGCATTCCCTGTGTGTGTGCGGTGTGTCGGTACGGTTGTGTCGACACGTTTGATGAGGAGGCTTATGTGATGGCAGAGCAGATGCCGATAAATGTGATGTCGCCCCCTGTGGGGCCGACACCAGAGTGGATGGATAGGTGGAAGGTATAAACCGACAGTGTCAACTCCTTACATAAAAGGCTGGATGACGTAACAGCTATGGGACAGCCGGCTTCTCAGCCCGTGCCTGCCCAGGCGTCTCAAAGGCCATCAGGGGCTCAAAAACGCCCGCTCCCTCAGATGGCAGACACAGATGTCGACACGGAGTCTGACTCCAGTGTCGACGAGGTTGAGACATATACACAATCCACTAGGAACATCCGTTACATGATCCCGGCAATAAAAAATGTGTTACACATTTCTGACATTAACCCAAGTACCACTAAAAAAGGGTTTTATGTTTGGGGAGAAAAAGCAGGCAGTGTTTTGTTCCCCCATCAAATGAGTGAATGAAGTGTGAAAAAGCATGGGTTCCCCCGATAAGAAACTGGTAATTTCTAAAAAGTTACTGATGGCGTATCCTTTCCCGCCAGAGGATAAGTTACGCTGGGAGATATCCCCTAGGGTGGATACGGCGCTCACACGTTTGTCAAAAAAGGTGGCACTGCCGTCTTAGGATACGGCCACTTTGAAGGTACCTGCTGATAAAAAGCAGGAGGCTATCCTGAAGTCTGTATTTACACACTCAGGTACTAGACTGAGACCTGCAGATAGTGCTGCTGCAGCGTGGTCTGTAACCCTGTCAAACAGGGATACTATTTTGCGAACATAAGACGTCGTCTTATATATGAGGGATGCACAGAGGGATATTTTGCCGGCTGGCATCCAGAATTAATGCAATGTCCATTCGGTCAGGAGGTTATTAGAGACCCGACACTGGACAGGTGATGCTGACTTTAAAAGGCACATAGAGCCTTATAAGGGCGAGGAATTGTTTGGGGATGGTCTCTGGGACCTCGTATCCACAGCAACAGCTGGGAAGAAAATTTTTTTTTTTTACCTCAGGTTTCCTCACAGCCTCAGAAAGCACTGTATTATCAGGTACAGTCCTTTCGGCTTCAGAAATGCAAGCGTGTAAAACGAGGGAAGAGGGAAAAAGCTGCACCAGTCAGCCAGTTCCCAGAATCAAAATTCTTCCCCCGCTTCCTCTGAGTCCACCGCATGACGGGGGGGCTCCACAGGCGTAGCCAGGTACGGTGGGGGGCCGCCTCAAAAATTTCAGCGATCAGTGGGCTCGCTCACAGGTGGATCCCTAGATCCTTCAGGTAGTATTTCAGGGGTACAAGCTGGAATTCGAGGCGTCTCCCCCCCGCCGTTTCCTCAAATCTGCCTTGCCGACAACTCCCTCAGGCAGGGAGACTGTGCTAGAGGCAATTCACAAGCTGTATTCCCAGCAGGTGATAGTCAAGGTGCCCCTACTTCAACAAGGACGGGGTTACTATTCCACACTGTTTGTGGTACCGAAACCGGATGGTTCGGTGAGACCCATTTTATATTTGAAATCCTTGAACACATACATAAAAAAATTCAAGTTCAAGATGGAATCGCTCAGGGCGATTATTGCAAGCCTGGAGGAGGGGGATTACATGGTATCCCTGGACATCAAGGAGGCTTACCTACATGTCCCCATTTACCATACTCACCAGGAGTACCTCAGATTTGTGGTACAGGATTGCCATTACCAATTCCAAACACTGCCGTTTGGACTGTCCACGGCACCGAGGGCAAGAACCTTTCAGTGGGACCTCTTGGACAAGTGGTCGGGATCGCATCTTCAGATGCTTCGGCTGATAACCCTGTCTCCAAGGACCAGGGTATCTCTACTGTGGTGGCTGCAGAGTGCTCATCTTCAAGAGGGCAGCTGATTCGGCATACAGGACTGGGTCCTGGTAACCACGGATGCCAGCCTTCGAGGCTGGGGGGCAGTCACACAGGGAAGAAATTTCCAAGGACTTTGGTCAAGTCAGGAGTCGTCCCTACACATAAATATTCTGGAACTGAGGGCCATTTACAATGCCCTAAGTTGGGCAAAGGCCTCTGCTTCAAAACCAGCCGGTACTGATCCAATCAGACAACATCACGGCAGTCGCCCATGTAAACCGACAGGGCGGCACAAGAAGCAGGATGGCGATGGCAGAAGCCACAAGGATTCTCCGATGGGCGGAAAATCACGTCTTAGCACTGTCAGCAGTGTTCATTCCGGGAGTGGACAACTGGGAAGCAGACTTCCTCAGCGGACACGACCTACACCCGGGAGAGTGGGGATTTCATCCAGAAGTCTTCCAACTGTTGGTAAACCGTTGGGAAAGGCCACAGGTGGACATGATGGCGTCCCGCCTAAACAGAAAACTAGAGAGATATTGCGCCAGGTCAAGGGACCCTCAGGCGATAGCTGTGGACGCTCTAGTGACACCGTGGGTGTACCAGTCAGTTTATGTGTTCCCTCCTCTGCCTCTCATACCAAGGGTACTGAGAATAATAAGAAAACGAGGAGTAAGAACAATACTCGTGGTTCCGGATTGGCCAAGACGAGCGTGGTACCCGGAACTTCAAGAGATGATCTCAGAGGACCCATGGCCTCTGCCGCTCAGACAGGACCTGCTGCAGCAGGGGCCCTGTCTGTTCCAAGACTTACCGCGGCTGCGTTTGACGGCATGGCGGTTGAACGCCGGATCCTGAAGGAAAAGGGCATTCCGGAGGAAGTCATTCCTACGCTGATTAAAGCCAGGAAAGATGTAACTGCAAAGCATTATCACCGCATATGGCGGATGTATGTTGCTTGGTGTGAGGCCAAAAAGGCCCCAACAGAGGAATTTCAACTGGGTCGATTTCTGTATTTCTTACAAGCAGGAGTGACTATGGGCCTGAAATTAGGCTCCATTAAGGTACAGATCTCGGCTCTGTCGATTTTCTTCCAGAAAGAACTAGCTTCACTACCTGAAGTTCAGACGTTTGTTAAGGGAGTGCTGCATATTCAGCCCCCCCTTTTGTGCCTCCAGTGGCACCTTGGGATCTCAACGTAGTGTTGAGTTTCTTAAAATCACATTGGTTTGAGCCACTTAAAACCGTGGATCTAAAATATCTCACGTGGAAAGTGGTCATGTTATTGGCCTTGGCTTCAGCCAGGTGTGTGTCAGAATTGGCGGCTTTGTCATGTAAAAGCCCTTATCTGATTTTCCATATGGATAGGGCAGAATTGAGGACTCGTCCCCAGTTTCCCCCTAAGGTGGTATCAGCTTTTCACTTGAACCAACCTATTGTGGTGCCTGCGGCTACTAGGGACTTGGAGGATTCCAAGTTGCTGGACGTAGTCGGGGCCTTGAAAATTTATGTTTCCAGGACGGCTAGAGTCAGGAAAACTGACTCGCTATTTATCCTGTATGCACCCAACAAGTTGGGTGCTCCTGCTTCTAAGCAGACTATTGCTCGCTGGATTTGTAGCACAATTCAGCTGGCGCATTCTGCGGCTGGACTGCCGCATCCTAAATCAGTAAAAGCCCATTCCACAAGGAAGGTGGGCTCATCTTGGGCGGCTGCCCGAGGGGTCTCGGCTTTACAACTTTGCCGAGCTGCTACTTGGTCAGGGGCAAACACGTTTGCAAAATTCTACAAATTTGATACCCTGGCTGAGGAGGACCTTGAGTTCTCTCATTCGGTGCTGCAGAGTCATCCGCACTCTCCCGCCCGTTTGGGAGCTTTGGTATAATCCCCATGGTCCTTTCGGAGTTCCCAGCATCCACTAGGACGTCAGAGAAAATAAGATTTTACTCACCGGTAAATCTATTTCTCGTAGTCCGTAGTGGATGCTGGGCGCCCGTCCCAAGTGCGGATTGTCTGCAATACTTGTACATAGTTATTGTTAACTAAAGGGTTATTGTTGAGCCATCTGTTGAGAGGCTCAGTTGTTTTCATACTGTTAAACTGGGTATGGTATCACGAGTTATACGGTGTGATTGGTGTGGCTGGTAAGAGTCTTACCCGGGATTCAAAATCCTTCCTTATTATGTCAGCTCGTCCGGGCACAGTGTCCTAACTGAGGCTTGGAGGAGAGTCATAGTGGGAGGAGCCAGTGCACACCAGGTGACCTAAAAGCTTTCTTTAGTTGTGCCCAGTCTCCTGCGGAGCCGCTATTCCCCATGGTCCTTTCGGAGTTCCCAGCATCCACTACGGACTACGAGAAATAGATTTACCGGTGAGTAAAATCTTATTATACCTTAGTATGCCCTACACAGTAATACCATTTGCATCATATCATGCCCCACATAGTAATGCCCCTTGCACCTTAGTATGCCCTACACAGTAGTGCTCCTTGCACAGTAATGCCCCTTAAACTTAAGTATGCCCCTTATAACACATTATGAAACACAGCCCCCATGTGTCCAAAATGCCCCAAGCAATTCCCTGACCTGCCCCCCCCCCCAGCAGACCATTACCACGCATAGCACCATGTGTACTCCAGTTGCCCCAGTATCTCCCCATGCTGCCCCCCTTCTCAGCATGTTGCCCCACACTGCCCCCTATGTGCTTCAATTACCCCTTCAGTGTTTGCATGAACTGCGCCCAACCCAGCATGTTACCAAACAGGGCCTCCTGTGAAAACTACTAAATACACACACAGAGTAGGGAAATATAAAAAAAACCCTGTCTCAAAATAAATTGGCTCTCATGGGAACGCTCACCCTCATGAGAGCCACTCAGATTTCAATATGTGTTCAGCAACACCAACCTTTAATTGATTTAATGGCTGCCCCTCATCCAGAGATGCTGTCAGTGGGTCCTCCCGGCATCCTCATCAGCTCATCCGCCTCAGCTTTCCCCTCTGCCATCA